>NC_041394.2:62757590-63110090 GCF_900747795.2 Erpetoichthys calabaricus
CTCCAGGTGCCTCCCGATGAACTTCTGCCGGCACTCCCTGGTGTGGCAGAAGTGCCAGCTGTGTACCCGTAAGCACTCCGGGTGTCCCTGGTCTTCATCCCTCCAGCACTTCCAGGTGTGGAGGAAGTGCTGATGGCCAGGGCTCTCCAGGCATTCGGGCGCCCCCTGGCAGTGACCACGGGCCCCTATAGGGTTGAGCTTCCATGCTCGTTTCCCGCAGTCCCCATAACCACCAGGTTGTTTGCCCCCTCGTGGTCCAGAGGAGGCGTTGTCCCTCTCCCGGTCCTTCCAGGCTTCCCGGAAATATTTATATATATATATATAAAGGCAAAGCCCTCACTCACTCACTCACTCACTCACTCACTCACTCACTCACTCACTCACTGACTGACTGACTCACTCATCACTAATTCTCCAACTTCCCGTGTAGGTGGAAGGCTGAAATTTGGCAGGCTCATTCCTTACAGCTTACTTACAAAAGTTAGGCAGGTTTCATTTCGAAATTCTACGCGTAACGTTCATAACTGGAACCTCTTTTTTGTCCATATACTGTAATAGACTGCAGCTCGATGGCCATGGGAGGCGGAGTTGCGTATCGCATCATCACGCCTCCCACGTAATCACGTGAACTGACTGTGAATGCAGTACGTAGGAAACAAGGAAGAGCCCCAAAGAGCGCTGAAGTAAACATTCATTACACAATTGAGAAGGCAGCGAAACAATAAGAAGTGAGCGAGTGACGCATACAAGCATATTCATAAGTGCAGCTACTGCGGAAACAAAGCACGGTGTAAACCGTAAGTTTAAATTAAGTTTATAGAAACGCTCCGCTGTCGTTTGCAATACCATATTCGCGACATACAAGTTTAATGAGAAGACACGAGGTATAACGAGACTTTGGATCACTTTGTAACGGAGTTAAAATTGCTGTAGCAAGAAACTTTTAAGTGCCGGGTCTTAGCTAACATTAAATAAAGCCGTGGATATCGCAACATCACACAAGAGAGCGGCTCACGTGAACTGACTGAACGCAGCACGAGTGATCACTTCGATGAATCAAACCTGTTCAAAAAACACATTACACAATTGATAATGTAGGAAAAGAATATGAAGCGACTGACGCATACAGACATTTTCATGAGTGCAGGTACTTCGGAAACAAAGCACCGTGTACACCTAAAGTTTAAATTAAGTTCATAGGCCTACAAAAGGTTGCCATTGATTTGAGGCAAGATTGCTTTTCTCCTGTACAACTATACGTTGCATTCTCAACAGTAAGCTTGCACGGCTTGGTCATATTACAATCGGAGTGTTGAACTGACAAGGCTGCTTCACAAAAAAAAGGCACAGCGCCTTATATGAGCAGGCAGTCAGCTAAAGAAGGGAATCAATAAATAACTATAATCGTAATAAACGAACAAAAAATAACAGAGAATCCTTGGATTACATAAAGGAAATGGGTACCTGAACAGAAAAGTGAGTCTCAAATAGCTACACAATAACTATAACAATCGTAATAAACGAACAATAAAACAATACAGAACCGCTAAACAAGGAGAAAGGACGGCCTTATATGGCGTTCATTTATAAAACAGCAGAGAGGCTGTGTAAAGTTAGCTTCACAAAAAAACAGATCCTTAACAAATTGTTATTGGTATATTTTCCCTCAATTTAAAAAGGTTTTCTTTTCTTCTTAATAAAAATTTAAAAGCAGTACTTCGCCGCTGCGAAGCATGCGGATTTGGCAATATATATATATATATATCTATACATATTAATAAAAGGCAAAGCCCTCACTGACTGACTGACTGACTGACTGACTGATTGACTGACTGACTGACTGACTGACTCATCACTAATTCTCGAACTTCCCGTGTAGGTGGAAGGCTGAAATTTGGCAGGCTCATTCCTTACAGCTTACTTACAAAAGTTAGGCAGGTTTCATTTTCGAAATTCTACGCGTAATGGTCATAACTGGAAAATGTTTTTTGTCCATATACTCTAATGGAGGAGGCGGAGTCACGTATCGCGTCATCACGCCTCCTACGTAATCACGTGAACTAAAAACAAGGAAGAGATTTACAGCACGAGTCAAACGCGGGAACGAAGGTAAATGACGTTAATTTTTGAGTGTCTTTTAATACTGTGTAAGCATACATATTAACACGTGCAATTAAACGTGTGCATTTACGGGGTGATTTCTCAGGCTTAAAAGCTCGCCTTTTATCAAACGTGGGAACAAAGGTAAATGACGTTGTTCACTGTCTTTTAATACTGTGTAACCATACATATTAACACATGTGCAATTAAACGTGTGCATTTACGGGGTGATTTCTCAGGCTTAAAAGCTCGCCTTTTACTAAAAAAGTAAATGCAAAACTATTTTCAATCATTCTATGATCTGCTTCTCACAACTGAAGGCACCGTGGCTGATGTTACGTCACTTGCTGTCCAACCATAAGCGTTACCTGGTAGGTAACCAGCCACTCACTTCACTCCCTTACGGGAATCAAACCTCTGAGGTTTTCTTTTGTTCTTAATTAAAATTTAAAAGCAATACTTCACCGCTGCTAAGCCCCTCTAGCGCTGACGTCCGAGGTTCGATTACCGTAAGCAAGTGCAGTGAGTGTGTAATTACATTCACGGCATTCGTAGTCTGATTCACAATCTGATTGTATGGGTGGTTACCTACCAGGTAACGCTTATAGTTGGCCACCAAGTTAGGTCAAAGTGATCACTCGAGTAAAGGCAGCTTCACAAAAAAACAGATCCTTAACAAACTGTTATTAGTATATTTTCCCTCCATTTAAAAAGGTTTTATTTTCTTCTTAATAAAAATTTAAAAGCGGTACTTCGCCGGTGCGAAGCGCGTGGATTTGACCGACTGGCACATACAGACATATTCATGAGTGCAGGTACTTCGGAAAGAAAGCACCGTGTAAACCTAAAGTTTAAATTAAGTTCATAGACCTACAAAAGGTTGCCATTCATTTGAGGCAAGATTGCTTTTCTTCTGTACAACTATACGTTGCATTCTCAAGAGTGTGCTTGCACGGCTTCGGATATATATATATATATATATATATATATATATACTAGCAAAATACCCGCGCTTCGCAGCGGAGAAGTAATGTGTTAAAGAGGTTATGAAAAAAAAAGGAAACATTTTAAAAATAACGTAACATGATTGTCAATGTAATTGTGTTGTCATTGTTATGAGTGTTGCTGTCTTTTATATATATAATATGCACACACACACACATAAACATATATATACATAAACATATATATATACATATCTACATATACACATATCTACATATACATAAGTATATACACATCCACATAAACATATATATACATATAC
The DNA here is from genome assembly GCF_900747795.2 of Erpetoichthys calabaricus. Classification (NCBI taxonomy): domain Eukaryota; kingdom Metazoa; phylum Chordata; class Cladistia; order Polypteriformes; family Polypteridae; genus Erpetoichthys; species Erpetoichthys calabaricus. Next base: position 62,760,958 of record NC_041394.2, read on the forward strand.
AAATTTACATATCTACATATATAGACATAGATATATACATACATACATTCACATATATATATATATATATATATATATATATATATATATATATATATATATATACTGTATATATACATATCTACTTATTGGCTCCTGTATTTAGGATATGGCAGGTTGGATAATGGATGGATGGACATTTGTATGCATAGCCCTATTTGCCCATTTTCGTTTTTTTTCTTTCTTCAGTAATATTTCAGCAAACCCGGAGCTTGTCAGTTCAAATCCTGGTACTGACACCACTGTGTGACCCTGAGGAAGTCACTTCACCTGCCTGTGCTGCAAAAAACAAAAGTAATGTAACAAATTGTACTTCAGATGTTGTAAGTTGGTGGAATAAAGGCATAAGTCAAATAGATAAATATGTATTATACACATAGGAACTATTCATTTATTTTCAGTTAAGTCATCTGCAGCAAACTTTTATAAATGAGGGTTTCTCCTTTTTAGATAGTGCAAACTGTTTCTTCTTCATTGACGTTTTCTCTTGGAGAGCTTTTTTCATTTCATTGAAAATGAAAGCAGCAGCTGCCAAAATATGTAGCTTTCTTATTAATTTTTCAACATTGTGTAAAATAAATGTATAAAGTAACATAAAAGGTTTAAATACTGGTTATTCTTTTACACTAAAATATTACTACACAGATACAAAAAAAGTAAAATGGATATGTTCTTTTTCTTTAAGGAGATTAAATATTACTGAAGAAAGAAAAAAAAAATTAAACAGCCAAATGGGGCTATGCATATGAACTTAAAAGGTTTAAATAAAACAGAAATATATATTTTATTTTTACTTGGTTAACTTGTGGAGGGTGTATCCTGTAGCAAAGCCCTAACTGTTTTCGTGAAAGCCCGTTTCAGTCAATAAGTCTTATGTGTGTGTTTATGTATTTGTGTATATATATGTAGATATGTGTATATGTAGATATGTATATATATGTATATGTATATAAATGTTTGTGTGTGTGTGTATATTATATATATAATATATATATATATATAAAAGACAGCAACACTTATAACAATGACAACACAATTACATTGACAATCATGTTACGTTATTTTTAAAATGTTTCCTTTTTTTTTTCATAACCTCTTTAACACACTACTTGTCTGCTGCGAAGCGCGGGTATTTTGCTAGTATATATATATATATATATATATATATATATATATATACATACATATACACACATACATGTAGTTTCAATAACATAGAAATCAATATAAATATTAACATCATTATTATATGAGAATATGAAGTAATATATAAGAAGCACATTTCATATAAATATAAATTATTAAACAGTAAAATCTTCTTCTGTAATTTGCTACCGTGGCAATTTGTGTGTCTGTCCAGGATTTTAAATCACCTGTAGCTCGCAAACTGTTTCACCTATTGACTTGAAATCTGGTACACATATAGTACGTCACGTCTACTATCTGCTTTATGGGTGATGATTGTATTACTCTTTTTATGTTTATTTTATTTTATTGTAGAATCAACTCCTATCTGCGCACACCAGGGCGGCCGTGGGCGGATGCGTATGGTGTATTCACTCCATGTTATCGTGCATTGCGCTGTCACTGGTATTTTGATAAAAGAATTTGAACAACATATAAGAAGCGTATAAATTATTAAACAGTAAAACATTAACATTTAAGAAGTAAAGTTAGATTAAGTACTACTGCAGTGCCCTCGGGTATACCTCATTTTTTGTTTGTCCATTACATGCTTAAATGTATACATTTTTTGGTGTACCTACCCGAGAACACGCGACATATAACCGAGCGTGGGAGAAGCATGGATTTTAAACACGCGTTGAGTTCATCTGCTGGTCTCCCTCGTGGAATAACTGTTAATGTTTGACTAAAATCTACAGCGAGTAAAACGACATTACCTCCTATTTTTTTTTTTACGATCTCTGAGATGTTGCTTTTTTCGGTTCAAGGCTTCATAAGCTCTTTTATGTTGTATGGTGTACTTATCCCAAACCATCATCTTTGAATGTTGCAAGACTTTCGCCTTGTATGTAGATCGGGGTAATTACATTCATTGCATTCCTAGTCTGAATCACAATCTGATTGTATGGGTGGTTACCTGGCACTGTAGGGTTGCCACCCGTCCTTTAAAATACGGAATCGTGCCGCATTTGAGAATGAAATTGCGCGTCCCGTTTTGAATCAATACTGGACGGGATTTCTCCCGTATTTTTTTTATCATTTTTTTTAAAGCAGCGTCTCATGCAAATCATCCCACACGGATTTTATGAAGATGCCTCCTTTCCTACTTTTGATTGGGTAATACTTGATGTCATCGTTAGTTTGATTGGTCTTTTTAACTGTCCAGTGAGGAGGGCGTGTCTTTTAAGTAGAGTCTGGAAAGTGTTGGCACTGAGATGTGGCGTCAGCGCCAGAGTTGAAGCCCCTAATGTTGCGGTCAGCAAGTCGGCTAACATCCGCCATGTGCCGTCTTTCAGTTGCGAGAAGCAGATCATAGAATGGTTGAAACTGTTGCCCCTAACGTTGCGCCACGGCGTGTGGTTCGTTTATACCTCGTGTCTTCTCATTAAACTTTTATCTCGCGAATATGTTATTGCAATCCGCAGCGGGAGCGTTTCTATAAACTTAATTTAAACTTACATTTTACACCGTGCTTTGTTTCCCTTATGAACATGCTTGAATGCTTCACTCGCTCCCTTCTCAATTGTTTAATTAATTTTTTGCTCTTCGCTGTTTGCGGCTCTTCCGTCATTTCCCCCTACTTCGTTCTTTTATCTCGCGAATATGTTATTGCAATCCTTAACGGGAGCGTTTCATTAAACTGATTGAAAATAGTTTTGCATTTACCTTTTTAGTAAAAGGCGAGCTTTTAAGCCTGAGAAATGACCCCGTAAATGCACACGTTTAATTGCACATGTGTTAATATGTATGGTTACACAGTATTAAAAGACAGTGAACAACGTCAGTTACCTTTGTTCCCGCGTTTGATAAAAGGCGAGCTTTTAAGCCTGAGAAATCACCCCGTAAATGCACACGTTTAATTGCACATGTGTTAATATGTATGCTTACACAGTATTAAAAGACAGTCAAAAATTAACGTCATTTACCTTCGTTCCCGCGTTTGACTCGTGCTGTAAATCTCTTCCTTGTTTTTAATTCACGTGATTACGTAGGAGGCGTGATGACGCGATACGTGACTCCGCCTCCTCCATTACAGTGTATGGACAAAAAATATGTTCCAGTTATGACCATTACGCTTTGAATTTCGAAATGAAACCTGCCTAACTTTTGTAAGTAAGCTGTAAGGAATGAGCCTGCCAAATTTCAGCCTTCCACCTACACGGGAAGTTGGAGAATTAGTGATGAGTGAGTCAGTCAGTCAGTGAGTGAGGGCTTTGCCTTTTATTAGTATAGATATACATATATATATATATGTATGTATGTATGTCTATATATAAATATGTAAGCTTATAAGTACTGCCTTACTTCTCTTTAAGAAAAGAAGATGTAATGATACTTTATTTAAACGATTCCATGTCTTCCTGGGTTTGCTTAGCTTATTGTCAATATCTTTACACGTTTTTTTAAGACTTATTGACTGAAACGGGCTTTCACGAAAAAAGTTAGGACTTTGCTACAGGATACACCCTCCACAAGTTAAGCAAGTAAAAATAAAATATATATTTCTGTTTTATTTAAACCTTTTAAGTTCGTATGCATAGCCCCATTTGGCTGTTTAATTTTTTTTTTTTCTTCAGTAATATTTAATCTCCTTAAAGAAAAAGAACATATCCATTTTACTTTTTTTGTATCTCTTTAGTAATATTTTAGTGTAAAAGGATAACCAGTATTTAAACCTTTTATGTTACTTTATTCATTTATTTTACACAATGTTGAAAAATTAATAAGAAAGCTACATATTTTGGCAGCTGCTGCTTTATTTTCAATGAAATGAAAAAAGCTCTCCAAGAGAAAACGTCAATGAAGAAGAAACAGTTTGCACTATCTAAAAAGGAGAAACCCTCATTTATAAAAGTTTGCTGCAGATTACTTAACTGAAAATAAATGAATAGTTCCTATGTGTATAATACATATTTATCTATTTTACTTATGCCTTTATTCCAGCAACTTACAACATCTGAGGTACAATTTGTTACATTACTTTTGTTTTTTGCAGCACAGGCAGGTGAAGTGACTTCCTCAGGGTCACACAGTGGTGTCAGTACCAGGATTTGAACAGACAACCTCCGGGTTTACTGAAATATTAATGAAGAAAGAAAAAAAACAAAAATGGGCAAATAGGGCTATGCATACAGATGTCCATCCATCCATTATCCAACCCGCTATATCCTAAATACAGAAGCCAATAAGTAGATATGTATATATACAGTATATATATGTGAATGTATGTATGTATATATGTATGTCTATATTTATATATATATATATGTAGATATGTAAATTTGTATATGTATATATATATGTATATGTAGATATGTGTATATGTAGATATGTATATATATGAATATATGTTTATGTATATATATAGTTACATAACCTCTTTAACACACTACTTCTCCGCTGCGAAGCGCGGGTATTTTGCTATATATATATATATATATGACAGCAACACTCATAACAATGACAACACAATTACATATGTATATATGTATATATATATGTGTCAATCTATCTATGTATCTATGTCTAGATATATATATATATATATATATATATATATATATATATACATATATATATGTACATATGTATATATATATGTGTATATATATCTAGATGTGTATATATGTAAATATGTAAATATTTATATATATATATATGTGTCTGTGTGTGTGTATATATATATATATATATATATATATATATATATATATGTATATATATATATATGTATGTATATATATATATATATATATATATATATATTTGTGTGTGTGTATGTATATGTGTGTGTTTATGTATGTGTGTATATATATATGTTGATATGTGTATATATATATATATATATATATATATATATATGTATATATATGTGGATGTGTATATGTATATATATATGTAGATATGTGTATATGTAGATATGTATATATATGTATATGTATATATATGTTTATGTGTGTGTGTGTGTATATCTATACTAATTAATAAAAGGCAAAGCCCTCACTGACTGACTGACTGATTGACTGACTGACTCACTCATCACTAATTGTCCAACTTCCCGTGTAGGTGGAAGGCTAAAATTTGGCAGGCTGATTCCTTACAGCTTACTTACAAAAGTTAGGCAGGTTTCATTTCGAAATTCAACGCGTAATGGTCATAACTGGAACCACTTTTTTGACAATATACTGTAATGGACGGCAGCTCGATGGCCGTGGGAGGCGGAATTGAGTGTCACGTCATCACGCCGCCCATGTAATCACGTGAAAAGACTGTGAACGCAGTAGGGAGAAATGAAGGAAGAGCCGCAAACAGCGAAGAACAAAAAATTAATTAAACAATTGAGAAGGGAGCGAAACATACAAGCATCTTCATAAGGGAAACAAAGCACGGTGTAAAACGTAAGTTTAAATTAAGTTTATTGAAACGCTCCCGTTGCGGATTGCAATAACATACTCGCAAGATAAAAGAACGCAGTAGGGAGAAATGAAGGAAGAGCCGCAAACAGCGAAGAACAAAAAAATCATTAACAATTGAGAAGGGAGCGAAACAATAAGAAGCGAGCAAGTGAAGCATACAAGCATGTTCATAAGGGAAACAAAGCATGGTGTAAAACGTAAGTTTAAATTAAGTTTATAGAAACGCTCCCGCTGCGGATTGCAATAACATATTCGCGAGATAAAAGTTTAATGAGAAGACACGAGGTATAAACGAACCACACGCCGTAGCGCAACGTTAGGGGCAACAGTTTCAACCATTCTATGATCTGCTTCTCGCAACTGAAAGACAGCACATGGCGGATGTTAGCCGACTTGCTGACCGCAACGTTAGGGGCTTTAACTCTGGCGCTGACGATAGAGATTCGATTCCCGAGAGGGGATGCAGTGAGTGTGTATGCCTGATGAGCCCAGAATTAGGGAGAAACACGTGTCGCATACTCTTTGCATTATTTGAAAGTAAACTATTAAAACCATTCTATGATCAGCTTCTGGGAACAGAAAGAGGGCACGTGGCGGATGTAAGGCGACTTCCTGACCAACCACAAGCGTAACCTGGCAGGTAACCACCCATACAGTCAGATTGTGATTCAGAAAACGAATGCCATGAATGTAATTACCACGATCTACATACTGTCAAATAAACGAAACACACGCCGTAGCGCGACTGCTGTGAAAAGCGAGGTTCACAAAAAAACAGATCCTTAACAAATTGTTATTGGTATATTTTCGATCCATTTAAAAAGGTTTTCTTCTTAAAAAATTAAAAGCAGTACTTCGCCGCAACGAAGCGCGAGAATTTGGCTATATATATCTGCTTCTCGCAATTAAAAGAGGGCATGTGGCGGATGTTAGATGACTTGATGACCAAGCATAAGTGTTACCTGCCAGGTAACCACCCATACAATCAGATTGTGATTCAGACTAGGAATGCAATGAATGTAATTACCCCGATCTACATACAAGGCGAAAGTCTTGCAACATTCAAAGATGATGGTTTGGGATAAGTACACCATGGAACATAAAAGAGCTTATGAAGCCTTGAACCGAAAAAAGCAAGATCTCAGAGATCGTAAAAAAAAAAATAGGAGGTAATGTCGTTTTACTCACTGTAGATTTTAGTTAAACATTACCAGTTATTCCACGAGGGAGACCAGCAGATGAACTCAACGCGTGTTTAAAATCCATGCTTCTCCCACGCTCGGTTATATGTCGCGTGTTCTTGGGTAGGTACACCAAAAAATGTATACATTTAAGCATGTAATGGGCAAACAAAAAATGAGGTATACCCGAAGGCACTGCAGTAGTACTCAATGTAACTTTACTTCTTAAATGTTAATGTTTTGCTGTTTAATAATTTATACGCTTCTTATATGTTGTTCAAATTCTTTTATCAAAATACCAGTGACAGTGCAATGCACGATAACATGGAGTGAATACACCATACACATCCGCCCACGGCCACCCTGGTGTGCGCAGATAGGAGTTGATTCTACAATCATTGCTTCAACACTGTTGTCATTATATATTGTCATTTATATTTTATACAAGTAGCATTTGCCTGTCTGCCGCCTTTTGTTTCATCAGCCGTCTTGGTTGGGAGTCCTCGATTTCAAAGCACTTTTTTTCCTTTCATTATTTAAAACACTCGCACAGATATCCGCCTCCTCGCCCCACTCCGTCCCACCCCAGCTCATTGTACCCGCCTCACTCGCTCCCTCTTGTCCCTCCCATGACAGATTCTTCTCAAAAGCTGAGTTACCAGGAAGCATTGATAGCAACCGCAGTACCTCCCATTTTTTCACCTATTCCAGTGTTTTCCTCCATAACATCCTTTCAGCAAACAGGACTAATGTTCTTGATGAAACAGATCGCCCTTTAATGAAATGCTGTCAATACAGAATAACAAAAATCACCGTGCGGTTTTCGGTCAATGATAAACCAGCATCTCTTGATGATCGCCCCTGACACATACACTTAATCAGTAGTGTGTGCGACCCACGATTTGTGAGTTTGAGTGTGTGCATGTACGTGCGTGTGTACGTGTGCATGTGTGTTGTTTTGTCAGTTTTACTATAAAAACAGTTAAACACCTGTTATTTGTGAAGCAGGGATATTCTGATCATTCTGATCCCTGATCACAGATAAACATTCAGAAGAAACAGCGCTATTCCAGTGTTTTCCTCCATAACATCCTTTCAGTAAACAGGACTAATGTCCTTGATGAAACAGATTGCCCTTTAATGAAATGTTGCCAATACAGAATAACAGAAATCATCGGGCAGCTTTTGGTCAATGATAAACCAGTGTCTCATGAGGTGAAAAAATGGGACATACTGCGGTTGCAATCAATCCTTTCCGGTAACTCGGCTTTTGAGAAGAATCTGTCATGGGAGGGACAAGAGGGAGAGAGTGAGGCAGGTGCAATGAGCCGGGGCAAGATGGAGCGGGGCGAGAAGGCAGGTATCTGTGCGAGTGTTTTAAATAATGAAAGGAAAAAAAGTGCTTTGAAATCGAGGACCCCCAACCAAGAGGGCTTACGAAACAAAACGCGACAGACAGGCATATGCTACTTGCATAAAATATGCACAATAATGACAACAGTGTTGAAGCAATGATGAAGCATAAGGGAGATGCTAAACTTGGGTGGCTGCATTGTGCCTGCCCGTAAATCCCAACCCATGTATATATCTGAACGGATGTATCTGAACCGATGTATATATCTAAACCAATCTATTTAAACCAATATATATATCCTAACCAATGTATATATTTGAACGGATGTATTCAAACCAATGTATATATATCTGACCAGATGTATTCAAACTGATGTATATATCTCAACCAATGTATCCCAACCAATGTATATATCTGAACAGATATACAGTATATATCTGAACGGATGTATTAAAACTAATGTATATATTCAAACCAATGTATCCGAACCGATATATATATCTGAACCAATGTATATATTTATGAACCAATCTTTTTTTCCTGAATGGCCCCTCATAATATATATATATATATATATATATATATATATATATATATATATATATATATATATATATATATATATATAAAATACATTATGACTAGCAGGGAGAATCTACAAGCAAGGCAGTGTTATGGTAGTGGTCCTTATAGGTTGCACTGAGTGAATAAGAAACACTGAATCTGGAGATTCATTGAGCAATAAGTTCTACTGAACTAAGAAAAAAACATCCAGCCTAAGAACAGATGAATGGCATAATGGAGGCTGACAGAGGCATTTCAGAATGCATAATTCTTTGTACATTGACATAGACAGGCTATGACAACAGATAACCCAACCAAGTTCCACTGCTGTCAGCAAAAACAACAAAGTGCAGTTTAATTTGGCTTAGGAACACACAAAACTGGAAGATTTTAAAAAGTCTGATGAATATTAGTTCCTGCTGATTCTCACCAATGACATGGTCAGAGGAATGTGAACAACCCATGTGTCAATTCATTATTTTGTCAGATGTCAAAACTGAAGGCTGATGCTGGTAGTGTAATAGTTTTGTGTTTCTTTTCTTTTATACAAATTAAACCAAATTTAGGTATCTCCAGGCATCTGTAAATAAATGTTTTCAACTGGATAATGCTTGATGTCACAAGGCTTGGAAAGTGTTAAAACGGAAAAAAATATAGAATTGGGCCTAATGCCTTGACATCCCAAGTTACACAACTGCAATCCAGTCAGCGCCCCAGACTGCAGTTTCAATACCTTGTCCATGTCATCAAGAATTCCAGGTATTGTGACAAATGACGCAGGTCCACCTAATGAAGTCGTCTGTCTGTATCTGTCCTATCTGTAGCAACTGTAAAAAGTGGATATCACAAATAATTAAAAAACATCCCGAAAGGAATATAAACAAATAACATTTAGAAATGAAAGCTAATTAGAAATAAAACTTTAACTAATACATTAAAATAATAATCAAATATTTAATGTTGTCTATGTCTATAAAAATATTTAATAAACTAACAGAAGTCCCAGGCATTTCCTGATATAATCGTATAATGGGTTGTAACCACCACTGAGCTCCAAAACACAGACATAGTAATATGTAGAAGTAGTGGCCAATACGATTTTGGGTTTAAATAAAAAGATATTTATTTAAATAAAAAAATCAGTCACCAATACAATAGTTGTGTCAATTTCTTCCTCCTTTCTTTTTCCAAGAGGATCACCTTCTGATTCCCATCTCTGACTCCCCGCTGTGTGGCAGCAGTCTCCTTTTCAGGCAAGACTCAGGACTGCTTCCAGTGTCACTGAACAGAATGTCAGGAGCACAGCTTTGAGAAACACTGCCACCTTCTGTGTGGGGGAATGAACTGTTCCTGGAATTCACATTCTCCTAGTCCATTTATTACCAACTGATTCACCTGGGATGAAGATTATAATGTGTTATGGCCAGGTTATGTCTCCAGTCCTGCAATCCTTTCATTAAGGCATCCACTCTGTGCAAAAAATTATCCTGCATCCCTTCCAAGATGCCTGTTCTTTTTCTCAAGCATTTACAGGGTTAACATAAGAAAGCAAATATTTATACACTTTTAAATGCTGAGCCCTTTGTCAATGCTGGCTCAAGTGTAAGAGTCCAATCCATCATTGACACTACCTCCCTGATAACTATCAATTTCACTGCTCTCGACAGTCAATGATTAGTTCTTTTTTGTGTATGCCTGGATTTCTTGATTACTTGGTTGAAACCACAAACACTACTTCTTTGATTTCCTTGGTTTAGTGTAGTGTCATAAATAGATGTTTAATCCCACATAAATAAATAGAATTGCTTGCTAGAAAAATTAATCAACAGACCATTTAAAAGCTTCTACAGGTTTGGAAGGCCAGGTGGGATTGAGGTTTACAGGCATTGAAGGTCTCTGTATCATTATAAGAGACAACATCAGTGCTGGTATTTGATAATGTTATAAAGATGATTCAAAGTTGATTTATTGCTACAAAAAGCACTGCATTGGCAAGCCTAAAATTATAACTGCCAGATCATGAATTGGACTTAAATAAACGTCTGTCATCAAGAATCAGTGAAAGTTACTAATGTTGTCCTCATATGTTAAAAACAAATCACGTTTCATTCTGTTTCAGCATTGCTTATCTGTCAAGATATCAGTCAGTTGCAATTACTGCAGAAAGCAACAGGCAGAATTTTAACTAGAAAAAGAATTCTGAGCAAATCTCATCAGTTTTAGTTTTATTACTTTGGTTAGAATTGACTTTAAAATACTACTAATGGTGTATAAAGCCTTAAATAATCTTGTTCAGTCCTATATTTTGGAATGCCTGCCCCCCTACACTTCAAACATAACCTTAAATCTTCTAATGGTGGTCTACATATAATGCCAAGAGCCAAGCTTAAAAGAAGTGGTGAGGTGGCCTTTTGCTGATATGCACCTAAAATCTGGAATACTTTACCAATAGAAATTCACCAGGCTACTACTGTGCAACATTTTAAAAAACTGCCAAAAAGCCATTATCTTAACTTGTCTTTTTTATAGCTACATTTTACTTGTACTCCTAGTAGACAGCATGATGGTGCCCCGAGTTCCAGCAGGGCCTCATGGACTTTGTAGTTTATACACACAGCCCTGCTGGATACCTTGGGGGCCACTGGGAGTCGCTGTAGGGGGGCTAGTAGGCTCTTGTGTGCCCTATAACCTGGGAGTGCGTCATCATCACGTGACCGGAAGGAACGACGTGCTCCTGGGGTGAAGAAAAGGACTGTTTACCCTGACCCAGAAGGAAATGGACTTGTGAGTTTGGCCAGGAACCACTTCCGGGTCAGGGGGTATAAAAGGACTATGGGAAAGCCCAGACACTGAGCTGAGCTGGGATGTAGGAGGGCAAAGTGTCTGGGCGAGGAGGAGTGATTTATTGTTGGAGCATTATTGGTTTATGAATAGTGTGGTGTGGAGAGTGCTTTGTGCACCATTTAATAATAAAATGAACAATATTTATATGTTCACCTGGTCATCGGAGTGGTACCTGAGGGTTCAAGAGGTGGACAAAGCCTCTATCTGTTACACAGGCTTTACGGGGCTTCTCCTGACCAGATCTCTCACTCTCACAGGGCTTTCCATTCCTGATTCTTAACCTCGTTTCGACCTTTGTTTCCTTAATTTTTGATTTTTGTCCTCCTGTTTCTGCCTTTACTCCAACTTTTTATACTTGCAAATGTAGGTGCTGGATCTGCTAATGAGGGATGGCTGTGCTGATTTTCCACACAGACATAAATGGCCCAAATAAGTGCTATAGTACATACACATACATTCACAAATCTAATTTTAAAAAGAAAACCTGCACCTGGATGATCTGCAACAGATCCATGAAACACCAAGTCATATAACCCTAAAAAAATAGAAAATCTATGCACATAAACCCTCCAACTAAGCTGAAACTCCAGGTTGAGTCCTTACTATAACATAATCAGCTATGTATTTACTTCAGACCAACTAACATGTTTGTTATTGAGTACTTAAGGAATTGTCTAACAGATTAAAAGGTTGGATAAAAACTAAATATTTCAATTAAAAATAAAAAAATACTGTATATAATTATTTGTAATGGTACAGACAGCAACAGTGTCTTGGCAACTTTAACTCAGTAGTAGAGATGAGCAAACCTGTTTATTTTGCTTTGCCTTGAGAGCGACAAAATCATGGAAATGTTTGTGAACTTCACTGAACTCTGTGAACTGCAATGAAGTCAGTGTGGAATGAGGAACTGAAGACACTTTGAGTTGATTATAATGGTGCAATGGTCTTTTAAGTGTTCTCAAAGGGCTACAGTAACTTACCTGGACCAATTACTGTGCCCAAATACATGATCAGAGCTGTGAAGCAGCATACACCACTGAGCCTCAAACAACAAAAGACACAGACAGAACAAATACCACAAATGAGCAATAAGTAGATAAAATATAGATCATTGCATTCACAGAGTTCCAGTCTTGGGGCACACATTGGTTGTGCCATGAAGTGGTGGCGAGGGACAGACTAGCTCCATCAGTTAGAGTCACAGCTCATATACAGCAGGAATGTCCTTTTTGTTTCATATTTATCTGGGCAGATGCTTCAAACTTTCTTATTCCATCAAGTAGAAAGAAACACCTTGTAAATAAAAATGTTTTGTTCTTATTTATTCACAGAGTGTCCTGCATTTTTTGATGAGGTGTGGGGCTCCTTTAAGGCTTGTTTTGAGTTTGCTTCACATGGCTAATTTGCATGCGTAATTAGCCACGCAGTGCTGCTGCACAGGGAGCAGTGTCATTTATCTGTTGGCAATACTTGTAAAACTGCTATTTTTTGTTTATTTTTTTAAACGCATGCAGGATGGAAATTTGGCAATGTTTCTCATCCTTTGTGGCTTCAAGGTCCATTTTTAATTTTTAAGTTCACTGAGGGCCCAAACACAGCAATCAAAGAGCCCTGGACTGCAAGTGGAAGAGACCAGGAAATATCACACAGCACTGTCAAGCGCATTGATAGAAGGGAATAAGTATGCGGCTTAGTGCATCTCAGTAGTTGAAATTTTTGGGTTTTTTTTGGTAATAATGTCTGAGAAATATTTTAATATTTTTACTGAGAACAGAGATAACAATGATCCTGATTTTGAAGCTGCCTATAATGGAAGGCCAACACTGAACAAACAATATCAAAATATCCATAAAGGTAGCATCAGTTTGCTCATATCACAGAATTAATATGTCAGATATCGAGTCGAATGCTTACAGTGTTTTGTATTTTACTAAAATATTTTCAAATAAATCACTTTGGGAAAATCTTCTGTTGCACAGCTGAGTAGCATGTTCAAACAGGATCGAGCTTTTGTTTTTCCACGCTAGTTTAAGAAACTGCCATTCTGAAATGACCTTCTGCTTGTTGAAGCAACTTAGATATGCAAAAGTATGACCATTTCTACCTGATAAGGTTTTCACTCACTTTTCTTTCCTAATTGTACACCTTTCTCAGTCCTCACCTTAGAATTTTCATTTGATGTGAGTGTCCATTATACCCAATGAATTAACTATTATTGGGTAGAACTCCTGACCAATGAAGTTGCACATATCTACAAACAACATGAGGTAAGTAACAGATAAAAAAAATATCTTTTGGGTGCAATGTTCATTTAAGAGGAGTTAGATAGCAGTAGCTGGAAGCTGTAACAGGAGAGTTTTGCAGTTTAGTGAGAAAAAGAGAGTGAACAGTGAATTAAATGAGACAGGTTGTGAAAAATGGCTAGATCTTGTGGATATTGGGAAACAATGAGCAATTAGATTGGGTTTGGCAATATGATTTTAGCCCTAAGTGTGTGATCTATTGTAATTGATTTAGAATACACTAAGTAGAACTAGAATTATTTTATGTAAAGCAAAACCTTAAAGAAGTAATCCTACATACACTACTACAATCATTTTTGCATGTGTCTTGAACTATATTTAAGGCCAATGTTAAGAAAGCATGTCTACAGGACTGTAAGAATTATGGAAAGTAACAAGGTTAAATGAGTGAGCATTTGTTAAAGAAAGCAAGAGCTCAGACAATTAGATAGATAGATAGATAGATAGATAGATAGATAGATAGATAGATAGATAGATAGATAGATAGACAGATAGATAGATAGATAGATAGATAGATAGATAGATAGATAGATAGATAGATAGATAGATAGATAGATAGATAGATAGATACTATAGTGTGACCACACACCAGAATGACTAAAAAGGAGAAAAAATTATAAAGAAAGAAAAGAAAACTTATGATTTATCAGTTACAGTCACAGTGAGGCATTATGCAGGCGAACTGCTGTTGGTATAAAGAACCCCTAGCAGCGTTTCTTGACATACTGTATACTTCTGATGAATAATTCGTTGGCTGAAAGTACTCAATGTTAGGATGCCACTTCCCTATTAAAGGAATGCAGTCTCCTATGGAAAAATGCTTGCTCTGTCCTTTCTTATATAGTTCGTCTGTGTTATAAGATTAGTCCGACCTGTCATTCATGTGGACTTCCAAGTACTTGTAGGAGTGCACCACCTTCCACCTTGACATCCACTCCTTGAATAGTGACCAGACATGGAGGCTGTTTGGTTCAGTGAAAGTCAATAACCAGTTCCTTGGTTTTGCTCAAGTTTAGTTACAGACAATTCTTTTTGTACCAACAAACAATCATTGTGAACCATTTGTAAATGTTGAGAATATATCACATCCAGCTGTTTCAAATCAAGAATCTTTGTGTGACAAAACTTTCTTCAAATAAAATTTCATCATACTCTGTATCTACAACTGAAAAAAAAATATTCAAAATCCAGCTATTATTAGAAATACAGGCATTTTCTTGGTAACATAAGTAGTCCAGTCTCAAGTGCCCTTGTTAGTATAATGCAGTTTGAGTTGATTATATGAATTAAGGGGACAATCATTTTCAGAAATTAAACAACTTTAGTTCATATTAAAAAAGACTTATTTTAGGCCAAACTATTTAATCTTTTCAGGGCTCTTTGTTTCTGACGTAGATTCTTTCTGATTTTACAACAGTCGAGAGAAAACCTTTCCATAGTCCTTATCTTTGACCTTTTTTTGTTCTCTGATAGCAGTTAATCTTCATGTTGATCAGTTTGAAACCATCTCTGTTGCATTTTATGAGTCTTTTTGTCAGGGAATTCATCCACTGTGAAAGGCAAAATGATGAGCGCATAAAAAATGGATAAATCGAGTATAATGGTAAAGTATATTAAAGATCTTATAGATGAAATCAGAACAGGGAACCATGATCTAGTTTTTGATTGTGAAACATATGGCAGTTAGTTGGGGTCAGATTGTTGAATCCAATGATACAACACGTAGATGTTAAAATGTTGTTTACTTTACTTTAAGCACCTATAATTAATAGACCCAGTAGTGTTTAGCAAGGACCCCAAAACAAGATTTAGGATTATAAAGAAAATATCTATGAGTTTTAGAGTAAAATGGGCACAAATCGAATCCTCAGGATGGTAACATGACATAAATTTCAGCGCATCATTGCTTTGTTGCATGTATGGAGAATCATTTCATTTTTTGGATAGTAGAATGATGTAGGCTTCCCATTAAGTGTTAATGGAGTTACCCAGGATGGAAATACTTGGAGCTCTCTGTTGCAGAGATTGGTATGAAGTGAGTCATTGGAGACATGAAATGGGTCTCTGGGAATAATAAATAGAAAATAGGAGACAGAACTGGTAGACAACCAATGGATTACCACCTTCATCTGTAACTGTGTATACATACTCTTGATGTGTGACATGGAGACCTTACACTACTAGAAATGTCCACTGCAGATGTGTATACTAAAGTAATGAAGCTCAAATTTCCTATAGCAATAAATATTGATTTACTATTACCTAATGAAACAATGCATACCTTGAAAACAGATCCTATACTATTATACCACCATTATAAGCCTGTGATTTTAACACCTTGCTGCATGGATCCATGGATCCATTATGTTTTTGAAACATCCTGTTCAACTTGAAATCAGGTTCATCGGGACAATGATGTTTCTCTTAATTTTACATAATGAAGATGGGCTGCACCTAGTAAAGGAATTTTAAACAGGTGTCTGCTGCCCAATTGTAATCAGGACACATGGTTATATAAAGTTTGCCTATGAGCAGTTAGAATCTGTTCCCGATCATGAGCTGATTGATTGTCTTCAGCTATGTTACCTCTGCTTTTCATGTTTGTTTTTCAGTAATACTAACTGAAATAAGGATATGATCTTTGTTTGCGAATTTACAATCAGAAATTGGGAGGTCACATATTGGCCAATGATGAGAAGGGAGCTTCTCGTCAACACCTCTTAGAATCTGTGATGGTTGGGAAGTTTTCCATAAACTCAGTAGGTTGGATTAGGACTTGGGAATTACTTTTCCACTGTACTGAAATGTTTTATGGCTACACTATGTTGTGGCTGAGGAGTGTAAGAGAAAGTGAAAGAGATTATATATACTTTTGAATAATTTGAACACATATTTATAAGATGTTTGAAGTTTAAAGATGTCAGTTAAGTCACCACTTGAAGGTATCCAAGGCTTGATGATCCTGACTGTGTTCTCCTAAAATAAAAAGGCTTCGGCAAAGTTCATAGACTATTACAACACCACATACCAGGACTGTCACACTTTGAATAATGTCTGGGATCTTTACCAACTGTAACTGTGCCTTCCAGCTGTTTATAGATTGGAGGTGAACTTGCATTTGTTATTGACTGCCATGTCCCATCCATAAAAAGCACAACGAGTTGAATGGTATGATATGTCACATTCAGTACCACTGTTGTAACCCATTATTAGCAGTCCATTTTCTGATCACATAACTATTATTGCCTTGATGTTTTGGGTGGTGCTTCATTCATAATATTTGATGTTGTTAGATATGAAAACCCCATCAACAACAACCACAACAGATTAAAGTTACTTCCTTACCCTTCTCCCTCCCTCAATTGAATGCTTTCGGACAACACTCGCTTTGAAGAGCAGATTTACCCACTCTGAAGAGTAGATTTTCTATCTAAAGTGACCGCTCAGTACATTTTCTCATTTCTTGCATAATACCTTTTGGGTCAATATATAACAATTCATTTAGCTATAATGAATCTAAAACCCTTATACATACTCATAGTGCTGGCATAATATGTTCATACAAAATGTGTTGTAAGCGTCAAAGAGGAAGGACAGGCATCCTGGCCAGAATCAAGGAAGGATTAATGCCCGGCCAGGAAGCCATAATGGAAGAAACAGGTGAACGGGTTTACAGGGAGCAGATCATTCCCCCACACAACAGATGACAGTGGGAAAAGAATAGATACATGTAGTGGTAGTGTTAGCAGTTCTGCCTCACAACAAGGAGACTAGGGTTTGAGTCCTGGGTAATCCCTGTGTGGAGTTTTTTTTGGGTGTCTCGGTTTCTTCCATTGTCCAAAGACAGGTGGGTTAGGTGAGTTGCCAATGTTAAATTGGTCTCAACATGTATGTCTGAGTGTGTTCACCTTGTGATGAGCTGGCACTCTGTCCAGGGTTGTCCTTGCCTTGTGCTTAGTCTTCCTAAGATAGGCTCCTGCTCTGGATAAGTGGGTTTGGAAAATGGAAGGATGACTGGGTAAGATAAATTGCAAATTTAACAATTAAGAATAAGTTTATTTGTCTAGTTAAACTATGCAGCTTATTTGTAAACTTCATTCTTTGTCATTTTACACAAACATTATATAGTAATATTGTTCTTATTTCCCA
This sequence comes from Erpetoichthys calabaricus, assembly GCF_900747795.2. Classification (NCBI taxonomy): domain Eukaryota; kingdom Metazoa; phylum Chordata; class Cladistia; order Polypteriformes; family Polypteridae; genus Erpetoichthys; species Erpetoichthys calabaricus. The sequence continues at coordinate 62,778,995 of NC_041394.2, forward strand.
CATCAGAAGTACCCTGGTATGCAAGAATTTACAATTAAACAATAGCACACATTTTGGCCAGGTAACATTTCTCTTTTCTACATCACATTTAATATTCCTTAAAGGTGAAAGACCTTATTGTAAAATCACATGACCTATCTAATAAAAAAAAATTATAACCCAAATCCACTGCTTAAATACTTACCCCAAAAGGGCAACAGTTTTTGGGAATTCCTTTTTGCATTGCTTCGAAATAAACATAAGCTCCAGGCTGGACTCTGTCTATCAATATCAGCCACTCAAAGTTGTAAACATTAATTCAAGACACATGTCTTTTATAGCATGCATGTTCACTACGCTGACCCCAGGGTCATGGTCAAAGAAAGACCACAGCAGATCCTGAGGCCAAGCGGGCAGATGTACAGATGGGGGTAGAGATAGATTTTACAGATAGTGTTTTTAATGGACAGTCACAAGCTCTGGTGTAACTCTACAGTACTGGAGCCAAAACCATATGGTACAAACATTCAACCAGGTCTCTCACTTTATTTTATTAACCGTTCTGGAAATTGGCAGTAGTGTATCAGCTTTTTGAATCTCATGGATAGGCTTCCCTGTCCCCATAAAGCCTATTGTACATTGCATTTGGAGATTTTCTTCTGGTTCACTTTAATATTACACCTAAGCCACCTGATATACTGTATATATATTTTAGTTATAAAAAGAGTAACTGTTGTGCTAAGATAGAAAACTACAGCATGAGATGAGAAAAAGGATCAGGAGAATGGATGTGGTCAGGAAACAAGCAAAATTAAAAAAACATGAGAACCAAAACCGATAGACAATAACCAAAAATCTAATTCAAATGCTAAATGATGACCCTTTATCAAATCATCTCAATTACGTCACAGGCTTTGCACATCCAGGTAACCAAGGTAACCCGTAAAGAAATAATGGCAAATGTGGGTAAACAAAAGAGTCACCATAATAACAGTTATACTGTATACTGTACATTGTTCCACTACATCTTTCTAGACGTAGTCAGATGTTATTGGGAGTTCAAAATTTACTTCTTGGAAATAGATGGCCTTCTAACTGGTCTAAAGGTCTAATTAAAACTTGGAATCAATTTTATTCTGATTGCAGTAGAGAGTCTGAACATTGCTGCTAAGTATTTCCTGTTAGCATAATTCACCTCCTTTTGTTGTATGTTTTTGATGCCGTATTGTACATTGTTCTAACCACAATTATGTATGCTTTCTGTCTTTTTCTTCCTGTACCATGGTTCCACTTTGTGCTCTCTATCACCTACTTGTTGAAATTCACTGCTGACCACATAAAATAAAGTGAGTGAAGCAAGCCCTTATGGACTTGTCCATCAAAGCTTTCTATTAACTACTTTTTTTCGGCCCAAAATAAGTGATCTCTTGGAATTTTCACGCTAGAAAGCAACCATTATTTCACTCTTATTTTTGTTATTGAAGCAGCATTTTTTTTGAATTGTTAAATGAGTTAAGGTTGACAGATCCAAAATACATATTTCTGATGTAACTAAAAGATGCAACTTTGGATATGTCCAGAGAATATTGTAGTACCATCCCAAGCAACTTTAAACTTTTACTACCTCGCGATTATTTTGTTGATTTAGGCTAACTTCAGAGAGTAACATTTTATTCAAATTTTGTATGACACTGAACAGTCTTTCTGATAGTAGTTAAAATGGTATCCTTAGTATCTTCATAGTTATTACTGTCAGAGACATACGCTCTATAAAGTAAGTAGGTAAATACCCACAAATACAGTACACATGACCTTCTATTAAAGACACCTGCACATATCTCCCTGACACAGAATAATAACTACACACCAAATAACAAAAAAGCAAAATTACATATGAAAATTTATTACAAAACCCCCACAAATTAATGAATTAGTTAGAATAGAGGTGTTTATTAATTCCAAATTATGTAGTCTTTATATTTAAAGCTACTTGAATGCCATTTTTAAAACATCCTTGGAGAGACCATCTACTATATAATAAAATATTAAGGTCTATGTGTCCGGTCCCTCAGAACAGTCTGATTGGTCAGTTTGGTTTTGGTGAAAGAGGAAGTGTGAGACGCATGAGGTGTAAAGGTACACACTGAGAGAGTTGCCTTTAAAGACAGTAAGTATAAAACTGGGCAGGAGGTGAGAAAGGCACCACGAATATAATGACAAAGGCTGAGAATCAGGCTTTACGGGAATGTGCTCGAGAAAGGGAGCACTGATGAAGAAAAGTGCAGACACACATGAATATAGAAAGGCAGTGAAAGTACACACAGCATATATTTTTAAATTGTTCTGTTTACCAGTCTTTGACAGGTACTGGGATTTGATTGACACTCTACAGTGGTTCAAGTATGTGAAATTGCAAACTGCATTGTAATGTATACATATGGAAAGGTGGCCTCCATGAACGATCTTATGGTAAACTCAACAAATAACTAAATAGCATCTAGTGTAACACAGTTGGTGGAAAGAGCTATGCAGGAAAAATGTGCCTAAAACATTTGAAATAATATTTTTTTTCAATTGTTATATAGTTAAACATTTTCTACCATCATTAGAATGCTTTCAACACATTCTTACAACTAGATTTAAATGCTGCATCACAGGATTTTAGAAAGGAATTCAGACGCAGCAGTGTCATAAAAATTATTTGAAATGTTTTACCATGAGGAAACGTGAAGAAGGACAGGCATTAGTAATAAAAACTCCAATCTGGATGAAAAAAAGTTAGTTGCAATTATTGTGCGTGTACACCACATGTTGTCTCCAAAACTAAATAGACAATCTTCAGTTATTATTATTAATATGTGTTATGTACAGATCTAAAATTAATATTTAAAGGATCAACAAGAAAAGTGTATTGTACTTTGATATTTTTGGCTTTGAAATTTGTCAAATTTTGTAAGCATATTCTTACATCAAGAATTAAAAGCCACATTTGAGAATGAACACTACCTCAAAGCACAATATCTTGCACTTGATGACTTGAAGATGTCACCCACTCATCAGGGACCTTGATGCTATCTGGAATGATTTCCTCACTACCTAATCAGCATCTGTCATTAATAATTTTTGAGCATATTTTCTTGTGAATATTCTGTTTTTCTTGTTCTTTATTATTTTTATTATATAATTAACAATACCTGATACCTGTCTGTCGCAGCCATTTTCTGATAGTTTTACATAGTAGTGGTCATGTTGTTTAGGGTCAAGATGCTAGGTAGTAGTGAGCCTTCTTTCACCACATATGCAAGATGGCGGTACACAGGCACAGGGATCTTAGCTTTGTTTAGTAAGCACACCAAAATATAATGTGCTCAGAGTTTTTATTTTTGTTATTTTGTACCTGGAGATCTGGGGGGTATTTTTCGTACGTCGCTTAAATCATCCAAGATTAGGTGCCCTTTATCTTGGATAAGTTAATGCCGGTGATACTCATCCGGGATAGGTCGGTTTTTCAAACGCAGCCATGTATTAGATTAGTCTAGCTGGATCTAATCATACGAGATGAATGCGCGCGCCCGCGCTGATTGAAAAGCCCATATGTATTGAGTCTAGAAAACATGATCAGCGAGTCTTTAATAGGCTTTAACAAAATGACGAAAGAACGGGTGCATTTTTTTTCACACACGCGGCGCAAGACCTTTTATTCGTAGGACATGAAGAATTTCAAGATTTAATATGCACAAGGGGTAACACTGCAAAAGCAGCCCAGACCAGAAAAGACGGCTGGCAAAAAGTGGCCAACAAATTAAACGCTAAGTACTGTGCATTGTACTTACTGAATGCAACATTTCATTTCCTATGTGTCAGATTAATTATTATTTAATATGTCATAATTCCAGATCAAACATGAGCACAAGGAGAACATGGGAACAGGTTAAAGTGAAGTACAAGAATATACTTCAAACTGGTAAATATTGGTATATAACTATTTAAAGAATTGTTGACATAAATAATCATATATAATATAAAAAACATTAATTTTAAAGCTAATAAGAAGGCAGAAAAGCAAAAAACAGCTGGAGGTCCACGCGGTCCCCTGCAGAAGAGTTGGCTAACCAGCAAAATGCCCATCGCCCTGTTTCTGATGGCATTCCAGGGGGAAGCTCCTCCTCAGAACCAGTGGCAGGATGCAGTGGTCACTTCATTTCAGGTAAAGGATGGTCATTGCATATATTTGTCCGCCATGTGTGCCATAGGTATGTTCCATATAGCCCTCTTTTTTGTTGGGTCAGTTGCAGGGAATGTCATACCCCTTGAACCTGTGTCTGACCAACGAGATATTGACGAAGGTCAAATATTTGATGAAGACACTGTGTCTGATTATTCATCAGGAGGAGAGGTACACTTTCCAAATAATGTTTGATCAAACTCCACTCTGATCAGTCCCATGTGCCCCAATCACATTTGGAAATCCTGGGTAATGAGAATGTTAGGCTGATTGTGAGATTATTTATGGAACTGTGGGTGTTTTTACTTGTGTATTACCTACCTGCAATGGCATGAAACGCCTCTTTTATTGTCTGCACACGCAGGTGTCCAGGAAACACAATGAAAACCCGAAGGAAATATTTCAGAGCCAAACAGACTTTACGAATTGCCTGGTAAACTGCACTTTTACTTAGATTTTCCGTATCGCCTACAGTATATAAAAAAGTGCCGCTTGTAAAAAACCTCAAAGCAATGCATACTGTCTGTGTGGTTGTGAGAGCCCAACTTCGCCTAGTTTGACTTCAAATATAAGGTGCTAATAAATCTTTGAGGTACAATATTCCCCCTCAGCTAAAGCAGTATCTTTTGAAAAGAATTTCCTTCCTGCCATCTTAAAGAGGTGAAGAAAGATGACTCATTATGTCACATGATTGGCAAAAAGGCATAGCAACTGTACATGAACACTGCCATACAAAATGATTACAAAATGGGTGCGAAGAAGGTAAAACTGGGTCCTAAGGCCATTAAGGTTGAGCAATCCTATTCTAAGATAAACGCCATAATCCAGCAAGACAATGAAACTGTTATTCCAAACTGGCTGAGGGAAAAAATGTAACAGTTGCTACATTTGATGGCAGGTCATGTTTGTCGATGCTCTTATCTAAAGTTTGTGAATGCTAATGAACTTCTCTGGAGCAGTGCACTGGCTGATGGGAATTGTAGTCCCCACTTTGGCATTTGCATTACGTCGCAGATAAATACTTTTCTTACTAGATTCATTAAAAGAAATTGACTATTCTAACAGCCATAGTGCCTGACAAATACTTGCTGAATGCATCTGCTGTACTTTGAGCTTTTCTGAACTTTGTTCCATTCACTTTGCTTCTGTAGATGGCTTTCATTTGCATAAACTGGCAAGCCCCATTTCTCTGTGAGATCGCTGTCAGCGCTGTGGTGAAACAGGGAATGTGGTGCATTAGAATGTCTCACTTACTAGAGCAATATTAATGGTAAACATCAACAAAAAACATCTTAGCTAATTTTATTTTATCTGCAATTTTCAATCAAAGCCATCAGGGCATTTTTGCAATTTTGGGGTATTTAGTTTTTCTATTGCAATTTTTTTTTACTCCTAAATATGGATATATTAAAATGTCCTTTCTTAGAGGATACCAACTGTCCCAGATGTACCATTCTGCCAAATTTTGCCTTAATTGTAAATGACTTGTTCTTTAAGATTCATAACCCCGAATTTGCAGCTTTTTTGGCTGATATTACCTGCAGATATGATCGCTTCCTTTGTTTGGGTGATTTTAATATCCATGTTTGCTGTCCTGTTAAACCTCTAGCAAAAGACTTTCTGGACATTATTGACTCCTTTGGTCTTTCTCAACTAGTGAATGGACCAACACATGGACAGGCTCACACACTGGACCTGGTTCTTTCTCGCGGTCTCAGAATCAGTAACTTGGACATTCTGCCTCCCAGTTTTTCTGATCACTCGCCTGTTCTGTTTAATTTGGATTTGGTCTCTGCTGAGCATGGTAAATCCACCACTACCCGTCCCTTCCGTGTCATTTCCCCTTCTGCTGCTGAAGATTTTGCAGCTGCTTTTTCATCAATCTCCACATCATGTGAATCCACGAATACTGATGTTTTATTGCAAACCTTCTATACTTCCTGCTGTTCTGTGATGGATGTTGTAGCCCCACTCAAACGGAGACAATCCAAAGTCAAGCATGACCCATGGCTAAATGAACAAACTCGCTCCATCAGGCAAAACTGTAGGCGGCTAGAACGTAAATGGAGGAAAGATGGTCTCACTGTTACCTTTGACTGCATGAGAGACATGTGGTCTCAATACCAGAGAGCAGTCAGAGGTGCAAGGAACCGTTTTTTCACTGACATCATCTCAAAAAATTCTGGCAATCAACGTGTCTTATACAAAACACTGAATGCTGTCCTCTCTCCAGCTGCAACTGTTTTCTCTTCTCCCTCCAATGCTCTTTGTAATCAGATCCTTACGTTTTTTCTGGATAAGATCACGAACATTAGATCCCAGATCTCCATTTCTTCTTCTGGCTCTGTTGATTTAGCCGTTCCTGTACACGGCTCCCTCACCAGCTTTAAACCCATTTCGCTCCCCCATCTGGAAAAAATCGTCGCCTCAATGAAGCCTTCGGGCTCTCCGGACGATGTGGTGCCGTCCAGACTGCTGAAAGATGTCTTTCCTGTGATTCGATATGATGTCTTAAAGATCATAACTAGTAGTCTATCTTTGGCTATAGTTCCTCGTGCTTTCAAACACGCAGTTGTACATCCAATCGTGAAAAAACCTGATCTTGACCCTGCCGTCTTCTCCAATCTTCGTCCAATTTCCAAACTACCTTTCCTGTCAAAATTACTCGAAAAAAAAGTAGTTTATGAGCAATTAATTCATCACCTACAGGACCATCAGGTTATGGACCTTTTTCAGTCAGGCTTTAGGCCCCAACACAGCACAGAAACTGCGCATTTACGTGTCCTAAATGATGTCCTTTTGGCATTGGACTCAGGACTCTACGTGATTATGGTTCTTCTCGATTTATCTGCTGCCTTCGACACAATCGACCACGACATCATGATCTCCCGACTCGAATCCTGGGCTGGTGTATCTGGCTTAGCCCTCGACTGGTTCAGGTCATATTTCTGCAACAGGACTCTTAGAGTCATGCTAGACGATTTTTCATCTGAATCAGTCCCACTCCCATGTGGTGTCCCCCAGGGTTCCATTTTGGGGCCACTACTTTTTTCAATTTACATCCTGCCTTTAGGTGCAATTTTTAGAAAACATGCAATCTCGTATCACCTATATGCTGATGACTGCCAAATTTATTTCTCCCTCAAGTCAACTGACTCCACTAAACCTCTTCTCGACTGCTTATCTGACATTAAGGACTGGCTGGCTGTAAACTTCCTTCACCTGAACGATTCAAAAACCGAGGTCATTGTTTTTAGTCCTGACCGCAAACAGACCCTACCCCTTGGCCTCGACTTTCTTCCCATTCCAGTAACTTCGTCTGTTTCCAATCTTGGAATCAAAATGGATATGGTCCTGAAAATGGATGCTCAAGTCAACAGCACAGTAAAATCCTGCTTTTTCCATCTCAGGCGAATTGCCAAACTCAAACCAATTCTGCCTTACCACCTCCTGGAAACAGTAATCCATGCATTCATTACGTCCCGGCTCGACTATTCTAATTCCTGCCTATATGGTATTAGTAAAGCCACTCTTTCGAGACTCCAATTGGTTCAAAATGCGGCTGCAAGGCTTTTAACTGGAAGCAGCAGAAGCCAACACATTACACCGATTTTAAAAACCCTACACTGGCTGCCGGTTAGCTTCAGAATTGATTTTAAAATACTCCTCTTAACCTATAAGGCACTAAATGGGCTAGCCCCTGCCTACTTGAGTGTCTTGCTCCATCGTCACAATCCCCCTCGTGTTCTTAGATCCGCAGATCAGCTGCTCCTAACCGTTCCCAAGGCACGTTTTAAAGTTCGTGGTGAAAGGGCTTTTTCCGTCTGTGCACCTAGGCTCTGGAACTCCTTACCTTTCGTGGTTAGGCAAGCCGCTTCAATCACCACATTCAAATCACACCTAAAAACGCACTTCTTCACATTGGCTTTTAATTCTTAACCTGTCTTATTTCCACTTGCTTTTTGCTATTTCTCTGTTTTATTGGGTCCCCTGACCTGTTTTTAGTGTCTCTGTTTAAATTCTCTCTTAATGTTTGTTTTAATATTTTGCTTTTAGTCTTGCTTGTTTTAACTGTACAGCACTTCGGTCAGTTGTAATGCTGTGTTTTTAAGCGCTTAACATATAAAAATGGTATGGTATGGTATGGTAATGGTTTCCTTTTTTTTGAGAACACCATTAAAAGGTTTTATGGATTTGAACAGATCAGACCTTAACCTCTTTTTTTTCTTTAAAAAAGGAATAATTCAAATTTTTGAATCTTAAAATGCAAGTCAGTTAAAATTAAGTTCAAACAAGCAGGATCCATTAGCAGCAATAGCTAGTTACTCATTAAGAAGTCTGAAAGTGCAGTTTGACACTCCTGTCTTAGCACAATTTTTATAAGAACAACTGGTGGAAAGAAGAGAAGACCAAAGTGTTGCAGTATTTTAACTGCAGCTAGCCACTAAGAAGACAGCATGTTTCACTTGTATTTAATCTGTTATAGGATGTGTCGCTGAAGTGGTATATTTAGTTTAAAAGGCCGCCATATGTACCTTTGTTGCCAATTGCTTCAGGATGGCAAACGAGTACTTCAGGGTGGCAGTACAAATTTCAAAGTATTTGTGTGAAAGGATCTTAATCTTTTAAATCCAGATTAGTTATGATGCTAAGCATGTGATTGAAATAATTTTATATTGATAGATGATACATTTTTTGTGGTAAGACTTTTATAAGCAGGTGTTTTATAAAATGTTTATTTTCATGTTTTAATTGTTTAAGACAGTTTATTTAGGAGCCGTCTTTTATAATTGGTATTTGTTTATTGTATACCAAGGAAGCACATAGACTTCTGTTTTAACTGGCTGTAGCCCTAATATTTGTGGCATTTGATATTTGTGTATAAAAAAACAGCTTTTCTTTACATTTTGCATGTGCAGTCAACATTAATAAAGGTGCATCTTGATAATCTGCTTGTTTTCTTTCTATTCAAGTTTAGAAAAATGTATTGCAGTAGCAATACAGAACTTAGTATTTAGAGCTTGTAACCCTAACAAAACAATTTTATTAGGATAAAATCTAACATTACAAGAATCAAGATTAAAACATCTTTATAAGTTTGAACAACTTTCACAGTTTGTTGTGTAAAAATTTTAATTATGTTGAACAAAGTGCTCAGAGGTTGAGGTAACTTGAAACGTATGATGAAATCAGTTACTTAACATTTTTAATTTTTTTTTTTTTTTTAAGAGCAAAAATTTCTACGAAGCATCTCTAAAGTCAAGTAATTCAGGAATGTAAAGCCACGTTAAGTTATGCATCCACAGGATAAGTTTTCTATTAATTTCCTTTAACATTCCATGGAATATTCACCAGACCATCAGTGCTAATGCTCTCTAAGACAGTATGTGATTATAATCGGGTATCAGATTTTTTTTGACTAAGCAAAATTAATTTTTATTTGACTTAGGAATTTATCAGATGGATGAAAACAGTCACAATCATGAAATCAGCTTCAGTTAGGTACGTCAATATATGCTTGTCCTGGAGCTTTCACAGTAATAAAAAAGGACTATAAGTAACATATTATGTAGACCATGTGCACTTCAGCTGTTGAGCAAGTTAAGGTCCCTGCCAACAGTGCCAAGAACCATCTCGGGCATTTTAATGAGTGCATAACTCACTAGAATTTAATACAGAGGGCTATTTATTGAATTTTTTGGTTTTCTAGGTTCTTGTCTACTTTGCCTTTAATCATCTGTAATTATTCTACAGTTATAACTACATACATGCAGTGACTGATTCACAATACATAGCTTTTTTCTACTGAAATGTCCTAATTCAATAATATTGCAACACACTCCTGAATGTATTGGTCTTGATATGCAGTTAAATTCATGAATTAAAATATTTTCATCAGTTTCCCAAATTTTAAAATAGCAGCATACATCTAATATGCTGGTACACTTACTGTAGATCCAGCTGTTCCTTCACAGTTTGACAAAATGCTTGCTTATCACAAGCCACACTCGCCAACATCCCCATCACATATGCCAATCCAGTTACAAATGTCAAACCACTGTAATGTAGTCAGCCTTCATGTCAGTCCACCTACAAGAGGCCTACAAGAACAGGACAATAAATAAGAAAGCTTCAAACTTTGAATCATATTTGGGGCCAAGGTGCTGTTAAAAAAGAACAAAGAAATCATGCATTGCTACTTTAATATCATCAGAGGACACATGCAGAGCATGGTGTGAGCAGGACATTGCAGTATATGTACTGTATATACAGTCTCAAAACAACATAACTGCACGTCACAACAAACTGGATATATTTGTCTAAACAAAATAGATTCTGTGCTAGTCTGGTTTAAGACCCCCACAGGTCCCTTGGTGAATTAACTCCTTAAACGAGACTTCCGACTCTTGATTTCATTACATGGAGACTTGAGCATTTCATCAAGTGTTAGGTGCCCAATAGGTCATTTCAGAGTGTGGAGACTCGATTGTTTTATTGAGTGTGGTGGGTGTTGAGGGGAAAGAGTGAAAAGGCCTTTTGCTGTCACAGGCCCCTGGGCATACACCCAGAATGCCCTGATGGTAGATCCGTCCCTAATTCAGTGACAAATGAAAATGATTGATTTCAGACGTATTTTTAAATTCAAATTATGTCACTAATGTATTTATTTATATAAGACGAATGGATTAACATTATGGCTTGGTTCTGAAGATGTTGTGTGATGCAGTAAACACATAATAACAGTCCTATGCCCATTCACACTTTCAAAATTCACTAATGACTATGAACCAGACATGTTGCCTTTATGCAGTGTGAGGAAAAAAAACGCAACCTATGGAGAATTTGCAGATTTAAAGACAGGCAACAAATCCTATCAGGCAGAAAAACTGTGGAACTACAACACGTTTAAAAACAGTCAGATATCAAGAAAACTATTAAATGCTTTTATCATATTTACTGAATGGTCATCAAAGTTCTATCAAGTTTCCCACAGTGCCACTCAGCCTCATCTAAAAAAGCCCATTTTATCGAACTCCGATTAGATGCTGTCTAATTTAAATGTATTAGACAGCACAGTAACTTTAAAGCATTGTCCTAACTATAACCAGCATAAGTAGAATTAATATAAAACATCCAACCCTTCATGGCTTGAACCTATGTTTTGCAGTAAGAGATCACAGTTAATATAAAACAGAAAAGAAATATGCTTATCCATTTCTTTTTAATAATGTCCTAACAGACTGCTTAATGCTTTTCTCATTTCTTAACATGTTCCCGGCTTCGGTTATTAGCCTGTCAGATATCATGGATTTGGTTGTTCTGTAAAAGTTAAAATACTTCCAAAGACATGTGCCTGCCCCTCATACCTCAACTTGAATACCTCAAATTTTAAGCGACAGATTAGACTAACAATTCTATTTCTGTACTGCATACAGAGGTACTTGCTGCTGCCGTAAAAAGGTATCAATGCAAGTGAAACGTTTAAGGAAAGTTCAACTTCCTGCTCCGTCCAGGACAGTCATTGAAATCCTTTATCCGTGGTTTTATGTTTTCTCTAAATTTCCATAATAGTATTTGGATTTCTGTTAAATATTTTATTTTGAACATTTTTTCATTCTTATTATTAATTTTTAAATGTCTTTGTGGTTGATAATTCTGTAGTGAAATTTCTTCTTAAGATAGGATGTATATTTTGTAATTTAAATTATATTTTTGTGTACTGTATAGGAAATGAATAAATTGTTGTCTCTCTATTATATTAAACAAGTTTTCCGTTGTGTCCGCGTTATTCTGCCTTGACCACTCCCCTCCACACCGTTCGTCCAATCATTACTACTACTGTGCACATCCTCTATCTGTACCACCCCTTGACACTCTCAGTGCTGCTAACTTCAATGCAGTCGGTTATAATGACAAGGCAGAAAAACAAATTATTTATTCACGAACGTCGAATTTTAGATTGTGATAGAAAAACAACAGCAAGAGCTGATAATGAACTTTGAAAAAAAGAAAAGTAACACAAAAGAGCTGCATAAAATCGAGAACAAACGTTCAATAAATGAAAAAGAGAAAAACATCCCAAACAATATGCAAACAGAAATGCAAAAAAGCAATATTTATAGAATGTAAGTTAGGGGATAAAGTAATTCATAATATTGTTTTTGACGAGGCGTTAACGTAATTTAATTTTTTTTTTTTTACTTTTTATTACATTTTACTTTTTTACTTTTTACTATGTTTTATTATTCATTGGTATTTAAAATAGACAGTTGTAGTGAAATACTCAAGTAAATGAATTTCTAACTATAATAACTAAGCACCAAACCATCTTCCTCACCCCGCATACTCTTCCATATACCACTTCTTTAAATATAATTACTTTCTCTAATGGAGGAGCACCCCAATGCCCTTTGAGCGGCTCAGCCAAGAGATAGCGGGAGCCCAGCGCCCACCCCCGGGATTTGGCAATTGACGCGAGCTGGGAACAGAGTCCCCTAGTTGCCAAAAATATTGGAAAATCATTGATTGTGTTTTTACTAGTGTGCTTATCTGTCAACAGCATTTTTTTAGTCAACCCTTCATTGGGCTGTACATTTTTCAAGAACCATGTTACGGGGGACAGGGGCAGCCAGCATCACTAAGCACAAGACAACAATCAGCCTTAGGCAGAGAACCAATCCATCACAGCAGTGTTGCCAAGTTGGTGGTTTTCTCGTACAATTGGGATTTTTTTGTTCATTGTCTGCAGGAAAAATGGGCTTTCATGGGTTGCATTTTTTAGGCAAAATAGGATTTTGGGGTAATTTTCAACCACCCCCACTGCATTTTAACAATGTTTTTTATCCATCCCCCCTCCCCTGCTATTTGCACCTGTACATGTTCTTGATCATTGTAAAATCTCTGAGGTGGACCTCCCCTTAATGTGTGATAGAATAAGGGTATATATATATCACTGTGAAATATCTCTGAGTGGGCTTTGATGGTATGTACCTAATCCTCTTGCTCTGACACTATTTCCTGCTTTCTGGTATGTCATTTGGTCTACCTTGGGCTATTTTTTGGGGAAATTCACTATTTTAAGTTGTCCTTGGGTTATAAATCTTAAGGACCTGCCAACCCTGCATCACTGGTGCAACCCACTGTAATTTAAAGTTACGAATTAACCTGATAGGAACATCTCTCAGAGTATTAGAGGAATCTTGGTGCACCTGGAGAAAAACCAAAGCAGATGTGGGGAGAATGTGTTCCTTTCACATAGTCCTCGGCTTCAAACTCAGGAGAGGTGACCACTCTATCACTCAGCCACTCTATGCAATATATAAAAGTCTAATTATTTTTTCCAAGTCTTTTGGACTGAATAACATATTTGAAACAAATAGCTTAATTCAAAAGTCAAAGATCTATTATTTCTCCAGGAATTGAGAAAAAGAACTCCATCCAAAACAGCCTGATTTATTTTGTAAAATATAGTCTGATCCCAAAGGCAGTTACATTAGAATGATCACGTTGTCTGGAATGACTTCAAAATAGACAGCAAAAGGATGAATGTGTATTGAAGTGCCCAAGACCCATGACAGCATTGTAAAACTAAATGAGACTGAGAAGCAAACAAAGCAAAAACCTGTGGTCACAAGAGGCTGGTGCCTTACCACCTCCAGCAGGTAGGATCAATCCAGTAGAGACGTTACAAAGTTTCTAGGTGTACAGAGGTTTAGGTGCTGTACACATTTATATTGTATTAATATCTAACACAAAATAAACAGTAATTCTTTGTACAATGGCCTTTCACTTTATGTCTATGATTGTGACCAGGATCTTTATTCCAGCATGGTTTGGGGGTGAAAAGTTTAATAAAGTGATGAAATTTTAAGATCACTCCTATCCCTGCAGGATTGTTTTCAAGTATTGTCTCCAAAGCAAATGAAGAAATTATACTTCATCAAACAAAATTTTTAATTTTCAAGCATTAAAAAATGTTTCTGTGGTAAGCTGTATTGTCAACAGGCCTTTCATGGGGAGGTATATTTCTTTGTTTTCTTTTAATAAAGGTTTTGTTGTGTTTTTGTCTGCAAACCTAAATAATCAGGAAGTGCATAGTGCTGACCTTTTAAGCCGCAGTATAGGTGACATTACACACTGCACACACCTATTGATCTGTGGGTAGCACGAATATAGTATCTGTAAACAAACATGGAGATGACCACAATAAACAATAATGGTATTGTGATAAAACTATTTTTAATATTCTAAAATACACTTCAGTTCCTTTTCTTCTTCCTCTTCATACGTGCTTACTTCTTGTCCTGACTCAGCAGGAAAACAGAAGAGCTGAATCTGAGAGTAAACCGGGAGAAGTGGCTAAAATCCAAAACAAAAGAAAATAAAAATAAAAATAAACCGTAGTGACCATAACACATACAGAAGGCAAAATCAAAGTAAAAAAAAAAAACAGGCAATAAATTGTAACCAGACAATACAAGAAAAGAAAGCACTCAATATCTAGATGAACATAAGGAACTTTATCCGCAGATTGGATAAGCTGCCTAGGAAAGGGCTGACCTTTTATGGCAGTTGTTGATCAAGTCAAGGTCACGACCCTGGAGACCCCACCCCTAGAGACAAGGGATGTGACCCTGACAACGGTTCACAAATGGCTTCTCTTAAAGAAACAAAACATCTGTTTACAGCCTTAGCTAAGACTTTTCTCCGTGGGGGGGCTGGGGGGGGTTGGTGGGGGGGTTGGTTAGGGGGTAGGGGGAGTTGATGTGCTTGATCAACCTTCTCCATACAGCTCTGTACTGCACCTCTTACCCAGTCTACACTTTTCCTACAAATCTTCTTTTACTTTACCTGTTCACTTCTGCTTTGGCCTCCCTCACTTTCACTTCCCATGTATTTCCATTTTATCTCTCCTCATCGCATATTCATACCACTTCAACCTTCTTTCCTGTACTTTCTTAGATATCTATTTTGTTATATATCTGATTGTTCCATTTTTTATTCTGTCCTTTTTTGTAACTCCACACATCCATCTCAATATTTTTATTTCTGCCACATCTAACTTCTCCTTTACTGCCCATGTCTCATCTCCACACACCATTGCTGATCTTACCAATGTCTTAAAAACCTTACACTTAACCTTTGCCTTAATTCTTCCATCACGCAATACTCCAGATACCTCCAGTTCTATCCACACTCTGTGGGTTATCTCTGCATCTAGTTCCCCATCTTGGACTACCACTGATATTTAAATTTCTTTACTATTTTCAATAGCTCTCTCTGCAGGCTAATATTTAATCCTGTTAATCATTAAACCTCATATATTCTGTCTTCTTCTTTATTCAACCCTATATCTTCCAAAGCCCATCTCCATTCTTCCAACTTCTTCTTTACTTCCAATTTTCTGCTGCTACACAGCATAATGTCATCAGCAAAAAGCATACAACAGGGGTATTGGTGTTTCATCCCATGAGTAAACACATCCATAATCAGATCAAAGAGGTAAGGACTTAAAGAAAATCCCTGGTGCAGACCTTCTCTAACTGGGATCTTGTCAGTTACCCCAACACTGCTTTAATCTGAGTCCTCATTCCCTCATACATATCCTAGACAATCCTCACAAACTTCTCTGGTACTCCTTTCTATCTCATGCACTTCCAGACCTCTTCATATGACACTCTATCATAAGCCTTCTTCAAATCAATTAACACCATATGCAAACCTGTCTGTTTTTCTCAATGCTCCTCTATGAGCTATCTCAATGCAAAGATTGCATCAGTTGTTCCTCTCCCTGGCATAAAACCAAACTGCTCCACTCCTATGGTGGTCTCTATATAACCCTTTCCCAAATTACCATTTAAATACACTTTGGATAATTTTATAAATAAAAGAAATGAACTCTTCATAAATCAGAAACTTCATTGGTAGGAACTTTTTTATATGTCAAAATTTGTGTAACAGCTCTAAATGAGGAAAGTTTGTATAGAAATATACAGACATGAATTAATGATTAGATATTTATGATTATTGTTGCACCAGTTTTGGTGACACCTTAAGAAACACCAAAAGAGAAAGAGCCAAATCTGTATTCCCAGTTCAAAATCCTTAAAGTCTTGTACCCTGGACACCTTGAGTAAATACGTAACCAAATTATATTTATGAAATATAAGAAAAAACAAAACAAAAGCTAGGATGATTTTACTGTTATCACTGAGTGAAAAGCAAGACTTTAAACAAGATTGGAGACTGACTCTTGTTTTGCTTTTTTTCCTTTGTATTTCAGTCTTTCTTTTGTTTCCTCTGGACTGAATGTAATGTAAATTGTTGTATCTCCTATGTAATTATTATTTGTTTGATCAAGTAGTATGCCAATTTAATGTTCTGCTTTTTGAAAATAAATAAAAATTAAAAAATGAAACTAATAAAATGTAAATATTAAGTAAGTCAAATGCCAAAATAAACGCTAAAGAGAAAAATGAAATTCTAAGAAAGGAAACTCAAGGGTAAAGAAAGAAAGAAACTGTATACTTTACTAAATGACCATAAAAAGCAAAGTGCTAACACTAAAAGAAAACACTAAGCCTCACTTCGAAAGGAACAAAAACAAAGTAATGAAATTTAAAACTCTAAACTATAAAACAAAAACTTTCCCACACTCAAAATCTCAAAAACCAAAATTAAACACAAAAAAAACAAAAAAGAAGTTTCTTAAATATAGCACTTAGCCCAGAAAAGGTGCACAAGACAATACCTGAATCTCAGACCCTTTTTTTTTGGCTTTTGTTTTAAGGGGACTGTACTGGAATTACCGGCAGCACCTGAGCATTAGGCGAGTACCACACCCTCTCAGGCTCTACCTGGAAACAAATGAATGGCTGATCCTGAAAGTTATATAAAGGAGTGACAATTAATAAAAGCCTGGATCTGCCAGTCAAGCGGTAGAACATTTCTTTGAAAAACAAAGAACATTTTTTTTACATATACAGTACTATGTAAAAGTTTTAGGCAGGTGTGAAAAAATGCTGTAAACAAAGAATGCTTTCAGAAATATAAATAATGATTGTTTATTGTTATCAATTTACAAAATGCAAAGTGAGCGAACAAAAGAAAAATCTAAATCAAGTCAATATTTGGTGTTACTACCTTTTGCCTTCAAACCAGCATCAATTCTTATAGGTACACTTGCACAAAGTCAGGGATTTTGTAGGATTATAATCAGGTGTTTGATCAACCAATTATACCAAACAGGTGCTAATGATCATCAATGTCACACGTAGGTTGAAACACAGTCATTAACTGAAACAGAAACAGCTGTGTAGGAGGCTTAAAACTGGGTGAGGAACAGCCAAACTCTGCTACCAAGGTGAGGTTGTGGAATACAGTTTCATGTCATGGCAAGATTGAGCACAGCAACAAGACACAAGGTAGTTATAATGCATCAGCAAGGTCTCTCCCAGACAAAGATTTCAAAGCAGACTGGGGTTTCAAGATGTGCTGTTCAAGCTCTTTTGAAGAAGCACAAAGAAATGGGCAACGTTGAGGATCGTAGACGCAGTGGTCGGTCAAGGAAACTTAGTGCAGCAGATGAAAGATACATCAAGCTTATTACCCTTCGAAATTGGAAGATGTCCAGTAGTGCCATCAGCTCAGAACTGGCAGAAACCAGTGTGACCCAGGTATACCCATCTACTGTCTGGAGAAGTCTGGCCAGAAGTGGTCTTCATGGAAGAGTTGCAGCCAAAAAGCCATACTTCCGACGTGGAAACAAGGCCAAGCGACTCAAGTATGCACGAAAACATAGGAACTGTGGTGCAGAAAAATGGCAGCAGGTGCTCTGGACTGATGAGTCAAAATTTGAAATATTTCGCTGTAGCAGAAGGCAGTTTGTTCGCCGAAGGGCTGGAGAGCGGTACAATAATGAGTGTCTGCAGGCAACAGTGAAGCATGGTGGAGGTTCCTTGAACATTTGGGGCTACATTTCTGCAAATGGAGTTGTGATTTGGTCAGGATTAATGGTGTTCTCAATGCTGAGAAATACAGGCAGATACTTATCCATCATGTAATACCATCAGGGAGGCGTATGATTGGCCCCAAATTTATTCTGCACCAGGACAACGACCCCAAACATACAGCCTAAGTCATTAAGAACTATCTTCAGCGTAAAGAAGAACAAGAAGTCCTGGAAGTGATGGTATGGCCCCCACAGAGCCCTGATCTCAACATCATCGAGTGTGTCTGGGATTACATGAAGAGACAGAAGGATGTGAGGAAGCCTACATCCACAGAAGATCTGTGGTTAGTTCTCCAAGATGTTTGGAACAACCTACCAGCCGAGTTCCTTCAAAAACTGTGTGCAAGTGTACCTAGAAGAACTGATGCTGTTTTGAAGACAAAGGGTGGTCACACCAAATATTGATTTGATTTAGATTTCTCTTTTGTTCATTCACTGCATTTTGTTGATTGATGAAAATAAAGGATTAACACTTCCATTTTTGAAAGCATTCTTTGTTTACAGAATTTTTTCAGACCTGCCTAAAACTTTTGCACAGTGTACTGTACATCTTGGTTAAAGAAGATGAATGTTCCTAAGGATACATGAGAATGAGGAGCAAAGCAGGCACTGTCTGACACATATCAGTATCTCCATATCTATAAGCTGTTATTATAATGTGTGCGGACATGACAAACCTATTAAAGCTCAAATGTGATTAATATAATACACAGACTGTATTTTAGTTTATAATTTTATGAAGACCAATGCTGCATACTTGCACTGAAGAATTTTTTTTCCTGTCAGTTCAGAGTATCGGTTGTCACTTTTCAGGGAACTGGCTGTTAGCTTCACTTTGTCATACCCAATGTGCTGGAAGCCTTGAACCGACTAACAAAGTGCTATATCCAGTTTTCGTATGGTGAGGACGCATACAGTATACAACATAAAAAGACAATTTGCACTAATGTCCATTTTCCTAACATAATCAGAGCACTTTAGTGCACTCTTATTGCAATAAGGGAACTTAGTGAGACTAAAGTTGCTTTTGTTAAGTGTAGACAGTTACATTCTATTAACAGACAAGTCATCTGTGATGCCAAGATGAGACTGACAATCGTCAGGACTGCTCTGGGAAAATGTCTCATGAAAAGGCATCTCCAGTTATAGATGCCATTCGCAGACTGAAATCATAGATATATTTTTTCCTCTCCCTATTACCTGCACACTTTGTCGGTGACTAGCAATCTGCTTCATCAACAGAGATCTGACTTTTTAATTTCAGGCATGGTGAGTAGAGCTCACAGTATTCATAAAAACAGCAACTTGTTGCCATTCAGCATATTTGCACTTGTTGCTGACACCCGCACTTAGGCCACCAAGTAAAGGTTTTTTGTGTGTCTCTAATTTAGAGATGTGAAAGTCTGTCTCACACTACTGGATGCGTCATGTGGTTGTACTACCAGCCAATGAAGGTCTGCAGCATTGGGATTACATATGTATGAGGTTGATTAGCATGGTCCATATGTGGTTGTTTCAGGATGGAGCCTGGTGGGGTTTGAGGTGCATTCATGAACGCGTATTTACAAGATGATTGTGATTTATAAAGGGTACATTGTGTAGAAATGTGCATAAAAGCATAAAACTGTTAAAAGAGTAAAAACTGATTGTCATGAGACAAATTAACAATCAATTAAGAGTCTCTCACAGATTAAAAACATAGAGCTGATGGAGTGTGAGAGGCATTATAATCGGTCCACCATGAAAGAAGAAAGGTTCCAGTCCAGAAGTGTGCATTTTTTTCCTGTTTTTGGTAGACGCTTACTTTCACGCATG
The DNA here is from genome assembly GCF_900747795.2 of Erpetoichthys calabaricus. Lineage (NCBI taxonomy): Eukaryota > Metazoa > Chordata > Cladistia > Polypteriformes > Polypteridae > Erpetoichthys > Erpetoichthys calabaricus. Next base: position 62,799,025 of record NC_041394.2, read on the forward strand.
AAATCAGGCAAAGTTTAATAAATGAGGCCCCTGATGGCTACAAAGTAGAAAGTGTTTTCTTTTCACATTTGGCATCAGTTCTGATGTTAACCAATAACTGCTGAGCTCAAAGTCTGCAACACTAAATGGCTCTTCCTACAGCTTATGCGGAGTACCAGATTGCTCAGCACAGAAGATTCATTTGTAAATTACTTATGAAATGTTTCTTCCTTTTTCCTTCCTTCCATTGTATAATTCAGCTCAAAAAAAGAAAAAAAACTTACAGCAGCCAAAATCATAGCAAATTTCAAAGTAAGCGATGAAACACCAAGACAGGTATAAACTGTGTCACGCAGGGCTGTCAAACACTGACGTTCATTCCTTCTGTCTAAATGTGGAGTTTGCCAGTTTACTGAGGTTCAGCCACTTCAAGGTGTCATAACACAAAGCACTGTGATGACATCTACCACCAGAAGAGCTTTATAATATACTCTGTAAAGCTGCAATGGACTCCCTATGCCCTACTCCACCACATTTATTCTACAGCATCACTGAGCAGGACAATTCTGTAAGTTTATTAGCAAATTCCCAGTGCATGTAACTGGGAATTAATCATGCGGTTTCTTTGCAGTTTTCAAAAAGCAAAGATCAGAGTCTAAACATGTTTGTTTAAGTGACTGTCAGGATTAACCCCCAGGGTGAAATGTTAACATTTTTAAAATATAGAATGAACTGTTTATTGTCAAGTGAACTCAGTATAGAGCATAATAAAATTATTATTTGCATGTTTGGCAAACATGTAACACGTTAACTACTTTGAAGGTTTAATTAGTGTCATATTTAGTTGTACAAGCTTTTGGACAGATCAGGTGTTTAAACTGTTGACAAAGGGAGTGATCTATTACTGTTTTACTAATAATAAGATAGAAAGGGGAGATGAGACAGAGTATAGGAGTCAGGGGGAGAACTTTGTTTGTTTGTGCAAAAAGAATTGTCTGTAACTAAACTTGAGCAAAACCAAGGAACTGGTTATTGACTTTCACTGAACCAAACAGCCTCCATGTCTGGTCACTATTCAAGGAGTGGATTTCAAGGTGGAAGGTGGTGCACTCCTACAAGTACTTGGAAGTCCACATGAATGACAGGTCAGACTAATCTTATCACACAGACGAACTATATAAGAAAGGACAGAGCAGGCGTTTTTTCCATAGGAGACTGCATTCCTTTAATTTGGGAAGTGGCATCCTAACATTGGGGCGGCATGGTGGCGCAGTGGGTAGCGCTGCTGCCTCGCAGTTGGGAAACCTGGGGACCTGGGTTCACTTCCCGGGTCCTCCCTGTGTGGAGTTTGCATGTTCTCCCCGTGTCTGCGTGGGTTTCCTCTGGGCGCTCCGGTTTCCTCCCACAGTCCAAAGACATGCAGGTTAGGTGGATTGGCGATTCTAAATTGGCCCTAGTGTGTGCTTGGTGTGTGGGTGTGTTTGTGTGTGTCCTGCAGTAGGTTGGCACCCTGCCCGGAATTGGTTCCTGCCTTGTGCCCTGTGTTGGCTGGGATTGGCTCCAGCAGACCCCCGTGACCCTGTGTTCGGATTCAGCGGGTTGGATAATGGATGGATGAATGGATCCTAAGATTGACTACTTTCAGCTAACAAATGATTCAGCAGAGGTATGTCAAGAAATGCTGCTAGGGGTTCTTTATACCAACAGCAGTTCGCCTGCATAATGCCTCACTATGACTGTAACTGATAAATCACAAGTTTTCTTTTCTTTCTTTATAATTTTTTAAAAACGACTTTTTAGTTATTGTGGTGTGTGGTCAGACTATACTGTCATAACATTTATCTATCTAATTGTCTGAGCTCTTGCTTTCTTTAACAAATACTCATTCATTTAACCTTGTTACTTTCCATAATTCTTACTGTCCTGTAGACATGCTTTCTTAAAATTGACCTTAAATATAGTTCAGGACAAATGCAAAAATGTTTGTACTAGTGTATGTAGCATTACTTCTTTAAGGTTTTTCTTTAGATAAAGCAAAACGATTCTAGTTTTACTTAGTGTATTCTAAAACACTTACAATAGATCACACACTTAGGGCTAAAATCATATTGCCAAACTCAATCCAATGGCTCATTTTTTTCCCAATATCCACAAGATCTAGCCATTTTTCGCAACCTGTGTCATTTAATTCACTGTTCACTCTCTTTTTCTCACTAAACTGCAAATCTCTCATGTTACGGCTTCCAGTTACTGCTATCTAACTCCTCTTAAAGGAACATTGCACCTAAAAAAGATATTTCTGTTAATCTGTTACTTACCTCGTGTTGTTTGTAGATATGTGCAACTTCATTGGTCAGGAGTCCTACCCAATAATAGTTAATTCATTGGGTATAATGGACACTCACATCAAATGAAAATTCTAGGGTGATGACGGAGAAAGGTGTACAATTAGGAAAGAAAAGTGAGTGAAAACCTTATCAGGTAGAAATGGTCATACTTTTGCATATCTAAGTTGCTTCAGCAACCAGAAGGTCATTTCAAAAGAGGAGTTTCTCAAACTAGCGTGGAAAAAGAAAAGCTCGATCCTGTTTGAACATGCTACTCAGAAAGTGGTTTCCTAAAGTGGTTTATTTGACAATATTTTAGTAAAATACAAAACATTGTGAGCATTCAACTCGATATCTGACATATTAATTATTTGATATGACTAAACTGAGATTTTGATATTATTTGTCTGCCTGTCTAAATTGCTGTGCTGGAAAGCACCACAGACAAAGTCAAAGAAAAACCTGGCTTTGGGAACTCTGCCTCAAAATCATTTTGGCTTCAGGAGAATGGAGAATTCTTTAGTCATTTGTCTAAGCTGAGTCTCATCCTTCCAAAATTGTTTAGTGTAATTTACAGAATTAACTATTTTAGCCATATCTAAGCCTCATTAAAATGTATTCACTACACATTTTATTTTGGAGGTGCGGTGCAATCCCAAAAACGTTTACAGACATCACTGCAGGTCTCTGTATTATTACAGGAGATAACATCATCAGTAATCCATATTACTAAACGAGAATGGTAAACCGGATATTGATGCAGGCACCTGCCTGTGGACGCAGGAGACATAGTGCGCAGGCGCCACACAAAGCCCCCCCACCCCAGTGCGAAACGGGAGAGACTACGAACCGTCTGACATGCCGCAAGCAGGATAAAGCGAGGTTAGAAATAAAAGACAGAGTAGGAAACAAAGTAAAACGTCATAAAGAGGTTAAAGAACAGGGCCAAACACATGGAGAGCAGGTTACAGATGATGAAAACTGGAATGCAACAGCTTCAAAAAAACCTAGGCACGACACACATGCACAGCAAGGGACAGAATATAAAGGCGGAAACAACGACAGTTAAACGTCCACACCACACAGCGGAGGCAGAACCGGAAGGTGCAGGCGCCTACATTGCGCGTCGGAAGGCACGGGAAAGTACGAAAGGCAAAGGCGCCTACACAACATGGTGAAACCCGACATAATACGGAAGGCGCAGGCGTTGCCGCCATATTGTGAGTGGCACTAATGCGTAGTGAGGGCGCAGGCGTCACCGCCATATTGTGCGTGGCACTACTGCTGAGTGAAGTTAGGAATAATGTGCTGCTTGGTGTGCCACACAAACCCCCCCACAGACTACGGAGTCCATGGAGACTACGAACGACATAACCACACAAACAACAGGAGTCAGCGCCCCACCCCAGTGTAAAACGGGACAGAATACGGAGTCGAGAAAGGTTCACAAATCACACCCGACATAATACGCCACCCCAGAGTAAAACGGGACAGACTACGGAGTCCAGAAAGGGTCACAAATCAACTGTACGGAAAGCGCCAGACAGTACACAAACACACTACACAGCATAATCCACGCTCCTCTAATAACCCGCAAGCAAAAACACGATATAGTACAGAAACCCCACAAATACGGACTCCACAACATATTTGAATCACATTACAGTGATACAATATTAACAGTGCAACCACACAAAACACAGGCACAACACCTGATGGGTAATAAGAATAAACGAACACTCCGTATTAAAGGTTCGTATTCAATAATGTTACAAAGATGTTTCAGAGTTGATTTAAAACTGCTACAAATCATGATGCTGTTTAAACATCAAAGCCAAACATTATAACTGTATATCATAAAATGAGCTTGAATAAATGTCGGCCATCAAGAAACAGTAAACGGTATTAACTCTGTCCTCAGTCATTCTCTTTTGACCATGATCTGATCAATGACTCAGCATGTGCTGTTTTATTGTGGTTTACCTCTATTGCACTTAGTAACAACATGTAGATTTTTGCTTTAATTACAAGTGTACTGTCACAAGCTCATTTCAGAGTTGTTGTACATAAACATTATACAAAAAATGCACATTTACATAGGAGAGATATATAATTATGAGAAACAGAGCACTTGAATAAAGAACTGCTTTTTTTAAGTCTCTAAATGACAGGCCAATGATGAGGTCATTTGGCCAAGGTGGACAGAGAAAAACAAATCAATTAAGATGGAGAAAAAAAAAAAAAAATCTACAGGGGTTCCCAAACCAAAAGACCACCTGGCTCCCACTGGGCATTCTACCTAACATAAATGTTCTTATGTAATCCTTTAAGGCTTCATCTTAAAAGATTCGATGCAATGGGACTAGTGGCAGGTTAGCGTATCCACAGGACTTTGATCAGATGGTGGTGGTGCAGAATGGCACCACTGAAGATTCAGAAAAAAGAGAAAAGTAAAGATTAATAAAGATTGCAGATTCACTGAAGAATACAATAATTCTGTGTATATCTAGTTTATTAAGCGTAGAACTAAATGAAATTCTTTTCTCCCTTGCCTGTATTACAGTGACTGAATCACAGCATAATTGAACAAGGCAAACCCTAAGAACAGCAAGCAGCTTTTGCATTATGGAAAATGTTCAAAGGGCTCTTGTTGTACTTTATGGGAACATGCTGACAGTTCCAAGGATTACAAGTAAAGCACAAAAACAGACTCAACACAGACTTAACAGACTGGAATAAATGTTTGTCACATAGACAGAAAGCCAAACATCATGGCTAGTCATTTTAATATCATGAATTATTATAGGCTATTGATTTACTGTGTACTCTTACTTAAGTTTGAAATCAGAAAAAAGGGCTTCTGGCCTTCTGTTTTGGAGTCAGTTTGATGAACAGTGCCCCTTGGCGTCTCAGATTTCCAGAAGGAGTTTGGCACATTTGGGAATGACAAGATGCCGTCATGTGTGATTTTTATTGGCAAGTGTGTGACAGCACTTGGCAGATTTGGTACACGTCCCCTGCAATGTACAGCTCACATGTACAACTTTATTTACACTGAGAAATCTTTTCAGGTTGAGTTGGGATTCCAAGTTAGAGTAATGAAAGCTTGATGGTTGTGGAGAGCTATGTTTGAGGCGCTGTTTTGAAAGACAGGATATGAAACACATTTTCAAGTTATCATCACATTATTATGGTCTGCATACATAATTCAAACAGCGCACTATACTGTATAGAAGCTTGTAATGCAGTAATGTCGTCTGTTTCAGGTGCTCCTGATCTCTTTAGTTTGGGATTCTTCCAAAGCCATGCACTTACTCTGGGTAAATATTTTCCCTACCATTTTGTTTGTTAATATAATACCAAAGACAAGTGACCTTGATTATGAAATTTAAAAAAAATTGTGAAATACTCTAACTGGGAAAATAAATTATACAGAGAAAATTAAGTGCTTCCCATTTTAAACATGCATTCAACAAACTAACAGATCAGTGCGTGATTTTGTTGGGGACATGAACTCCAACTGCTCAATCTGCCTGATGACATTTAGTTTTGTGCATTTTTTCATCGTGTTTTACCTGATGCACCAATACAAAATTATTATAATTTAGAATTATAAGTTAAATATTATAAAAATACAAAAATGGAGGCAGGAATAAGTAATTCATTTTAGAATAGCCCAAAAATATTTTAAGGCAATACTTTCAAACACACTATAATGTCATTCTTTCTGGAGATTGTGAGAATAAACATTCTGTAACCAGCAAAATGTTCTCTTAAGCACAATCCATCTATGCCACTGAACTCTTAATACAAGACCAGTATAAAGTGATATTTGTCATCTGTAGGATTTTTTCTCTTCAGAATTTTCAGCACTTTTGTCATGTCATCTGTGGGTCTGCATCTGCTTAATCTGAAAACATTCTTTCCTCATCCCCCATATCCCATATCCCCTGGTTTAAATGAACAATGCCTATAAAATCATTCACCCCCTTGAAAGTTATCCCATTTTATTGTTGCACAACATTGAATCACAGTGGATTTAATTTGGCTTTCTTAACACTGATTAAACAGGAAAATATTTTTTAATGTCAAAGTGAAAACTGATCTCTGCAAAGTGGTCCAAATTAATTAAAAATATACAAAATAATTGATCACATACATATTGAAGTCAGTATCTGTTAAATGCACCTTTGGCAGCCATGACAGTCTTGACTCTATGTGCACAGGTCTGTCTCTGTCAGCTTTGCACATCTGGACACTGACTTTTTTCTCCAGTCTACTTTGCAGGACTACTCAAGCTCTGTCAGGACTCATGGGGATCATGAGTGTCCAGCCACAAATTCTCAGTAGGATTGAGATGTGGACTCTGATTCAGCCACTCCAGGACACTGTTGTGTTTAAGGCCATTCCTTTATGCTTTGGGTCATTGTCTTGCAGAAAAACAATTCTTCCCCCAAGTCACAGGTTTCCTACAGACTGCATTAAGTTTTCCTCCAGGATTTCCCTGCATTTTGCTGCATTTATTTTACTGTCTACCCTCACAAGCCTTCCAGGACCTGCTTCAGAGAGTCTTCTCCTTGTCATGATGCTCCTACCACCATGCTTTACAGTGAGGATGGTGTGTTTTTGATAATGCACAATGTAAATCAGTTTTATTCTCACCAAACCAATGAACTTTCTTCCAACTGATTTCTGAGTTTCATGTGTACCTTATGCCAAACTCTGCCCAAGTTGCTTTTTGGTGGCTTTTTCTTTGCCAATATTCCTTTAAGCTCTGACTGGTGAAGGACCAGAGCAACAGTTGTTTTCATAGTCTCTACAATCTCTGCCACTGTAGCTTGAGTCTCTTGGTGGTCTTCCTCACTAGTCTTCTTGCACAGTCATTCAGTTTTTATGAATGGGCTGCTGTAGTCAGATTTACAGCCATGCCATACCCTTTCATTTTTAATGAATGATTTAACTGGAATTTTATTGTCTCTGCTTTTCAATCATATTTTCAGTTTCTTTTGTTTTCTTTTGTCTTTTTTGTGTAGGCTTGGACACCATAGTAACTCACCACAAGTTGGACGTTCCAGATACACCAGCATTTATTTATACTACAATCAATTGAAACCCGTCAACTACAGACAGTTGATCCCACTGAACGTCTAAAACCAATTGGTGGCACCAGTGAGTCATATTAAAGGAGTGAATACTTATTAAATCCCTTTTCACTTTGACATTAATGACTTTTTCTGTTGAAATGAGTGTAAAAAATGTCAAATTAAATCCAATGTGATGCGATGTTATATAACAAGAGAATGTGTAAACTTTCAAAGGCCCTTGTTTTTCCCAACTATTACTACTTCTGACACTTCATCATTTTTGTCACAGTTTATCAAAACATTTTTTTTTTTATTGAGCTCTGTTTCAGCCAAAATCCTTTTACCCTCCAGCCACAAATCTCAGAGAGCGGTCAATCTTTATCACTGGGCTCTATCACATAATATAATCCACCTGGAGCTGTCCAGCTGCAGAAATGATAATACCTCCAGGAGGCCCCTTAATCAGCAGCAGCTTTCAAAACTACACTATTATTGTTATTTGATCATCAATTCAAGTGATATATGTACAAAGTCATGCTCTTTTCTTATCTATTCTTTTCTTCAATAGCTCAAGCTCTAAAAATGGATGTCCAATGATGCTGTTCAGGTGGGTTTTTTTCTGCTTTTTACATACATTCTCAATTCCACATAGTCCAATTCATAGTTGTAAAGATCAAAGCCTCGCCCTACAGCATTGAGACCAAGGCAGGAACAACACTGGGCAAGGCTTCAGTCAATAGCAGGGCCAACAATGCACATACCCACACTCACACTGCTCCAATTTAGAATCACCAGTTAACCTGATCTGCATGCATTTTGAGTGTCGAAGGAAAATAAGCAAACAACGGGAAGATAAGTCAACTGAAACCAGGAAGACAACAGATCTGGTGATTAAACTGAAAGGAAAGGCAAACTCATAACTCAAAAAGGAGGCAAAGCAAAAGTTTCTAAAGGTATCCACAAAGTCAGATAGCTAATGTTTCACCTGGACCCTATAATATACTATTGTGGAATTGACACGGGGCACAACTTTTGTTGGGGCATGACCCTGGCAACCGCCATGCAAACCAGATACCAAAACAGCAACATCCAAATAAAAACAAAATGGAATTTTTACATACAAACACAAAAATAATTACTGCATATAATGTGCACTCTTGTATAATGCGCATGCTGATTTAGCCCAATATTTTCAGGTAAAAAAGAAATTCATATATAATACGCACCCTTATAGTTTTAGGGCGGATGTCAACTTTTGTTGACAGGATGGGTGAGAGCAACAGTCAGGTGTAAACATTGATAAAACTCACCATCAATGTAAAGGTAGATTCTTTTTGCTTGGAAGAATATTAGACTCATTGACTTGTGACATCTAATCCATGCGTATGTGTGAGTAGCAAAGAGCAAACAACTGCAAAAATGGCAATGGCAGAAATGGCATCAACATCTGGTGAGAGAGCGAAGTGAATGCGTAAAGCATTCTTTGTCGAGTACTGTGTTCTAGTTTGAAGTAGTCTAAAATGTTGTAAATACAAACTGAGGCTAGTCTAATCCACACACATATGTTTGGGCCGAACACATATTTGTACAATGTGGTGAAAAATAGTCCCATTCAACCATATCAAATGCTTTTTCTGCATCTAAAGATAATAAGATCTCTGGAGGTGTTAATATATTCACACATTAAATCTAATAAATCCTTAAAAAAATAAAGCCTTTAATAAACCCGGTTTGGTTTTGTGACATTATAGAAGAAAGCACTTTCTCAGTCCTTCTGGGTAGAACTTTGGAGAGTATCTTAACATCATTATTCAGAAGAGAGATTGGTCTGTATTATGCACATTGTAGTAAGTCCTTATTTTTCTTAGGAAAGATGGTAATTAATCCTTCGCGAAACGTTTGAGGCAGTATTTTGTTTTCTTTAGCTTCTATAAACGTTGCTAATAATAGTAGAGCTAGCTTATTTGCATTTTTTTAATATAATTCCACTGGTTAGCCATCAGAGCCAGCTGCTTTCCCACTTTGAAGTGAGGTTATAGTGCCTAATAGTTCTGAAAGTGTCAGGGGTTTATTCAGTTCCACAGCACTAAGAGTATCTAGCTGTGGTATCTGTAATGAATCAAGAAACCTATTAGATTGTGTCTTATCTTCTTTAAACTGAGTAGATTACAAGGACTTATAGCATTCTCTAAATAATAATAATAATAATAATAATAATTCTTTGCATTTGTATAACGCTTTTCTCTTTTACTATAAAGTGCCTCATTTGGAGACCTAGCAAATTCTAGATGTATTCTGGTAATTTCACTAATTAACTCAGACATCTTCTTGGTTTCCAATTTATTTATGTGAAAAGATAGGGGGGGGGGGGGGGGGGGGGGAGAGAGCAATGCTATTTCTTTTTTTATTCCTTTTATCCCAATAACCGTAGGTGCCAACATAGCAATAGGCGCCATAGCTATATCACCTGGCAATAATATGAAATCTGTGGCAAAGCTATCATATATAACAATGTACTACCTTAACCTAAGACTACAAAATGTCAACAAAAGATCAAAAGCAATATTTCTATGACTAAATAGGTCTAAATACCAAAATAGTATTGTTACAGGAGACTCACTTATTAAGCAAGGACCACTTTCAGGATTGATCTGGCCAAATTTTTCACTCCAGCTATACAAAGATAACTAGGGGTGAAAACAGAACTATTCCATTTGTAGCATCAGATGTAATATCTGATTCTGAATGGCGATATGTTGTGTTGATGGGCAATTTATCGAACACTAAAATGATTTTTATTTTTATCTAGCACCTGATGAGGATGATGGTGATTTTTTCCAAAATGTACTTCCATCTATCCCTAATGTGAACAGTCACAAAGTTATAATGACCAGAGATTTTAATTGTGTTTTAAATCCAAACCTGGATAGATCCTCAGCTGCAGTGGTGATAACATCTAATACTGCAAAGATAATTACACAGTTTGTAACGGATCATAACTTATCAAACCCATGGAGGTTTTTAAATTCTAATCTAAGAGCATACTCCTTCTTCTCACCCGTACATCACTGTTACTCAAGAATTGATTCTTTCATCATCGATAATAATTTTTTGCCCACTAACAAATCTTGTAAGCACAACAATATTGTGACCATGCCCCTCTGACCATGGAGCCTAAATTACTGTGTCTGGTGTAGCTGGTGTCTTAACCCCCTGTTGTTAGGTGATGAGAACTGTGCAGAATTCATATCCAAGTAAACTGATTATTTTCTTGAGACCAATGCATCCTCATAGGTCTCAGTCAGCTGGTAAGGACAGATTATTTAATTTCTTTATCAATTATTTCTAATATCACTACAGTCATTAATAGAGCTGCTTGCAGTTCTAGCCTAAGCTTTCATAAGGACTTTGTAACTCCTTTTCCCCCTTAAAGACATCTGTCTCTTATCATTATTCTTCACTCCGTAAATCCATCTAGAGACCTTTTCCTTTTAATCTAAAAATGGTCCTATGATGTTGCTCCACTGGATTCTCCTCTCCCATGGCATAATATTTTTAAGAATGTCAGATTTTGTTCCAGAGACCCTAACTATGAATTTAACAACTTGAATTAGCTGCTCAAAATAATTCATAAACTTTACCCTACTCCCCATAAATGTCTTTTCACAGGTCTCTTTCCTGATCTACTTTGTCATCTATGTTTACCTGCCACCTTACTTCATATTGTTTGGCACTGCCACTGTCTTGTCTTTCTGGTTACAGATAAGGCTTTTTCTCTCTTCATTTCTGTCTATAAACAAAGTATGATCCCTCAGACTTTACTTTTGTTGGAACTGCCAAAGCGTTCTCTCACCTCTCACCAATGTAAACTGCTCTTTCTTGGCACTGTACCAGCTAAACTACATATTGCCTCTCGATGGATATCTTCTGAGTCTTTTTTCTTTTATAATTGGTGATCATCCTTTTTTTAATATAATTCTTCTGGAACTGTCTTCCTTATGGATTACTGGAGTATCCTTAAAATCCACTAAGAATTGGTCCACTTCAGTCTCACAATGAAAAGTCTATTTTTTGGGACCCATTGAGATCACAGTTACAACACACTGATGTGTGCTTAATGCTTTTGTGGCCTAATTATTTTTCTCCTCTTCATCTATGCATCTTGTCAATTTTGGACTCTTCTGCTAAGTTCTGTTTGGTAGGTATGTTTGAGCTTAGGGGGATGCCCTTTGAGGTATATAGTTTTTTTTTCCATTTTCATCTGACATTTTTATATGTGTTTTAAATTCCTTGAATCAATAACAAAAAAAAAACTGATGACACACAAAAGAGAATCCTCTACAACACAACTGGAGCTACTGATATTACAGAAGGCAATGACCAAAATGCAAAATATAAACAAAACAATGAATGAAACTAAAGAGCAGAATACAACAATAAACAGAGAAATATGTTGGATGTGTTTAGAACCTAATGCCAGGAATCATTAAACCCCCTGTGGGGTAACTTCTGGTCAATCACCAAAGTCAAATCCAGGGTCTGAGGCAGCTAGACTTATGCTATTGAGACACCAGGCTATAACTCCCTCTATTGGTTCTTGGTATGCCTTCACCCCTGACACTTCACTAACCCAGAAAGGTCCAGTTATTTCCATTAATTTCTGTGTTTTCTCTTAAAGGAACAACTCTAGGCTTCCCTTGGATAATCAATGATACCTCTTGCCAATACTCCCTGAGCTTGCTCTTGAATTGGTAACTATTTTCTCTCTGTGTTTCTCTTTCTCTACATATAGACTTAAAGTTTCTGGTGTCTTCTACATAATTTATCAATTTTTCTAACTAAGATAAATGTTTCTTTCTTTGTCTGGCATTTCCACTCATACCTATAACCTTTCTGAGGTATCATACCCTCAAAATAGCATACAGTGATTCCATCGTAATGCCCACAAGAGTCTCCCCCTCTCTCTTCTAGACTATTGTCACCATCTACTGTGCTTTGTGTCACTGTAGTGGTGTTATTGCTCCTAAAAAAAGCCTTTCCTGCCAAATACAAATATGGAGGGAAAGAGAGAGAAAGAGTCATGTGCATGCATAGCGGACAGCTTAAGGGCCCTGGTGATGGTAATTCCCTGCCACTCCAGGTGTTGGTGCTGTCTGCATATGCCTTTTCTCTTCCTCCCTCTGTACACCAGAAGATTGATGTCTATACCAACACTGATGTCACTTCCGGTGTCCACTCACTTGGACCTGCCTCTTCCTGCCAGAAGGACTCATAACCAGAAGATCTGCCATCTTAAAGCAGTTTATCGTGATTTTTTTTGTTTCTTTTTCAACAATTATACGGGGTTTGCCATTTGGTGCCCCAACTCTTTATGACCTTTTTTGTCATTAATTACACTATTTTATATAATCTGGTTTACATTTTTTGTTTGAACTTTTAATTCAAAGTGATTCACAAATCACTGCACAATTCAAAGTGATTCACAAATCACTGCACAATTGTTTCCATATTTCTATAGTCAGAGGACTGGCAGAATCCATGTTTTGCTCAGAATCACAAAGTGAGCTACTGATATACGTAAGTTGCAGCACTTTGGGTTAAAGCCAAACAGCTTAGCCACTATGATGAACTGTACATATATAACAGCAGGCTACTTCATCAAATATGAGCTCAGCTGATGTAGAGATGTACTGTTGTATGCTCCATTCTCACTGTCATGCTTTCATCTTTTATTTTTCAGAGTTCACTGTTTTACCTGACCTCCTCATTATAGTAGCAGAGCCACATTGAAAATAGACAGTTGTGCAGAACAACTGAGAAATAAAACAATGATGCAGTTTAGTACTGTGAAGCATCGGGATATGTTAACTCTTTGACCTACATGTGGTGTGTGGCAGCCAGAGATTAGCATTTAACAAGCACTGGCTAACTTCACAAATTCCTTTTACTCTTAGTTGTGCTAAATTGTTAATTTAATTGGAATTCTGCTGCCTTCTTGTGGTAGGTATGTAAGAATTACAGCGACAATAACACTAGTTTAAAAAATTGTAAATATTCTTAACCCTTTAACCGCCAACTCCCTAAATATTCCCCACGCCAGGTGAAATCTGAACAATTTTCGTTTTTTTACTTTTTTACATTTTTTTTACATATTTTACATTTATTCAAGCAGTATTGACCACTAAATGTTGTGCAAGTTCTAGAAATGGGCAAACACATAATAAAGCACAAAATGTACCTTTTCTCAGGCTTCTGGATTTATTGTCAACTACAAAAACGGAACAGTCAAAAGTAATTCAAAAGTCAAAAGTAGTTCAGTCAATCATAGTTTCATTCCCAGTATTTGAGTTTGCTGTGCCACAGGCCAAAGCAGGGAACTGCACAAAGTCCTGGATTGCTGGGACACTTTGAGCAGAAGGTCTTGACGTCTCTACGCTGACCCTTCTTTGAACAGACATGACAGCGTTTTTCTGAAAGTCCAAAGTCCTTACATTCATCTGGCAACACTGCTGAAATACTACTCATAGGATCCTCTTTGCCAGTGTATACACGAAATCTATAAATGTAACCTGAATTCTCAGCTAAGCAAAACATCTTGATACCAAACCGTGCCCTTTTCAATGGTAGATACTGTCGAAACTGTAAGCGGCCCTTCCACGACAATAAACTTTCATCAACTGCAACTGACGGTCCTGGCATGTAGGGCAACTGAAATGCTTCAAATAAATGATCAATCAAAGGACGTAGCTTGAACAAGTGGTCGCGGTTTGGATCTTTCTTATCTGGCTCATTTCTGTTGTCATTCAAATGAAAGAATTTCAGCAGCAAAGAGAATCGGTTACGTGTCATGACAGCTGCAAAAATAGGTGTTGCATACATAGGATCTGTAGACCAGTACATCTCAATATCTGGTTTTCTGATTATTCCCATCAACATCAAAATCCCAATGAATTTTTTCATTTCGTTTTCATCAGTGTCAAACCAAGCACGAACACGGGAATGTGGAGGTAAATTGGGATTTTTCTCAATAAACTGTGCTGCATACAGATTTGTCTGATGAACAAAATGTCTGATCAAATCAGGTGACACAAACAGCTCATAAAACTGCTCAGCAGTGTAATTGTTTACATCAACAATAAAGCCACACGTTCCCTCAAATGAATGCAGAAAAGGTAGTTCACCACGGGCAGCAGCCCAGCTGAGATGCTGGGGATACACCCACTCAGCGCCGTCATCCGATGCGTCTTCATTCACAGTATCATGCAGCGCACGTTGCTGCTCATCACTGTCGCTAAAATCTTCTTCAGAACTGCTACAATCATGATCAGAACTGTCCAAAATCGCCTGCAAAGCCTCACTTGAAGTCAGTTTACGTTTCGCCATATTCACAGCTGTTACATGCGAATCACGTCACATGACCGGCCAAAACAACCACAGACTTGTCGAAATACAACGTAGTAATAATACCCACGCCAAACCGTCAGTTATACTACTTGCCAGGCATTCATATAACCACAGGCAAATGTGCCGGATAATTCCGGCAGTATGGCGTTAGCAATAAAACAACGGTGCCGGATATATCCGGCAGAGGGCGGTTAAGGGGTTAAACACCAATTCACTATAATCTACTTGTTGTTGGAATTCTCTATTCAAGATATAACAGATTTAACACTGGGTTGTTGCATACAATATATAGTATTTGAATTACTATATGTCACCCACTTAAACCATTTTCATGTGTGCTTAGAATAGCAGAGAAAATATGGATTCTCAGTAGCCCACACTACTAGTTTTAAAAAAATGTTTCTTAAAATGTATTAGTTATTTAAAAAATGGTAGGACATCTGTTGCTATAATCAAAACATTAGTAATCATTTTCACACTTTTGCTTATTAGTTGTATTCACTTATTGTACTGACTTATTGTGTAGAGTGTTATATGAATTGTATCTGAGCATCAGCATTGTTAGGGTTAGGGTTAGGGCCCTGTTAGGGCCACCAAAACTTCACAGGATACTCCCATACACCCCCTCACTTGGGATTGAACAATAGAAGGTCTTTGGACATTTAGAGATAATGTGAGTAACTTAATGTTTGCCAGAAAATTTCATATGTGTGTGTATATATATAAATACTGTATGTAAACATACAAAAGTCTTACGTACTTTTGAAAATTTGCTATAAACTAGGAGTTCTTTGATAAACACTATTCATGGCATTATTTTTAAATCATTACATCTTCCTATAAAGTGTGGTAAACAGAATAAACATAAATGAAATCAATATTTTGTGTGACCTCCCTTTGCATTCTCTTAAGTCCACTTGCATGCAGTTTCTGAAGATCCTTGTGTGGTTGTTTGCCCCAAACCTTTTGGAGAATTTACCACAGCTCCACTGTAGATTTCTGCAAATAATCCCATACTGGCTTGGTGATTTTGAGATCAGGGTTCTGTGGTGGCCTACTGCTGGATTCCCAGTTCCTCTTTTCACTGCAAATATTTTTTTATGATTTTGGCTGTGTGCTTGGGGTGATTATCATGCTGAATAATGAAATGGGGACTTCTGATAAAACTTATCCAGACTATAAATGAGTGTACCAGGGTCCCATTGGTTTCTGCCAGTTTTGTGTCACTTTTGAAGGGAAGTAAACTTGATGCATGTCTTTTTCGCTGCACTCAGTTACCACAGCTGATCACTGCCTCTCTGGTCCTTAACATTGCTTGGTTGTTTGTACTTCTGCAGAAGAGTTTGGAGTGCACATCTGGAAACACCTGTTTGCCACAAACATTCTGCTTGGGAGAGGCCTTGATGATGTAGGATGACCATCTTCTGTTTCATTGCTTTGCTTACTTTTGCCATGGTGTAAGATCTACAGGCTAAACTGCCACAAATTCCACACACACGCACACATGTATATATCGTCACACACGTGCACTTGGGAGAAGGCTGGTAGGCTCAGATAATGTGGTTGCTCAGTCAGACCAAGGGTTGGCACTATCATTTAACCATCTCTCCTTTTGTCCCTCTGCAGACCAGCCGACCAAGTAGTGACATCACTGTGAACACACCCTCTGAAGACATCACGTCCGGCCTTTCTTGATGACTAACTTCCTTCAGAACCCACCTAACACAGACATCATTTCCTCTTCACCCTGAACCATCCCCTTCCTGTCTCCATCATATAAAAGCCTCTGTCTACCTTCTGTATTCAGTTCTGTTTTGAGTTTGTTTGTAAACTCTTAATATATTTGCTACTTTTCTTTACACGGGGTGGCCATTTGAGTCTCCGACTCTCCTTTATTTACAATATATATATAAGGTTTGCTGATTCCAAAAATTCCAAATTTTCTTCCAGTCTTCACAGTCCTGGGCATCCTTTGGTGTGAGACCCATTCATATCATCTGACAACACCTCCAAGCACATCTTCTTTGACCACCCTCTTATCCTCCTTTTCTCTACCTCCAATACAGTATGTTGCACTTTTTCATCTAGTCATTGTTTTGCTTCATAAGTCCAAACCACCTTAGTCTCTTTCTCCTCAGCACAACACCTATTGCCTTCTCACCAAGTCCTTCTGTTAACTCAGAATTCTTACTTTATGTCACTTCACACATTCACCCGATCATTCTCATGTCCGCTCTGTCCAGCTTTGCTTCATATTCCACCTTCATTGGCCATGCGTCATTCCCAAATTGTATGCTTTCACAGACTTTTTCTTCAATCCCAGAGAGAAACTCCTTTAAAGTCAGAATGGATGACAGCTCCCAGAATTTCTTTCATGCACCTCCTTCCCTGACTATCATTGTTGTGTCTGCACTTTCATCTCCAGTGAAAATATCAATTAAGTAGCAGAACTCCCCTACTTTCTCTAAAACATCTTTATCGTTGGTATCTACAATGGCACTTACATTGATTTTACTTACATAAATTCACTTTCCTACTCTGCCGTATTTCCTCTTTTTTTTCATAAGCACATATATATATATTTTATACATAGCTGTATGTATAAAAACATTAAACATTATGACAGAGATACTTGGAACTTAAACTCATAAGCTTCTGGAAGCTCTCCAACTGATACTATTTTTTTGTGCTCTTTCAGGATCTCTAATTGCCAAGAAACATATGAAGAGTCTGTTACGTGCCATTTCTGGCTGTTTCATAACAAAGTGAAAAATGTAAGAAAAAAAAGTATTTTAATAAAGTACAATACTGGATTTGTTGAAAATGTGGTATGTCTGCCCTTTGATTTTTTGCCAGCCAGCTCTCAACACACAGTCCTGCCTGTATATATTTAATGGTTGCTACTGCGGCATTGTTCCAGATTTCCTAAGGGTTCGTGTTTCTTTCCTGGCCTCTTTCAACTATATGCATGATCAAATTTCTTTGGCAAAACTTAGGACATTATGTTTAACTAATGTTTATTGCAATGTTTAATGTGGCCTAAATTTTTCCTGTTGATTCCTGTCACCTTGTTCATAGGAATAACCCAAATGCTTTGCTCCAAATAGCTGACTGAGCTGACTCAGTTTGCCAAGATAACATACAGAACAGTAAATGGCTTGGCCACCAGGTACTCATCCGAAAACCCAATCTCAAATCATGGCCCAAACATTCCAGTTCATCCATCCATCCATTTTCCAACCCGCTGAATCCGAACACAGGGTCACGGGGGTCTGCTGGAGCCAATCCCAGCCAACACAGGGCACAAGGCAGGAAACAATCCCGGGCAGGGTGCCAACCCACCGCAGTCCAGTTCATTTAGTAGTGGAAATTAAGTATATTGTGGTCTAGATAACAACAGAGTTTGCAGCAGTTTTGTTGGTCCTGTATGGCTCTATGGTGATCAAACTAAGTATTTTAGTAAATATCTGTAAATAAATAAGTATCAACAGTATATTCACATCTGCATAATGTTCAATTAAGCTGTAGGTATTAACAGGATAACAATGGCATCCCAAATTACTAATTTTAACAAGCATTACAGTACAAGTCGCCTTTTCTCAGGCAGAAATCAAGGTCCTTAATTTTTAGAGTTCTGAAAGTTGACAGAAGAATCTTTAAGACTATGCTGATGAATATGCAAAGCCAGTATATTGGAAAATTGGTAAAGTCTGGGTTCCTGGTGTTTGTTACATGGCAGGACCATGCCAGCAGCATTTGGCACAGTGGTTGTTTACAGGTCTTAAAAGAAAACTATTAAAAATGTTGTTGAAGTCATTTTTATGATCAGGTAATATATACTGTAGACAGAGGAGGATGATCAAGTGAGAATTGTTATGTCCAAGAAGGAAGTTGGTGGGTCAAAGATCAAAAATTACTAACAGCAGGAGTGCCATTTCCTTCACATGCTTGCACATCAATTGCTGTTGCTAGGAAATATAATATGGAGGGGGACATTGGGAAAAATTGGACCAAGTTCAGGGAGCACAATCAAATTAAACAATAGGAAAGCATGGAAATAATCCTGACTAATGGCATTGTATGACAGTTGCCTCCCTTACAAGCATGCCAAACATTTCTGCACATGAACTGTCAAAAAAGTAAAAAATGAAGTAGGTGTAAAAACAATGCAGAATTAGAGATGTTAATGTCATTACTGAAAGGTTTATCCTTAATCTATTGCTAGGGGTAGATGGAGCAATAATTATACAAATATTGTCTCCAACAACTTAAGAATAAGGAGATGAACTGACATAGAGATCAACTAAATGTCCTTGTTGTTATGATCTGTATTCTTCATTAATTTTTTACATTTTTGTCTGAACTCTGTCCTCAACATATTTTATCCATATAAAAGTATTGTATGTTGCAAAATCCATTTTTGGCAATAGTTTTTGGTTCAGAAGTCATTTCCTATTTTTTATTATTTTACATTATAATTGTAACATATCCATCCATCCATCCATCCATCCATTATCCAACCCGCTATATCCTAACTACAGGGTCACGGGGGTCTGCTGGAGCCAATCCCAGCCAACACAAGGGCGCAAGGCAGGAAACAAACCCTGGGTAGGGCGCCAGCCCACCGCAGATTATAAAATATTATAATTACAAATACATATTTTTAAAAATATCTCTATGTTAAACACTAATTACTTTCTCCTGTAGGACCATTTTGTTTTTGTCTTTGGAGATGCCATTTTGAACTTTTTGTTGTCTCTGGTGCAACAGAGTCATAGGTAAAAAGGTCGGAATCAGACACTTCCGAGTTTGTCCAAGTTTGCAGATAAAATCTTTAAAAATCTGCTGTTATTTTCTTTAATTCTTAGTTTAATTCTCCTTATTAAGTTTTTCTGTCCCTTTCACCACAATCTATTTATTGCTTATGGTTTGGCTCAGTGTATGTGTAAATTTTAGTTTGTTTTTCTCTTTTTTTGAATATTGACTTTGATTTTTGTCGCACATTCTAGGTTTCTGTTACTCAATTCTAGTTTTTCTGGTTTTGATATTCGCTAGTGTTGTTTACTGCCGAATTTCCTGATTCCATTTGTCTCTAAATACTGCTGCTGCTTAGTGCAGACCATACAACAACTTTATAATAGGGGTGACATATAGTGCATTGATTAGTCATTTTACTGTGTGCAGCAACGTCAAAACAAACCTTTGTTTGTCATACGTAGTAATAAGTTAATACTGGATGCACAATGGCAAACACTTAAGGCACCAGTTCTACAGTGTTACCAATGTAACTTTGTGGTGTGTTAGAGAACTGTGGAATTATTTGAAAGTACTATATCATCATTGCATAATATATCTGAGGGGCTTGCTACCATGAGTGTGCCAGAGACTAAATTTGACGTACTCCAGTCATGTTTCAAATATATGCTATCCATTTAAGGATGATTACAAAGAATTAGTGATATATGCACAGAGTTTTTGCTATAGTTAAAAGCACCAGTGAATACACACAAAATGATAGGCTACACTTTAAGGAAGACGTTTTTATCTCAAAACACTATATCCTCTACTCAACAGTAGAGGTAAAAGTTTCATATGGCAAAATATCTCTGTCCCAGGTCACTAAAAAAGGGAATTTTGCAGTAAGAAGATTGTGGGTTCTCTTCCCGGGACCTTCCTGCATGGAGAGTGCTTTGAGTAGTGAGAACAGCACTACAGTATATACTATAAATGTAAAGAATTATTATTATTATTTTAATTGCAGCTAGTTTTTTTTGTTGTTCATAGGAATTACTTATGAATGCATTTGAAACACTTCAGTTTTTTTTTTTTGTGTGTGTGGCACTTCCTGACTGACTAGTACAAGAAGATTCCACATATGATATACCATTGAACTCATCTTGATGTCTAGTTTCTCACAGGTGGTGCAGTGGTAGTGCTGCTGCTTTGCAGTAAGGAGACTGTGGAAGATTGTGGGTTCGCTTCCCGGTTCCTCCCTGTGTGGATAGCGCTTTGAGTACTGAGAAAAGCGCTATATAAATGTAATGAATTATTATTATTATTAGTTACACAAGCTTCTGGGTTTCCTCCCTATTTTTGGCGATTTAGATCCGAAAAACCCTGATTTTTTTGACTGTTTTTGGACCATATGTTGTGCAGGAAATTACACCCTTATGATTAAGAGATGTGTCTTCAGCAAAAGTGATCAGTAGTATGTGACATTAACCAAACCCATGGGTTCACTCCCTAATGGGATACAAGGGGTCAGAATTAATTCTTTTCACTTTCTGGGATCGATCACATAGGCATGTGGAGTGTTGTTTTAGGCTATTTTGAGGATGATTACAAATATAATATTTTTGATATTTAATTATTTAGCAGTGGTCTTAGTGCTCTAAGAGCCACTCCCAGAAGGTTAAAAATTTCAAAAATAAGCATGTGACATACTCTATAAGGTCAATGATTAGGAATACAGGTATAATGTTTTGATTTTTTTGATCCTTTACTAGGAATCTAGACCTCTATGGACCTCAATCAGAAGGTGAAAATAATTCATTTTAATTATAATTTAGAATATTTAGACTTTAAACATTTTTGTGAAGCCCACATTTTAATATTTAAAATGCCTGACTTAACCATACTTGTTTATTATGTACTTCTTTCTACCTCATGAAGTAAATCATTACATTCATTATGAACACCCCAAATTAGGGTGGCTAACAATAATTCAGACTTTTTTCATTCCAGATAAATGATTTCTCCCAATAACAGATGAATACTGGACCAGTAACTCCTTAATGCACTTCAGAGAGGGATTAAAATTTTGTTTGAAAAAAGTCTCTAAAACATTTATGCGATTCTGATGCCTTGATACGTAATTTTATGCAACACGATGAAAGGAAGCTGTTTAATGTAGACTTGCAAAAGACAGAGTTTACAAGAAATAGCATATTCAATCTGATGAATTGAATTGTTTGGGTCAGAGCTATAGAGTAAAGTATTATCTGCAAATAAGGAAATTATTTAAGAGTCTCCCTTCCAAATCCCCAAACTTGGTTATACAAACAAATGGCGAGTGACTTGATGGAAAAGGAAAAAATGAGGCAAGAAAAGCCAAAAGTATTATAAATCACAAGCTTGAGCAAAAGTAAATTTATACTATTGCATGACATAAGGCTTAAATACTTGAATACAGTTTGAGGCACACTTACACAATATGGTAAATACATAACTCCCATCTTCAGCCCCTCCATCCCTCATCTATGCCTCTTAGCCAGTTCATGGTCATGGGTGTCATGGTTTTACCAGGGCTCCATCCCTAGCTTTTACTTTTAATTATGTTTTCTTTATTTTTTTTCTTTGTTTCATTAATGTAACTGTATATTTTACTTACTTTTCTTCATTATTTATTTGTTAATTGTTTTCCATTAAATATCATCTTTTTGTTAATTACTTTGCAATAGTCTTTCTTTGGTTTTAGTGTTTTTTATTTTATTTTGTTGTTTTTCTTCTCCTCTTTATGTGGCACCCAGGGGGGTGGTTCCTCTCAATACTAAAGGTGTTTAGCTAATGGGGCTGCCAGTTGAAGCTGCCCTGTAAAATGTTATGAAGTGGAGTCTTCCAAATAGTAAAAGAGGTGTTAGGTCTCCTAACGGCTTCACAGGCCAGGACTTGCCACATTGCCTGCCTGAAAAAAGCCTCTCTCTAATGGGCTTAATACCAGCTCCACTGCCCTGCCACAGGCTTCCTGGCCCAAAAAATGGAGTAAACCTTCAAAAATAAGCTCAAATATCCCAAAAATATAACAAAGGCCATACAAAAGGATGGGCTGCGACCATAAACCATCTGGTTGTACAATAAAAACTGCAAAGGATTCATTAACAAAAACAGCAAATAAGGCAAAATGCTAAAAAGTTCAAAAAAAGGCAAAGGTATTTGCCTCAAATAATTCCACAACAAATAAGTTCCAAATCCACAATCTATGAATATTCCTAGAACAAAGTCAAAGACAAAGAAAGTCAGAAAATATCAACAGAGCACAACACTTACAGTACATAAACTCCACCATAAATGAGTGATGAGACTCCTGAGCTGTCACAGCTGACTTAACTCTTTCAGGGCGAATGTTGACTTTTGTCAAAAGGAGGGGTTGATGGTGGTAAACAACTATAAACAGTGACAACACCCACCATTATGTTTTAGTTGGGCTCTCTTTGCTAGAAGGAAAGTTATCTTCATTGGTTTGACCTAGATTCCCTGAGCTCACGTGAGTAACGAGTAGCAAACAATGGCAAAAATGGCATCGATATCTGGTGAGAAATCGAAGTGAATGTGTAAAGCAAAATACTCCGTGCACAACGTTTTGCACATTATCACTAAATTGGACTCTGATTTTGATACAAGTGTGAAGTGCCAGCATCAGCCGATCAGTCCCCAGCTGGTCGTGGTGCTGAACAGGTTCGTGTAGCTGATGCGCCCACAGCAGTATTTGCCTGGGAGGACTAATACTTTCAATGACAAAAGTACAAACAGATTGGGATACACTGTGACCGCTACCATCGCCATGCGAAGACAGCCTGGCAGCCAGCCTGCCGTGCATTCCTGCCACAGCACACAGCAACAGATGTTTTATGTTGCCTTCTGTGTGAAGCCATTGCTTTGTGTGCTTTTCGGAAAATTGTACTTTTTTGGAAAAAATATTCAGCCCTCAAAGAGTTAAACAGCCAGAGTGAGAGCCAAGGAGTGGTGAGATTGGGGGACCCTGCCTCCTGTTGCTACAATGGAATAGAACATAAGTGAACTTAAAGAGGTAGTAAACATTTCTCTGTATTATAATAAAAATATACTGGAACGCTGCGGTGGGTTGGCACCCTGCCCAGGATTGGTTCCTGCCTTGTGCCCTGTGTTGGCTGGGATTGGCTCCAGCAGACCCCCGTGACCCTGTGTTTGGATTCAGCGGGTTGGAAAATGGATGGATGGATGGATATACTGGAACGAGACAAGACTTTTTAGCCTGGGACAGGACATGTCTTTTTCAGAGAGATACTTTCATGTCCCACAAGACAGGACTTTGTGCCAAGAGATTTAACCACGCCCGGGGCCGGAAATAAAAGACAAAGAGTAGATGACAAAGTAGAACGACATAAAGAATCCAAAAACTTTGATGTGATACACATGCAGAGCAGGTTAGAGATAATGAAAATACTGTACCAAAATTTGAAAGACTCAAAAAAATGATAGTAAAGATTGCATTAGCACAAACAAATGGAAATTATTACTCGGTGAAATAACAGAACAACGAAAAGAGATTGAATATATTGTTCGGATTTAAACTTTAAGTCAGAGATTTATAGATCGTCTAATTTGTATTGACATCAGGGAAAAGTAGTGTTTCTTCCCAATGAAGAAGCGTATCTGCGAGAATAAAAAATTTGTTGTTTGGTGAAAGTGAAATCCACATACGCGAGCGGCAGAGACGAGAAGTGGCTGGTGTGTAGCGCAGGCAGGGGGGGTTGGTGAGCGAAGCCCCCTCGTAACTAATTATAAACACAATCAACAGAAATCATGTAAAAGCATTAAAAAAATAATACAAAGGGAGTAAAAACAACAATAAAATACATTAACATAATGGCCAAGGGTTTCTGCTGGGGCATTGAGTTTGATCTTCTTTTCATTGCCTCCCTTCTTCTCACTTCTTAATTTCTGATTAACCTTTATATGGATGCATCAATGACATCACCTTTTGCACCCTCCTGGTACGTCATGAGAAAGAGTGCCATGGCAATGACTACACAACTATCCCTAAAATCCCTTTCAAAAATGACAGTAAACAATTATAAACTTTTCTGATAAACCTCTGATTGCAAAATAAGGTGCACCATTGAACTCCCTGTGTTTGAAAACCTCAAAAAAGAAGTCAAAATGAATTTTATCTTGGGCAGGAAACACAAAGAAAATTAAGAAAAAGGTTCCATTAATAACATTTTGATATTTCTTGTTATTGTTTTTTCTCTTGATTCTTTTTTGGATTTGCCATTAGATAGTCTATTGGGACTTTTTTTACTTTTAAGTGCCTTTTAGGCAAAATCTTTATTACTTTTTTTTTGCTCTTTCCTTATTTTTGGTAAGTAAACTCTCAGTTTTTAAAGATTTTTTGTAGGACATATTTCTGTGTAGAGGTTTCACATTTTCTCTCTCCCTTGTGAGACATTTAATATATTTTAAACTTTTAAAAGCAGCTTCCCATTTATAGGCCTGTTTAGGCCAAAGCCTGCAAGTAGCAGTTAGGGACTGGATGATTGGAGGTGGGCTTTCTCTGTGCTGGCCAGTGTAGGTCCTTGCTTTGTTTTTGGAACTTATTTTGGAAGAATCTCACCCTTTTGCCTTGTTTGTGACTCTGTTATACATCACCAACTTTGTCACAGGCTTTTATACAACCCGTGGATTTCAGTACCTCTAGCACTAATGATTAAAACTGCAAAAGGATAGGGGACAGTACATTTTCTAGTCAGCTAGCGAGTAGTTTTGTCATGGGTTTAGCATCAGTATTTAAACGATAAATGGTTCTGTGAAGTTCAGGGTTAAAGGTTTTTTTACATTTATTCATTGAGAAATCAAAATTTGCAGCAGAAGCTTGGCACAGTCTTTTGTGCCCTTCGTGAAAAAGTAAGTATGTCCTGTAAAGAAAGGTATTGATTCTGCCAGCTGAGCAGAATATCTGAGCAAAAAAAAAAAAAACAATGATCAAAAATGACAAGGCAAAAATGAGATCTATGTATCTACATCAAAAACTAATGTTGTAGGAGTCAAAAACAAGAAAGCAAGCATGAGCACTGTGAGGTTTTTAGATATGTCTCAATACTAGGAGGCATGCTGTACTGAGCCACCACCTTTTATAGTAGCAAAAATGATGATGCAACAGGTCAAAGTGACTTTCCTGTCACAAAACCTGTAACGTGTATAGCAACTCTAAACCAAATGGTTCTGGTCTATGTCCAAGAAATTACCAAATGGTGGCATCAGTAATAGTGCACAATTATGTTGCACAGAATTGAAAAAAAATAAAATTACTGAATATTCCTAGAGAGGAAAATTGACAACTCATTTCAAAACCAGAATGGAAAAATGGTAGAAAGTGACCAGCACCACTTACAATTTTTTTATGATGCAACATCAGATTATGACAAATTTTCCAAAGCATAGCATGAAGATGTTTTAGAGTAGTGGTACTTGTACAGAACCCTAAGAGACGTAAGTAAAAAAATCATAAAGCAATGCTTACCCCTCTTGAATCTTTATATCCAGGATCTAACTTCTGTGTCTGGCCAATCTTGCTGCAGCACTGCATTGAATATTAGAAAGTGAACTTTCCTATTGAAAAGTGAAATGTTTTTCAAAATTTGCCTCCCACACGGCATAGTTTAGATTGTTAGCACTGTTCCTTTTTATATTTATGTTATACACATTTGAATCACATTGGATTTAATTTGACTTTTTTGACATTGACCAAGACAAAAAGACTCTTTAAAATTAAAGGGAAAACAAATCCCTCCAAAGTGGTCTAAATAATAACAAACATAAAACACAAAATAATTGATCACATAAATATTCACCCGATTCAAGTCAGTATTTAGTAGATGCATCTTTGGGTGCCATGACAGCCTTGAGTCTGTGCGCACTGGTCTCTAGCAGCGTTTCACATTTGTACACTGACATTATTCCCCATTCTTCATTGAAAAACTGCTCAAGGTCAGGTTGTATGGGGATCATCAGTGAACAGCCTTTTTTCAAGTCCAATTGGATTGATTCACATCGTTGATTATTAAGACAAAGAGTGAGATTTTTGCAGACTGCATCAGATTTTCTACCAGGAGTTTTCGGTATATTGCTGCAGTCATTCTCTCATCTACCTTCACAAAACCTCCATGGTCAGCTGCAGAGATGCATCAACACAACCGCTACCATGCTTCACAGTAGGGATGGTGTGTATATAGTAAAGGCTTACACCAAATGTAAGCCAAAGTATTTTAGGATGATGGCCAGAAAGCTCAATTTTAGATGTATCAGACCATACAACCTTCTTCCATCTGATTTCAGAGTCTCTCATTTGCCTTTTTTTACTTAACATTGGCTTTCATTTTGTCCCTCTTCCATTAATCTGTGATTAGTGAAGTACCCAGGCAACAGTTCTCACATGAATAGTCTCTCCAGTCTCAGACAGTGTAACTTGTAATTCCTTCAGAGATCTCTTCATGGCCTCCTTTACTAGACTTCTTCTTGCACAATTACTGTGCAATTATTGTGACGACCTGCTCTAGGCAGATTTACAGCTGTGCCAAACTTTTTCTGTTTTCTGATGACTGGTTTAGCTGGACTGCAAGGGATATTCAGTGACTTGGATATTTTCTTGTCTCCATCCATTGTCTCTTGTACTTTTCAATCACCTTTTCACAGAGTAGTGTTCTTTTGTCTTTAATGGTTAGGTTAGGCCACCACACTGACTCACCACAAGCAGGACCTTCCAGATAAGGTGCATCCCAATCCCAAATTATGTGACTTGTAAAACCAATTGGCTGCACCAATGAGGATTTATAAGAATACTTAAGCAACCAATTAATTTTTATAATTAATTTATATGTGTTTTCAGTTCAATGCTAAAGATGGTTTTTATGTTGATCTGTTGCCAAAAAAAGTCAAATTAAATCTACTGAGATTCAGTTTTACATAACAATACAGGCTGAGCCAAAAAGAAGTACCATGTTTCAAACGTTTATTCCACGAAAACGCTACAAGATAAAATACATTTCATTACGACACAAGAAAGGATACACAAAATATATTTTTTTCACTGTATTTTAAAAATGATGTCTACAAGGTGGTAGCCATCATTAGCGATACACTCTTTGAGACAATTTCTGAACACTCGCATGACTCGTTCAGCTATTTCAATAGGAATAGCTGCAATTTCATGGTGAATAACATCCTTGAGGGCAATCGAGGTTTTGAGTTCGGTGTGTGTATACCTTACAACTTGAGATAGCCCCACAAGAAGAAATTGCACGGAGCGAGATCAGGCGAAAGTGAAGGCCATCTGACATCACCGCACAGGGAGATCAGCTTCCCCGGAAACATCTTCCGCAAAACATGCATGGATCTTCACGCCATATGAGCTGTTGCTCTATCCTGCTGAAACCAGGCATCCACCACATCCATTTCTTTCAGATGGGGCCACAAAAAGTTCTCTAGCATTTCAATGTATTGTTCTGAAGTGATGGTGACCATTGCTCCACCATCCTCAAAAGGGTAAGGGCCTACAATGCCAAATTCTGCAATGGCACACCAAACTGTAACACAGTCTCTGTGCAAGGGTCTCTGATGATGTTCACGAGGGTTGGTTTCAGCCCAATAGTAAAAGTTTTTCTTATTTACACAACTATTCAAATGGAAATGTGCATTGTCACTGCACATGACGATGGCATCTCAATGAATGGTTTGCAGAATGTTCACACAAAACTCTCTACGTCTCTCCCAGTCTTTCTCAGTGACCTACTGCACTACCATCATTTTGTATGGAGTGGAAATTAAGATCCTCATGCAAAATCTTCCTCAAAGACGTGTTGGAAATGCCTAAGGCAGAAGCATGTTTGAACGTCTAGAAGATTGCAAAATTGATGCCCTTACAGCTTGGATGTTTTCAGGTGTTCTTATAGTCTGAGGAGATTGAGAATGAGATTTTCTGTTCAATATTGTACCGTCTGTCTAAATTTAGCCACCTACTGAAGAATTATTTGCCAATTTGGGATGTCAACATTAGGAGGAATGCTGAAGTGCATTCATAAGGCACATCGTGTAGTGATTATGAATTTGTTGTTTTTGAAGAACGCTTCAACAGCAAAAGCACGGTGCACACCGGACTAAGGCATGTTGCCGACTGAAAACTACAAGGGATCACCTATCAAAAGAACCCCCCACCCCAACCTACTCAGCTTCCTCGGCTGCAATGACCATGAGAAATGTGGTACTTCATTTTGGCTCACCCTGTATAGCACCACTATACACTATATAGTACACTGTGTAGTGAATCCCCAGGAACTTTAAAGGCAGGCATACATTTATATCTGGACTGCAGACACATTGCATTGTACCACCACAAAAATGATCAATTTTAATGAATGCTGCTGTAACTAGACACCTACATTTTATCCTCAAAATACCCTTTTCAGTCTTAAGTAATCATTCATTAAGATGAGGCAACAAAAGGAAAAGCATATATGTCAGAGCCATTTCAGAGTTTCAAAAAGAACCATAGCTCACTTTCTGAAACCATATCACCAGCCTCCATTGATCTCAGGCAGACAGTTTGATTAAGCTGAATAAAGTCTGTGCAAAAGTCAGGCAGCTCACTTCCTGAGCTATGCAGTTCAAACACCAGCAAGCTGTAGTAAGTAACTTGACAGATAAATGAGGAAGCCCACTGTACATCCCACACACAGGCACATATATTCACACACACATGCGCGCGCTTTGGTGCAAATGCTTACATCTGGCCAGACTTTGAATGAAGCCCTGCAGCCTGTGTGCACTCTGTCACATATGTACTTCTCCTGTTCATGATATTTTTTTTTATTGAAAGTATTTTTTCATCACTTCGTCTGAAGGACACGTAGCCAGGTGAAAGTTATGTCAAGTGAGTAATTCATTACTTTTGCTCTAGTTAATAATCAGAAACAAATGCACTTTATTTTTTATCTTGCTAGCAAACCATCTTGCTTTGTACTTGTTGTTGTCAGGATCAGCTCAGGCTCAGCTGTGCCTTTTTTTTTTTTAGAAATGATGCATATACACATCTGTAAGTTTAAATTTTTAAATTATAGTGTTAAAGAGGAATTGCAAAAGTCATCATTGTGCTGCATTTCACAGATGTTCGTTATTTTAAAAAGGCATTCATTCATTCATTTATTCAATCAATGACTGTAAATGACAGTAGGTAACTTTATTTCATTTTAAAAGAACGCAGTCTCTTTATGTTGGAATGCAAATCTTTATATGAGATCTGAAAAAAAATACTATTTATTTATTTAAGTTATTTTCAGTATCTGTTTTACTCCAAAAAAAGTTTCTTAGACAACAGTGCTGGGTTTGGGGAAACAAATTTAAAATGTTTTACTTTGCGTGTTATGTTATTCATTTATCATAAATGTGCAGCAAAGCCAAACAGCAGCCCCAGTCGGCAAAGTCAGTGTTGGAATTTTGGTGCCCTTGTGGTTATTGCAGGTGCAGGGCTTAGCGGAGGAGGAAGATTTGTTTATTGTAGCAGCTGACAAATTCTTGTTTTGTATTTCTGTCTGTTTATTGGCAGTAATGCATTAAAATTGGCATTTGCTCAATGACCTCTGTTTCATTTTCGGCAGTGTATTCACATATTCAATGCAATATGTTGAGCCTATATTAAGTATACCTTATTTGCAGTATCAATCACATTGCAATGGTGATCCCTAAGCTATATAGAATGAATATTGGTTGTTCAATTTGAATGTGCACCCTTACATTTTCTTGAGGAAGCTGTCTGGCCTCACTTCTTTCAGAGCTTATATGATCTTCTTGTACATCCGTCAGTCCTTTTTGTGTAATGTTTCTTTGTGATCCACATTAGCATAAATTGGTCATTAACTTAAACTAGTAGATTAAATTTGCTATTTTTAACACTTGTTTTGCAAGAGGTTAACAAGGAGAGTGGCTCAGTGGTGTAGTGGTTAGCACTGCTGTTTCAATACTTCATAGGTCAGGAGATTATATTGATTTTATTTGCTCAGCTTCAGAGGTATGTGGTTTGCTCATACTGGATGCCCACCACTCCACTATACCACATCTCCCCTCATGTAACAAAAGGTACTTCCTCTTTATGTTCTGTTCAGATTCTCGATTTCAGGTGCTGTCTTTTAAAATAATGTTATATTAATACCAATTTAGCTACAATTATAATAATAATAATAGCTAAGAGAGAAAAAAAATGTTAGGCCAGAATGCTTCCCCACTTAACTAAATATGCCAATTGTGACTAATGTTAATAATTTATTTTTAAGATTTATTTTCTTGTTGTTATGGTAAATTGTTCATTTGCAATGCGGGTTTGTGTATAGATTTCATCTGTATAGAAATGGCCACTTTATACTATAACAAGTGTGCCATTCCTACTGGCATACCAACAAATTTCATGCAGAATCATGTCAGAATTTCTGCAGGTGACGTGACCTGGTGTTATATTTATAGCCTGAGGTTTACAAGGTGAACAGAAAAGATGAGGGAAACGTTGCATATGGTGCTCCAGTGTTGCTCACATTCACAGCAGAGACACAGTCTTTGGGCCTCACTTATGAATAACGGTGACCAGATTCTCCTGGAGCTGATACAAGATGAGACATAGTTGTTTTGTTTTACACATATTTATTAATTGTCTGTTAACCTTTTTGTAATGGCAATATCTGAGCACACACCCCTATTGTTCACTCACATTAGCTCTGCTCCTCAAAACTAGATGGAGCCTCTGTACAACTACTCCCATCTTATACGGTATGTTACTAGTGTTACACATGTCAATCCAACAATGAAACAAAAAAAGGAAGCAAACCCTCCCATAGGATGCTAACCACTAACTGTAAAACTTTGTAATAAAATCAGTCAGCATTGTTATGGGCAGCATATAAGCACTAACATTAAGGAGTTAAATATTTTATAGAAGTAAATATCTGACTTAAAAAAGAGAAAAAAATGTAATACACTACCTAACATACTGAGAAAAAGGAATACATATAATGGCTTTGTGGAAAGAACTACCCACCTTACTGAAAAAATGAGTAACATCAGTAGTGTATTTAAATGGATTTGCAAATATAAACTGGTACTTAAACACCTCTGTGGAAAGCCACAATCTTATCTAATCTTACCGAGTCTGTCCAGCAGAGGTTCACCTGACTTCAGCCAGGCTCCTAAGGCTTCAGCTGGAACAGGCCCAAAACTGTGGAGCTGGCAAAGCAACTATAAATATTAGAAAAATAAAGTGAAAGCCCCACAAGGAGAAGAGTCCAGATTGTCCACACAAAATGCAATAAAGAATCTTTATAAATTAAAGATTTATTACAAAGAATCTCAAAATACAAAGGAAAAACTCAAAAGAGCAAGCCTAAAAAGCAATCTTAAGCAAACAAAGTCCCTAAACACTGTAGTGTAATCAGAATCCTTAAAAACAGGCAAGAAACTTTCAAAAAAACACTAAATCCAACCAGAAAACAATACTCACAAAACCCTTTAAAACAGTGACAGTGATCCCTACTTCTGAGCTGCCTCACTCAGTATAAATAGCATGAGGGAGGGATCAGGAGTGGTGATGTCAGGGTGACCCCGCCTCCTGGGGCTCCACCCACAAAGAACAAGGAACATAACCACATTGAATTTGACCATTCACATATGAAATCAACAGCAAAAACACAAATATGTGAAAAATTATAACTCAAAATGAACAAAAACATCAAATACACATAAATTCAACCCAATACATAACAATATGACGCTGCTTTTGTCTATATTAATTTTGTGGGTAGCAGTGTTGGCTGCCCTTGTTTGCTATAATTTACAAAACTAGAATTTAAATGTGCTCTTTCATAACAAGAGGCACTTGGCAGGTTGTTACTACTTTTAGGGCAGTATTTTTTATTTGTGATTTTATGACTTGACATACAGTTAGTGTGAACTTAATAATTAAAGAACAAATCATTGGTAACACCTTCCGAGGAGAACCTACTAAATGGTGGTTAAATGTGGCACACTGATGTACAGTATATGGCAGATTACTCTGGTGAACAACAATGACAGTGCAGTTTGTGTGCAAGGTGCTGCACTGAAAAGTGAATCGCATGAAAAATATGGGACTAATCCCTATTAACTGAAGAAAAGGTCATTGCTGATCTATTTATATACAGGTGCGGACATCAGAAGGTTTACAGTTGTGAGTACACAAAACACAATTTAATTAATTTATTATTATTTATTTATTACTTATTGCTTTATTTATTTGTATTATTTGTGCCATTATGACACTATTTTGAGTTAGTAAAGATAATAAAACCATTGATTTAATAAAGCCATTGTAATAATCATAACCCTGCATGTGTTTTTCCATATGAACAACTGTAAACCTACTTTTTGTATCAGCTAACAGAGTAAGCCTCCATGAGCAAGTAAGTTTGAACAATTTATTTTCAATTAAACACACTGAATTTATACAGCTTTGGAAATATGCGACAACTCTCAAATAAAAAATATAAAAATTTTGTGATTATTTTTTCTAATGATAATTGCAGTGCCATCCTCTGATTTTCTATTGTTATTCCTAGTCTTAGAATCAAAGATGATGTCACCCTCTCCAGAAGCAGAATTAGCAGAGAGCCTGGCCAATGAGGTGACATGCCCAATATGCTTGGAGCTATACCGGGACCCAGTGCGTTTGGAATGCGAGCACAATTTCTGTCGAGCCTGCATAAGTACATACTGGTTGCAAGGGGACCAGGCATACACCTGCCCACAGTGTCGTGAAATCTTTCCACAGTTGCAGCTCAAAACGAACCGGCTTTTGGCCAACATCGTGCAGAGAGTCCGCAGACTGCGTTTTGACAGTTCTGCATCTCCAGTTACCAACAGGAGGGAAAGTGTTGGTAGTGGCCCAGTTTGTGAGAAGCATCAGGAAAAGTTGAAGGTCTTCTGCAAAGAAGAAGATGTGGCCATCTGTGTGGTGTGTGCTGTGTCCAAGGAGCACAAAGATCACAATATGGCACCCATTCAGGAAGTACTGCAGAGCTGCAAGGTCACCACATAAATTCTTACTATCTCTTTGGGTCACATTTGAAAGACCTTCAGTTTAAATTAGGATTTTTTTTTTATTTTCAGGAATCATTCAAAGCAGTACAGGAAGAATTTGGAAAACAGAAGGAGAAAATGAAGGTGATGCAAGTAAAGTTGGAATTAGAGAACATGGAGCTACAGGTAGATGAAACTGTGTTATATACACAAATGTGCCACTGCAGAAAAGCAGGATGGTTGAGTTACCAGTAAGTTTATACACACTAACTGAAATGTTTTCACTTGTTACCTATTCACTTCTAGAACTCTGCTGTAGACCTCAAAAAGCACATCTGTACAGAGTATGACGAACTGCTACAGTTCCTGCAAGCAGAGAAGGAGCTTCTATGTTCCCAGCTTCAGGCTGATCAGACCAGATTAGAACAGCTGAGAGATGATCAATTAAAAAAGATTCAGGAGAACATGGCAGAAATAGAAGAGGAGGTTAAAAAGCTGCAGGCTAAGTTTGAAGAGGAAGAAGAGAATGATTTTCAAGTATTAGTCAAGGTAAGTCATGTCCAATGTACTTTGCTTATTTAGGAACAGCATCTCTCTATGGGTAATATTGAACATTTTTAGGTTGCCACTCCTAGGCTTTCTTATAAAGCTATAACAAAGAAAAATGTACTGCATTTCCACTGGTCTGCAGTAGATGGTGCTGTATAGATACCTACTGTACCAACTTAACACAGAAATACTAAAATGTCACACATTAGCAGCACAATGAGGAATAAAGTGGTGAACTTAAAAATATGATGCATTCATTTCATGCAGAATGTAACAGCAGCATGAAGAGATGGAAGTATGCTGCGGTCACTTGCCCAGTACACACATAATTCATTTTTAAAACTAGGCCTGTGCCAGAGAATGCATTAGTCCATAATTCTATAAATAACCTGTATTCATTGACATTGCAGAGGTTTGGAATCGCTAAACAGGAATTGGAAATGTTAGACAGCCAGGTGTCAAGGTGAGACATCAAACACATGTGAACAGGGATAAACGAAACTTAAAATCAGTAGTTAACAAAGTTGTAAACATGAAACTCTTTAAATAACAAAACCCCTTAGTTCAGATCTTAATGCTGGATCTACAGAAAACCTCAAAGTTAAAAAATTGTGAGCTTTAGGCTGATTTTGACCAAACATTTGCTATTGTAATTCACATGTTCAGTTCATTGCTTAATCTTCAACTTTTCTAAACTAACAGCCTAATTTTCACAAGTCAATTTTAGGCCTGATTCACCTTTTAGGATGAGTTTTTGTTAGTGGGCCAGGGTGGTCTGGTTTCTTGATAGGTTATGCACCACCTCTTGAGCTGAAGAAGCAGTGGTTCTATGCTAAAGTCATCTCCTAGTGCTCAGCTCCTCACCCTGTCATGGTGACTGGCACTCTCTATACAATAAACTAATTTTGGCCCTATCTACTTACAATTCAATTCTTTCAAACACCCATCTCCAGCTTCACTACCACATTCTGGTACAATTCCTGTAAAACTGCTACTTCATTGATTCATCATTCAATCTCACAATCCTTTGGGTGGTATCAAAGACCCATCAATCCATGAACATTCCCACTTGGGATATCTGCTCACCCTTTACCTGCAGGAAACAAACCCCTTTTTGGAAGAGGATTACAATATCAGATTTGGAGGTGCCCAATTTTCATCTCAACTGTATGACATTTCTCTGCAAACAGTTTCAGTGCGAGTCTGACAAGGCCAATATTGTCAATGAAAACCAAAAGTGCGTGCAACCTTTAGGCTCCCAAACTGAATACCCTTCAGTCAAGCTTATGTTCAAGTTTATTTATGTACAGAGTACGGGTTGAGATGATATTGTGTGTCTTCGGGACCATGTTGCAAATATACCACATGTAGTCGAACAAGACAATGTACACCATTTTGTGCAAACAGACAAGACAGAGTGCAGTATATTGACACAACAACGATAGGACAATGTACAGCAGATCCGTTATTTATAAGTGGATCAGTAACAGCTTAACAGTAACATCATTATTTTGTTAAAAAGTGCAATATAAGCAGACATCAAATGTACATCTGGAATGTAGTAACTCTTTTACCACTCATAAAGTGCAATGTGTGCATTAAATTTAGTCAGTTTT
This sequence comes from Erpetoichthys calabaricus, assembly GCF_900747795.2. Taxonomy (NCBI): domain Eukaryota; kingdom Metazoa; phylum Chordata; class Cladistia; order Polypteriformes; family Polypteridae; genus Erpetoichthys; species Erpetoichthys calabaricus. Next base: position 62,834,830 of record NC_041394.2, read on the forward strand.
CAAAGGTGTAAATAGTGTAAAGTTCACAATTCAGCAGCAAGTAGTGAGGAGTGCTAAGGTATTGAGGAATTGAACAGCATGGGGGGAGAAATTGTTACGCAGTGGATGATCTGGCATGGAGTTCTGTGTGATGATATGCAGGATGTCGGGGGTCAGCCACAATGCTGGATGCCTTGCGGAGGCCACGTGTGCTGTAGGTGTCTTAAATGGGGGAGAGAGACACGCCAATGATGTCCTCATCTGTCTTAACAATCCTCTGTAGTAACCTGTGGTCCACAGCACTACATTCCCCATACCACACTGTGATGGAGTTAGTCAGCACACTCTCTCTAACATGAAAGAAGGAGGGGAAGACTTGCCTTTCTCAGCCATTGAAGGAAGTAAAGCCGTTGTTGTGCTTTCTTCGCAAAAGATGAGCAGCCAGGGCTCCAGATAGGTCCTCAGTTATATCCATAAACTTAATAAAAAGGAGAGGAGTCAAGATGTATTCTTAGAGACGTCCAATATCCATATTCAATGGACATAATGTAATACCAAGTATGCAAACATAACTCCAGATCATGTCAAATTCAGAGACCAAATGTAACACAGTAGTGATACAAGAACCCTACATTTATGTAGCGCTTTCCACATGATGTCATGGGGAAGGTGGTCATAAGCTTTTTCAAACTCTACAGACCTTATGTAGACAGGATTGACAAACTGCCATGACCCTCCGTACTTTTACATGCTCCGGATGGAATCCACACTGCACTGCCTGAATATGAGATTCAGTTATCAGATGGCTGCTCCATTCCAGCACTCCAGAATAGTGTTTGTGTGGGAGAAGTAAGATCCCCCCATCACTGAAAAAGACCCTCTTGCCCACTGTTTAAAAATGAGGTCCACAACTCCATTCTTCCAGGCACTATCCCCTCTTGATATTTGTCAGTGCTTTTCTGATTGCACTCACAATGCAAAATGGAGACTGATGATAAAATTGAGTATAGATAGATAGATAGATAGATAGATAGATAGATAGATAGATAGATAGATAGATAGATAGATAGATAGATAGATAGATAGATAGATAGATAGATAGATAGATAGATAGATAGATAGATAGATTTATTAATCCCAAGGGGAAATTCACATACTAAGTTCAGGAGGAGTCAGACAGCATGGGGGGAGAAATTATTACGCAGTGGATGATCTGGCTTTGTCTAATGTCTCCTTTGCAATTCATTGTGTACAGCTCCGTTGTAAAATCACTCTGCAAGCATTGTGGCAGGCGCTGTATTGACATGTTGACTGTATTATTACTTTTTGATACTGCTCACTATAAAAGGCTCAGTGCTAAATGAATGAGCATAATATAAAGAAGGCATCTTACCTTTTCCTAATCTATTTAGTCTTGCTCATGGATACAGGAGGTGGAACTCTTTTTTTAACATATTATTGAATTTATTAAAAGCAAGTAACATTCCATAGAAGCAAGTCATACTTGACAAAACTAAGTTCGAATCAACCTTCTCCCATGAGAAAGAGAAAGGCCAACAGACCTTAAAACTTTAAAAGTAGGAAAAAAAAATTTAAAAAGGGAAGAAAAATCCTTTTCCCCAATGGATCTTTTGCTGGCAGCATTAGGTACAAGGCAGGAACAGACCCTGGAAGAGGATGCCACTCCATTGCAGGGCAGACTTAACTACACACCAATACTCACTCACACCACATCAGTTTAACCGCTCACAAATGTCTTTAGGATGTGAGCGAATACTGGAGTACTTGGAAGAAAAACCCGCCCTAGTTCCCTGCTGGTGTATAGAAGCAATGTAAAAAGCTTAAAACAATAGGCAGCATAATTTCTCTTGTGATAGTAAGCAGTACAAAAGGTGCTATATAAAAAGTGTATTATATTACTTTTAATTATTTACACTCCATTTTTACATACTTTATCATTTGTTGTTACCTTAAAATACTAAAGTTTGCTTTTAGTAAACTTCCTTGATGCTCCATAACCCTTCTCATAACTGAATATTTGAATTATCCCTTCATTACCAATGTTAATTTCACACTAGACTAAGCAGTACTGCATCTTTAGTTAGACTAGTCATTCAGTTTTCAAATTCTTTGTAATGTTTTCCTATGGCTTTTTGGTGATATTTCTGATGATGCTAACTTCAAAGGGTTAGCTCAGTTGCTGTCTGGTTCAATTTACTTTGTGTGTTCTCCTAATATTTCCCTTTGATATGCGGGCTTCTTTGAGCAATGCATCAGGGCTTCTGAGTGACAGGCTCAGAGGTGGAGTGGAGTCAGGGGGTCATTATTGCCTTGTGCCATTGCCACCCACAACGACCCTGCGTCCCCAGATATCAGCAAAGCAATTAGTGAATCCAGAAGAAGAATGGACATTTCACTAACCCTGATTCTCATATGTCCGTTATATTCAGGGTCTATGAAAGCTATTCTCCCCCTTGGAAATTTTCTCACGTTATTGTTACATAACATTGAAACACAGTGGATGTAATTTGGCTCCTGATCAACAGAAACAGGCTCTTTAGTGTCAAAGTAAAAACTGAAATACTTTTGAAAAACAAGGGATACATTGCCAATAAAAAGTATTCAACCCCTGGAAGTTTTCCCATTTTCTTGTTATTCAGCTTTGAACCACAGTGGTTTTAATTTGACTTTTTTTACACTGATCAACAGAAAAATCCTTTAATATCAAAGTGAAGGGGATTTCTTCAAAATGGTCTTATTTAATTACAAATACAAAACACCAAAGAATCATTGACCCCCTTTAATGTGACACACCTAAATCATCACTGGTGCAGTCACTTACAAGTCTGCTAATTAGCTCAGTGGAGATCACCTCTCTGGGGTTTAACTTAACTGTAGTTTAAATGCACTTGCATCTGGAAGGTCCAACTTGTGGTGAATCAGTGTCATGGCCTAATCTACCCTGTGAAAACAAAAGAATGGGGGGGGGGGATTGAAAAGTACACGTCAGGGGAAGGAGGCCAGTTAAATAAATTATTAAGAAGTGGAAAGAATATGGCACAGCGGTAAATCTGCCAAGTGCAGGCCATCCACAAAAACTGAGTGGTGGTGCAAAAAGAAGTCTAGTGAGGGAGACTTACGAGAACTTTGAAGGAGGTGCAAGCTACAGTGCCAGATATTGGTGAGACTGTGCAGATGACAATTGTTGCCACGGTGCTTCACGAGTCGCAGATTTATGAACAAGTGGCAAAGAGAAAGCCTCTGTTAAAAGAAACACACATGACATCTCATTTTGTCAGCTGGAAGAAGTTTCTATGGTCTGAAGAGACCAAGATTGAACTTTTTCGGCCATCAGACTAAATGCCTTGTTTGAACACTGCATATTATCAAAAACATGCCATCCCCACCATGACACATACTGCAGCAGGCCATGGAAGGCTTGTGAGGGTTGAGGCTAAAGTAAAGGAAACCAATACAAGAAAATCCTGGAAGAAAATTTGATTTAGTCTGCAAAAAACCTGCACCTTGGGAGAAGATTTGTTTTCTAGCAAATCAGTAACCCCAAGTATAAAGCCAAAGCTACATAGGAATGGCTTAAAAACAACAATATTAATGTCCTGAAATGACCAAGTCAGATTGTAGATCTTAATCTAACTGGGAATTTGTGACTGGACTTGAAGAGACTGCTCACTCACGATCCCCATGCAACCTGGCAGAGCTTGAGTTTTGCAAAAAAAGAATGGAGAAAACAGCAATATCCACAAGTACAAAGCTGAATGAGACCTGAGCATGCAGACTCAAGGCTGTCATGGCTGCCAAAGCTGCACCTACTAAACACTGACTTGAAGGGGGCGAATACCTCATGTGATTTATATTTGTAGTGAATTTAGATCATCTTGCAGAGGTCTGTTTTCACTTTGACATTAAAGAGTCTTTGCTGAACAGTCTCAAAAAAGACAAATGAAATGCACTGTGATTCAAAGTTTTATAGCAAATAAAATGTGAAAACCTCCAAGGAGGTGAATATGTTGATAGGCGCTGAACATTTCTATTTGCTTTCTTTTATTTGTTTTGTTTTCTTGAACTGAAGAAAAGAAATGCAAATAAATATCTTGTGCTTTAGTTGCAAAACAACAAGTAAAGCTTAAACTGTAAAGAGGCATCCAGTCGTGATACGTCTTTGGGTTATAATGAGACTAGGGGGCTTACCCCCTGCTCGCTTCGCTCAACAACCCCCCTTTTCTGTACAACGCACCAGCCACTTTGCGTCTCTGCCACTCGTGTTGTGAAGAGGGGGGCTGAACGCACCCCAAGAAGACACGCTCGGTCCTCCGAAACCCCCTCTTAAACGGTGATACAATGGAAAACAAATACAGTTTTCTTTTTACCTCCTCTTTGCTCGATCAGCTGCAGCTGCTGATCTCGTGTGATCTGCATCTCGCGCATCGCTTTGAACATTTAAAAGCCTGTACAGCAGCTGTGCTTTTCTGTCTTTTATTTCCAGCCCCGGGTGTGGTTAAATCTTTTGGCACAAAGTCCCGTCTCACAAGACGTGAGTTCTTGATAATTTTTTAGTTTAGAATTTAAAAACGGGATAAGAATCTGGGGCGGCACGGTGGCGCAGTGGTAGCGCTGCTGCCTCGCAGTTAGGAGACCCGGGTTCGCTTCCCGGGCCCTCCCTGCGTGGAGTTTGCATGTTCTCCCCGTGTCTGCGTGGGTTTCCTCTGGGCGCTCCGGTTTCCTCCCACACTCCAAAGACATGCAGGTTTGGTGGTGTGTGGATGTGTTTGTGTGTGTCCTGCAGTGGGCTGGCACCCTGCCCAGGATTGGTTCCTGCCTTGTGCCCTGTGTTGGCTGGGATTGGCTCCAGCAGACCCCCGTGACCCTGTGTTCGGATTCAGCGGGTTGGAAAATGGATGGATAAGAATCTGAAAACATCACATTAAAGTTCGATAAACACTGAAAAGAATGATACCAAACATATATATGTAGGTTTTAATATAAGCCCGATTGAATGCGTCACAAAAAACGTGACATAAAAATGTCACATAAAATCGTTGCACAAAATCGTTGCACTTTTAGGCCTAGGATTTTATATATAGAGAGTAGATTAGTCAGTAACTCGTCTCATTATGTTAACTAACACTCTTTTGACTTTTATGTTGTTTTTAGGATGTCAAGCAGCTGTCTGATCGGTAAGTTGACCACTTTGTTGCTTAGAACTGTTAACTTCTTAAACCCGCAACATCTCCCTAAAGTAAGTTAAGTGTAACTATGCTGTGACTATGCAGGTTGAAGAAGGGCTTTGAGGAACCTGAGCCAGTTTATGAAAAACTGAATGTCGGTCTGTATCGAGGACCCTTGCAGCTGGTGGCCTGGAAGAAGTTGAAGTCAATTGTTAAACCAAGTAAGAGCAAATCAGAATGCCTGCGATGGAGTTCTCTGCTTTGCCCACAGCTTCATCCCCCATGGTGTCTCCTTACACTCATCATCTGCACCTCTTTTCATTCACCTCCATCTCTTTTTATATTTCTTCACTCTCCTTTCTGTCCCTTCAGCTCTGTCTGTTGTTTGTCGCTCTCCTTTGAGTGAAAGTGCTCGGCTTACCAATTCAGGTGTCGGTTTATGCCTGCAGTCTGCTGGGCTTGGGGGGGATGGGGTGGTCTATGCAGGTGTGTTTATTGCAGCAGAGATGTCAAGTGGAAAACTTAACCCCTACACACCCACAGTGAGTATTTTTGACAGCCCTTATGGCAATCAATCAGACAGAGCTGCTTTGCGGTTAGATGATTTTTTTTGTTTGTTTCGCTAGCTCACAAACTGCAATGCATGACTGGTTAGCTGTTTGTGATTCTGCTGCTTCAGTTGTACAATCTGTAAACAACAATCTGGCGGGCTCTTTTAGCAGTTTATCATGAACACCACATCAATATGTCTTAATATGATCAGAGCAAAACAGATTTAAAGAGTGGGCGGATTAGAGAAACACTGCAGGGTCCACTTAGAGCCGAGGATGTGCTTGGATGTCATGTCTCGCTTTTTCTACCTGCATCCTGTCAAAAACCAACTCCCTTGGACAGCGTTCACCTCAGTATGGTAGTCTCCAGCAAAAGCACAACTTGACAGCTGAAGCCAATTAATTTAATCTCATCCCAAATCTCCTTCTCACTGCACTTACCAGAAGGGGGTCCTAAGGGGGATCCCAGTACAGTATGTGTTGCTTCTGTTCTGTTCAATGCAAAAAGAAAGGTCCTACCACTATGATGCAATTAAAAACACATAGTAAACAAAACAAAGGACATTGACAGGGCAACTGCTTTAATTAGACGCTGTACTAAAAATTAACAAAAAAGTCTTAATAATAATGTCAATGAAGAAAACGGCATTAACATAACAGTCTCAAACCTCCTTAATCCAATTCTAGGACATGAAAACTGATGTATGGCCCCCAGACCCAAAGGGTTCCTTCATCAGATCTACACAGAGCCAGGAACATAAATATTTATTTAATTTTTGCAACCAGAAATAAATATTCTGCACATTTTTAAAGCTAAACTAAACAGTGAGAAACTACAATTACAACAATTTATTTCTTGTATAGCCCAAAATCACACAGGGAGTGCCTCAATGGGCTTTAATGACAGTAGGGCAACTCTCTAAAAAGACAAGAAAAATCTCCCCCCAAAAAAGACCTTGTAGGAAAGAAAAGGACAAAATCTTGAGAAAGGCAATTCAGAGGGAGATCCTCTTCCGGGTAAGTTGGGGGTGCAATGGGTGTTACAAAATGGGGTAAATAGAACAAACAAAACAGTTCAGAGCACCATGATAACTCTCAAGGCAGTGGCATAGGAAAGGGTGGGTGTAGTTGGGCCAAGGTCCACTCTGATTAGCCATAGGCCCAGCCAGTTAGTTGATTGAATATGAAATTTTCCATTAAATTTTGTAACTGATTAGGTATTTGTTATTTTATCCTTCCTTTGGTTTCAAAGTGGTATGTCAGATCCCATTGGTTTACTAAATTTTCAATAAATAAATAAATGGGGTGGTATTACAATGTACATATGTGTAATCTGATTGATAGTAGTAATTGAACAGTTACCAGAACCTTAAGTTGTTTAATTGAGTATTTTCGATGAACACCAAGACATAGTTTCATATTTTGATGGATTGATTTTGACATGGCAAAACAAATGGAAATATCAAGGTTTTTCAAAAAGACTCATTTACATGAAGAGGAATGCCCAAGCCGGTGGCACAGTGGTAGCGTTGCTGCCTCGCAATAAGGAGACCTGGGTTCGCTTCCCGGGTCCTCCCTATGTGGAGTTTGCATGTTCTCCCCATGTCTGTGTGGGTTTCCTCCCACAGTCCAAAGACATGCAGGTTAGGTGCATTGGCGATCCTAAATTGTCCCTAGTGTGTGCTTGGTGTGTGGGTGTGTGTGTGTGTGTCCTGCAGTGGGCTGGTGCCCTGCCTGGGATTTGTTCCTGCCTGTGCTAACTGGGATTGGCTCCAGCGGACCCCCATGACCCTGTGTTAGGATATAGCGGGTTGGATGATGGATGGATGGAATGCCCAGGCACAAATGAAACACACGATATGCAACAGTGAAAATGACTGGTGCAAACATTTCAATCGTGTCTTCATTTCAGGAGATTCTGGTTTTAGTGGCCCCAAAAGACAAGCATGCTATGCCACTACCACCAAAAGATTTGTCAGCCATTGACGAATCAGCCACTCAACCTAATCTTCAATCATTTCCAACAATTATGATAACGGAAAAGTCTTTACATTTCTCTGCAAAATGGCGTGAACGATTCAAATGGATCAAATACAGCATAGTTAAAGATGCATTGTTCTGCAAAGGGTGTAGACATTTTCCAGAAATGCATAGTGAGTTAGCGTTCAGTAATAATTTAGTTATGTGAATGTACCACAGTATGAATACAGTAATGTATTTTTTGGAATAGTGCCCTTATATATCCGACTAAAAACTAAAAAGCCCATTTTTACACAGGCTCACCCTAAAATCTATTCCTGGCTTCAACCCTGTCTCAAGGCAAAATGCAATAATAGATTATACCACTCACTAAATCCTGGACTATCAGAAATGAGATTACAGATTTGTTCGAACACATCAAAAACAAAGTAAAAACTAATTAACATAAATGATAAGCATCAATATCTGTCCATCTGCTAATTGTAGAATCACGGCCAGACTGTAGAAAAGGAACAAGAGACACATCATACAAGGTCAGAGACTTGGAGAGCCCGGCCATCAAGCTGCCCAATTGGCCGTTCTACAGCTGAGTCGGTGCCAACCTAATGATTCCAGTGCTCCTTTATCTGAGACGACTTTTTCAAATGCAGGAATACAACTTGGTAGTAGAGTGCTAAACAAAACTTGTGTGTTGTGTCACGTCATGTTATAAATTACTCCATGCCCAATATTGTAACAGAGTGCAGAGAGTTCTTTACAGGCAGAACTGAAAGACAAAGGTCAGCAAGTGCTTAATAGTCTGGACAGGGCAGGATAAATGTCTGAGAGCAGGCATAGTGGGGTTAGATGTTTGATGGACAGCAGTCTGCATCCCTCAATTCAGGAGGGTTCAAGGACTTTCTTTGGAAATAAAGAAACTGAAACCCCACACAGAAGTTGCTATAGTTAGTTGTACAATAAACAAGCTAATTTATTGGGATGATCCTGAGGAAATGCTAATGAGAGGACTTCAAGTCCCAGCATTCCACAGGGGTGCGTAGGGGCCAACAGGAAGTTGGCATTCAACCAGACTTCGTGTTGTTTTGCTTGCAGATTTTATATCCACATAATGTATAATGCAATTTGCATGCTTAAAATATGCATATCTTAACTTCTTCTGTTTCTCCATATCTGCTGTATTGTGCATTAAACAGTACCAGAGTATGATTTCAGTGTTCTGCTAACAGGACTCCTTTGATCACCACAGAATATTTCACTCACTGATCATGAGCCTATTCATAAATGGGCTGGTGTAGAAATAAAGATTAACAGTAGCTGAACCAAAATAAGCACATAAGGACCATGGAGTCTCAAAATGATTTATTATTATTATGTTAAGGCCACAGCAATTTTACCAAAAATTGCAACAATTTGGTCAGGCACAACACAGTCCCCAGAAAACAATTTATCTTAATAGTTTAGTGAAAACTGAGACAGGTTTAAAACAAATGCTTTTATTCAGGGTAGGGACCCGGGACCAATAATTTTAATGTATGCCAATCTTCATGAGGAGGCCAGATTTGTCCCAGGAGCACTGGACAGATTGCAGGAAGGAGCCTTGGACAGGCCAGTAGTCATTGCTGGGTCCATTCCCACACAGAGGGACCAATTGTTTTGGAGGAAACCCTACAGAGAAGAACAGCCAACTCCATACTGATGATGTACAAGTAAGGGGTCCAATCCCTAGGCACAGGATCCTTGAGGCAATAGTGCTACTAACTGCACCACTGTGCCACCTTTAATGTTGGCATGTTAGCCTGAAACTATAAAGTTCACAGCTGACCTCAGTAACAAAATCACCTTTCAAAATTTGATAGCCATATGTCCCCTTGGGTACAGACTAATGTGGCGAAAAATAAGGCATATCTAACCTTGGAAGGCATACCAGTCCATCAGAAGGTCCAACAGAAGCCAATTTGCTTGTGTTTGCTTACACAAGTAAAAGTTCACTTTTGTTATAGTGGCTGACTGATCTATTTTCAGTTGCACAGAGATGATCAAAACCATACAGTTCTCAAGGGGTTAACCATTTCCTCTCTTGTGACTCAGCAAGTCCCACTGTACTGAAGCTAAACAGGAAACAAGTGGCAGGGAGGCCACACAGGTGCATGGGTGACTGATGCAATGGCTTGGGTCCTTCTGCCTCTCAGCTTGCATTTGCAAGTTATTGAGGCTTGTGTTCTGGTCTCCATTATGGGACTTTGGAGGGCAGGAGGTAAGGGGCACATGCTGACTCAGCTGTGTATATTTTAAAAAACTAACAGCTTTTGTTTTAATATGACTCATATCAGAAAGTAGCATTGTGACAGATCTCTCCAGAGAGCCAAGCACTGCTTACTGTATGTGAAGTTTGCATCTTTCAGGTTCACCAAATCCTTTCACATTCTAAGCACTTGCATATTTGGCCTAGAGTGTGTGACTGGTGTCCCATCTAGGGATGATCGCTATCCTGGACTTGATGCTGCTGGGATAGACACTGGCTCACTGTGAACCTGAACAGGATGTGTGTACCGTAGCTCGGGTTGAACACACCAGCTGCTTCACAGTTCACACCCTCATAGCCAGAAGACTACCTTGAGCCAACTAAATTCTCATTTGGTTTGACTAGCTAAGATGGTTAACTTTTACTCCATACATGGTGGAAGCACCCAAGATAACACAGAAGAGTTCAGAGCACATCTGTGTGAAGAGAACCTGGGTGTGTAAGCATGTTATAGATGGATTCATGATAAGGAAAACAGAGGTCTTTTAACAGTTTCATGAATAAAGATGGTTTTCTGTGCAGAATCATTAAACATGGAAGTAATTTGATCCCTACTGTTTATAGTCATTCATCATCTGCAAGCAGATCCTCCATCTTGCAGGGAAAACTAGGGGGTCGGTGGCAGGACTGGCACTCCAGCCACCATAAAAAACCTTACACTGTTCCAGTGTGGTGCTGAGGTGTCACCCGCTGCATTTGGATCCCAATCCAGGTGGTTTGTTGTGTGGTGGGCACAACAACGTACTATCAGCACATGCTCCCAGCCTCCTCCTCATTCTTCTCATTAGTCCTGAACAGAGTTGCAAAGGGTGCTGAAGCCTATCCCAGCTAGCACAGGGTGCAAGGTAGGAACAAACCCTGGACAGGGCACCAGTGCAAAGACACACACACACACACACACACTGACCACACACAAGGGACAATTTAGTATCGGCAGTTCACCTAACCTGCATGTCTTTGGACTGTGGGAGGAAACCGAAGCACCAGGAAGAAACTCACGCAGACACAGGGAGCACATGCAAACTTCATGCAGAGAGGACCCAGGGTATGAACCCTGGTCTCCTTATTGTGAGGCAGCAGTGCTACCATTGCATCACCATAGTGCATGAAATCATTTTTAAATACAAATAATTAAACAGATGTGTATTTAGAAATAATTACATATTATTATATTAGCTTTCACCATTAACGCTTGGAGCTGTGAAAACAATAATTAAGTCATTAAAACAGCTCAGTGCCTTTAGTTTCAGACTGTAGCCTCTTTCTTTCAGAATGTGTTTAAAAAAATGTAAAACATAATCAATTTTCTGTTAATGCTGAACTCTACTGTATGTTTGGGTGGGATTGTAAGTGAGGGCATATCTTGGCAGCAGCAGCCGCAAAGCAGGAACTCTCACAGCCCCTCTGCACATGCTGGCAGTTCAGTGTCATCTCATCCTCAGATTATGACAATAAACTAATGAGCCCACAGAGGAAACCGACATGGGCACGGGAGGAAGAAACAAACGGTTCAACCCAGATACAAAATTGCGATGGCATTCCTGAAATACCACATTTCTATCCCATAAATGTAAAATGGTGATAGTTCTCAGAGGCATATGAGTGTGTCATATATACCTGATCAGCATGCAAAAAGAAACTGGGAACATTCAGCTTAAACAAATCAGACATTTAAGTTAAATGATTAACTGAAAATTTAATTAAAATGTCTAAGGCAGAGTGGCACAGTGGCACAGTGGTAGTGCTGCTGCTTGACCGTAAGGAGACCTGGGTTCACATCCCACTTTTTCCCTGCATGGAGTTTGCATGCTCTCCCTGTGATTGTGTGGGTTTCCTCTGGGTACTCACAGACATGCAGGTTAGGAGAACTGGAAATGTTTACTTGGCCCTAGTGTGTGATTGGGGTGTTTGTGTGTGTTCAGCCTGTGATGGACTGGTGCCCTGTCCAGGGTTTATTCCTGCCTTGTACCCTATGCTGGCTGAAATAGGCTCCAGCATCCCCCATGACCCTGTTCAGGACTGAGTGGGTTAGAAAATGACAGACTGACTGTGCAAGGCAAAATTAAGCCACTCTGATCCTAGTATTTAATTTTTGATTTATTTTTGTAATGTGAGTTACGTGGGCGGCACGGTGGTGCAGCGGGTAGAGCTGCTGCCTCGCAGTTAGGAGACCTGGGTTCGCTTCCCGGTTCCTCCCGGCATGGAGTTTGCATGTTCTCCCCATGTCTGCATGGGTTTCCTCTGGGTGCTCCGGTTTCCTCCCATGGTCCAAAGACATGCAGGTTAGGCGATTCAAAATTGTCCCTAGTGTGTGTGTGTGTGTGTCCTGCCTTGCTCTCTGTGTTGGCTTGGATTGGCTCCAGCAGACCCCTGTGACCCTGTAGTTAGGATATAGTGGGTTGGATAATGGATGGATGGATGTAAGTTACGTGTGTTCTAATGGTGGCATAGTGATGAGTGATGAGGACTGCTGCTTCTCACATACAGGGTCTTGCATTTGAATCCCAATCCTGATTATTGCCAGTGTGGATTTTGCACATTCTCCCTGTGCCTGCCTGGGTTTCTTTCCAATGCGTACAAATTTGTACAGGTTTCATTTATTGTAATCTGTAAGATGGTCCCATTTTGGTTTGTGGGTGCCCTGTGATGGTCTGCCACTCTGTTCAGTCTGCTTTGCGCCCAATGCTATAATTGGCTTCATTCCATGAGTGCCTCCTGAAATGTATTAAGCAGATTCAATGATAAATGAATAAATTCTGTGTTTAGCTGATGTTAAAACTGTAATTATGATACACTATGAAAGAGGCACAGATGATTATTTATTACATTCATTTACTGAAAGCACTTTATGCAATTTTTCAGTTTTTCGAGGAGTTGGAGGCTAGCTCAATGCTTTGTGTACTCAAATGGGAGACCCTAACTCAAATTATAATTAATTAAATATTCACGATACAACAATGTTAACTAACAACATCCATTCATTTTCTAAACCTTATTTACCTTGAGCAGGGTCACAGGGAAGCTAACCCAGAATATATAAGGTGCAAGGCAGGAACAATACCTGGGCAAGGCACCAGTCCATCACAGGGCGCACACACATAGACCAATTTAGCATTGTCAATCCATCTAAACTGCAATAAAGGTAAAAGTGAGCAAGAGATCTAAGGTAAGCTAAAAATATTCAACATAATTATTATATTCCTCGTACATAACATTCTCAAAACTACTCAATCTTATTCAAGATTCTGGATTGCAAGAAGCCAAAAACAATCTTGACAGCATTGAGCACAAAGCAGGAAACAGTCCTGGAGAGGGTGTAGGGGCCACAGAGACACACTCACTCACAATCACACAGGGAGAACAGTCTTACAAGTCGTATGACATTATAAATTACACAGTGCTCATTACAGAGTTATAGTCTTAGTCTTACATAACCTGCTTATCTTTAAGGATGTGGAAGGAACTGAGTGGGTTTGAGAATGTTATTTTGTCCTGATCAGGAAGAAGAAAGAAGTGCATATTGTGTTTATTCAATAAATTCATCTGTCTTTTCTGTTACTGAATCCAATGTTTTACAAACTTACCATCAAACCACAGCTGCACTGTGTGAGAGCAGAAACCAATCTGAGGGAGGTGCCGCTGTGCCACTTTTCATTCATTTAATTCTAGTGACTTTTTCCAGTTTCTGCACTGTGGTTTTGTACAGTATTCCCTTCTAGGCAAATGTAATAGGATTTTGCCTCCTTATTGGCTACTGAACAAATGCTGTATGTGTTCTTGCATGTACAATCTGTGTGCTGTTCAATTAAAAAATGTAATTGCAATTAATCAAAATGATTAAAATTTTTGTTCAAAATGAATTGCATATTAATTGCAATTTGTCATACTTGCTTCAAACTTATTAATCCATCCATCCATCCATTTTCCAACCCGCTGAATCCGAATACAGGGTCACGGTAGTCTGCTGGAGCCAATCCCAGCCAACACAGGGTGCAAGGCAGGAATCAGTCCTGGGCAGGGCGCCAACCCACCGCAGGAACTTATTAATATTTTTGTATAACCCTGAAATATCTCAGTGATTCATTTCTCGGAAAAGAACAGTTTTAAAAATCGCTTGTCTATGCATATTAAATTATTTCAGTTAGTTTAGAACAATTTTGTGTAATAGAAACAACGATCACCAAACACCATGCATGCTCGGAGGTGGCTATAATATTTGCGAAAACCAATAAATGTGGTTTGGACTGCTATATTGCGAGACAACATACAGTATATATAGTGGCCATCAGGGGTACTCAAGCTTCTCAAACACCTGACACAAAGGCTCAGACACAAGTGTAGCACAAAGAGTTTTGTTTGTGGGAAACTCTTGAGATAAGTGTTTCCCACACACAAAGCACAGCAATTTTCTGTAATCTTCTCACTGTCTCTCACTCTTCTCTGTCACTGCCTCCGATCCTCCACACAAGTGTTGTCGTCCATCCTCTCAACTCTGGTGCCTGGAGCAGTGGCAGGCAGCTCCTTTTATATGAAACCTGGGAGTACTTCCAGCCTTCCATAATTTGTGGCCCAGGAGTACTTCTGGGTTATGCAGGAATCTGACAAGGTAGGGCTCATTAGTCCCCACAGCGCCACCAGGTGGCACCCAAGGAATGCAACAAGGCTGAGATAAAGAACTCCAGTTCCCATCAAGCCCTGTGGGAATCCATGGCACTGCCACAACCCAGGGGGGCTGCCAACTAGCAACCAGGGGAAAAAGATGCTCTGGGCATGCTATCTTCCACCAGTCCTTACTTTTTGAGGGTGTTCTGACTGGGCAAGTGTGTCGGCTGTTCCTCACAATATATATATATACTTGGAGGTTCCCCCCTGCTCTCATCACTCGCCAGCCACTTTGCTTCTGCCACTCACGTTGTGAAGAGGGGGACTGAACGCACTCCAAGGAGACGTAATCGCTTCTCCAAAACCCACTCTTAAATGGTGATACAATGGGAAACAAATAGTTGTTTTTTTTCCTCCTTGTTGCTCGATCAGCTGCTGGTTTGCTGCTGCTGCAGTGCTGCGTGATCTGGATCTTCGAACATTTAAAAGCCTGTACAGCAGCTGTCCTATTGCTTGTGTTTTATTTACTGGCCCCAGGTGTGGTTAAATCTTTTGGCACAAAGTCCCGTCTCACGAGACGTGAGTTCTTGATATTTTTAACATCACATTAAGGTCGATAAATTCTGAAAAGAATGATACCAAACATATATATATAGGTTTTAAAATAAGCCCGATTTAAAGCGTGAAAAAAAGAGACAATAAAAACGTCACAGTTCCACTTCCATTGTACTTTTAGGTTAAGGATTTTATATATATATATATATAGAGTAGTAGTAGATGTATATATGACTTGTTCCCGCACATTTATTTAGTTGGGAGTTTATAACTATCACTTTAGTTCATAAGTATGTCATTAGTAGTAATTACTGTTTCTATATGAATTATCTTTGTAGCATTTATGAGAAAAATGAAATGGTTTGAACTTAATCTGACACCATGTAATCAGTAAAGACAGAAATGAAA
This sequence comes from Erpetoichthys calabaricus, assembly GCF_900747795.2. NCBI lineage: Eukaryota > Metazoa > Chordata > Cladistia > Polypteriformes > Polypteridae > Erpetoichthys > Erpetoichthys calabaricus. The sequence goes on from NC_041394.2 coordinate 62,850,393, forward strand.
ATCTGAGCTAGTGCTTTCTGTGAAGAACTCCTAACATTCATGTGTTTAGATTTCCCACTTTACTTGGTACTGTTTAATGTATGAGCTTTGTTTCAGAATTTGCTTCTGCTTGGCTTCTGCAGCTCTGAAGTCCATCTCACTTTCTTCCCATTCAACTTGACTTTGTACTGTGCATTAAAAAAAATACAAAAGGCAGCATGTTCCTGTTTTATCTCCACAGCTCCCTGTACCTTGACACTGGATCCTGCTTCTGCCAACTCCTACCTCACCTTGTCTGATGATCTTGCCTCAGTTCGTTATTGTTACACCCCACAGGCCCAGCTACCAGATGATCCACCAACAGAAGAAAGCCGCTTTGATTTCTGTGCCTGTGTCTTAGCCAAGCAGGGTTTTGAGACCGGCAAGCACTACTGGGAAGTAGAAGTTGGTGCCCACTCAGACTGGGACATTGGGGTGGCTGCAGAGTCTGCCGGTCGAGACGGCTGGATCATTCTCACACCTGATAATGGCTACTGGACATATGGACACCAACTGTGCCCTTTAGTGGGTGTCTATCTCGATTATGAAGGAGGCCAGCTCACCTTCTTTGATGCTACTGACATGAGCCACCTGCACACTCACGTTGATGCCTCATTCTCAGAAAAGCTGTACCCATTTTTTTATCCCAGTGCCGAGTCTACTGCCAAGCCTCTAAGGTTATTAAATCCAGAGAACTGTAGCTGCAGGAAAAACACCCAAACTGAAACCACCGGTGCATTCTAATAGGAAAGTTTTATACACATGTCGGTGTTCCCAGTTCAAGGTTTTTCATTTTATTTGGGTTTGTCTTAAAACAACAACCTGAAATTTATAGCTCTTTTTTCTACCTGACATGATTTTAATTCGCTTTATTAGTACACTGGAGCACAGACAGTTCAATGAGTCTTACAGTAGGGCAGTGGTGGGCTTTGAATTGGTAGTCTTGTTATATCGAGTTTTACAACCGTCGCTATTAGGCCGCTCTGCCTTTAAAACACTCAGGTGAATTAGTAAAAATGACAAAAGGAAGAGGAGGAGAGCAGATCTCTATGTCTGTGTGCTAAATTACTCTTCCAGCTGCTTCAAGCGCTTTCCCTCAATGCGTGCCCTGGGCCCCTACAGTTAGGGTGGGTGTCTGATGACTAGAGAACGTGCAAGGAGGGGCAATTTTGCAATAGCCAAGGGTAACAATCTGGAGCTGGCAAAAGAAAGAAGAAAAGAGGCAGTTTTCAGTATTTCCTTTCATCTTCTGACGTCCTTTCCTGCAATTGTTTAATAGTCAGTAGAAGAAATGACATCAACTGCTGTGAAAACATTCCCAACGAGTGCCCTGAATCCGGCTCACTTCACAATAGGTGCCTTTTCCCTTTCAAAGATAAAGGCTATTTTTTCTCTCACCTCCTGTTAGGCCTTCATCTTGCCCCTAGGACCCGAATCTCTCACAAATTCAGGAATAAGCACTTGTCATTTGGTGGAGACCATAGGATTTCTCTTAACTCTGGGCTACTTGCTTGGAGACCAAGAAAGGAGTGAGCAGAACATTTTTTTCAGTATAACAGGCTGTGTGGGAGCTGTTAAAGGGGGGGAAGGACAATTGTTAATTCTTCAATAAACTTCCAAGACCCTCCACCTAAAAGAGTCAGGCAGACTGTCAAAGGAAAAGACACGTTCCCTTCCGCTGCTTACTTCATCTCATGTAAACATGGGGCTTTTCATTCAGCCTTAGGTTTGTTTTTAATTATCTTGCCTCATTTTAAATGCTTAGCTTTTCAAAAATTGTTCTGACAGCTAAAATAAAAGCATTTTCAACTTGAATGGAAGACTGCTGTATTTCTTGAATATGGGCTTGCTTGTATAGGTAATTCACAATGGACTGTAGTAGAACATCCATCCATTATCCAACCTGCTATATCACGGGGGTCTGCTGTAGCCAATCCCAGCCAACACAGGGCGCAAGGCAGGAAACAAACCCCGGGCAGGGCATGCACATGAAGATGGGCCTGTCTGCACATCAGTCTGTGTATTTTTCAATCCCCTCAATGTTAGGTTTACCACAGTGGGTGCCGCTGTGTACCAATATCAGAAGAGAGTAAAGGAAGAAACGGTAGAATACCTTTGTCTGCCTTTGAGTTTAGTGATTTGATTGTTGTTATTTTTATTCACCATTTCTTAACATCCACATATTGAGTCACAAAGCGCTGGAGCTTACCAGCAGTAACCAGCACTATGCAGGGATCCAGAGTTACTGCAAGGCACACACATCCTCACTCAATCATATTCTGTCAATTTAGAGTGACCAATGACCCTTCTTTACATATCAATGAGGTGTGAACAGAAAAGCGGGGGACTTGGGAAACAACATGTAGATACGAGGGGAGCTCCAAGCAGTGCCACCAGCTGTGCCAGCTATCTATGGAGAAATATTTTGGATATACAAATAAATAAAAGTACTGTGAAATGTAACATGAAATAAAGAAAAATCACTGTAAAATGTGAGCATAAATACAGTATCTCACAAAAGTGAGTACACCCCTGACGTTTTTGTAAATATTTTATTATATCTTTTCATGGGACAACACTGAAGATATGACACTTTGATACAATGTAAAGTAGTCAGTGTACAGCTTGTATAACAGTGTAAATTTTCTGTCTCCTCAAAATAACTCAACACACAGCCATTAATGTCTAAACCACTGGCAACAAAAGTGAGTACACCCCTAAGTGAAAAATGTCCAAATTGTGCCCAATTAGCCATCTTCCCTCCCCGGTGTCATGTGACTCGTTAGTGTTACAAGGTCTCACACTCTCTCATGCTGGTCACTGGAAGTTCAACATGGCACCTCATGGCAAAGAACTCTCTGAGGATCTGCAAAAAAGAATTGTTGCTCTACATAAAGATGGCCTAGATTATAAGAAGATTGCCAACATCCTGAAACTGAGCTGCAGCACGGTGGCCAAGACCATACAGCGGTTTAACAGGGCAGGTTCTACTCAGAACAGGCCTCGCCATGGTCAACCAAAGAAGTTGAGTGCACGTGCTCAGCGTCATATCCAGAGTTTGTCTTTTGAAAATAAACGTATAAAAGCAGCCAGCATTGCTGCAGAGGTTGAAGGGATGGGAGGTCAGCCTGTCAGTGCTCAGACCATACGCCGCACACTGCATCAAATTGGTCTGCATGGCTGTTGTCCCAGAAGGAAGCCTCTTCTAAAGATGATGCACAAGAAAGCCTGCAAACAGTTTGCTGAAGACAAGCAGACTAAGGACATGGATTACTGGAACCAGCTGGGGGGCTTTAATTCCTAAAGTATTGTTTATGAGTAAGGGTGGTGGCAATCCTAAATTGACAGACAAACTGATGCTATGTTCTCAATATTGTGGGAGTTGCACTGCACTGTAGTAGTTGAGTGAGAGATTCGTCCTCATACGAAGCCTTAAGTTTACTGACCAATCTATTTCTCCTTTCTTAGCTATGCTGACAAGCCCTGCGTTTCAATTAATAGAATTAAATTGTAAAGTTCAAATGAATAAAATGAGGTTTCTGACTTGTGTTCCTGGGCTTACTCTGTTTATTAGGGTGAAGAGCTCAGCAATGTTGAAGAACATAGGATTAGAACTGATGCCTCTCTGGATCAACAGGAGCTAGTTGAGGTGGTTTGAGGATTTAGTTAGGATATTGCTAAGTGACTCCCACAATGGTATACTGGGAACAGTGACAGACCCAGGATACATAGAAGGATTATATCATTTGGCTAGCCAGGAAGCAACTTGATAGAACTTTGGAGGAGATGAAGACTAGGGTGGCCTGGTTGGTCCACCTCATTGTGTTGCCACCATTTCTCACCAGGCCAAGAGATGGAAAGTGAATTAAAGTGAGAGCATTATAGTAAAACAAATCAATGCATAATATAGCGTGGCCTAAAGAGGAACATACACAGATGCCATCCAGTCCCGACCACTGCCTCACTGTTTGACCTTGAGTAAATCACTTCATCTTCTAACACTCATATTATAAGTATGGAAACAATTGTAACTTTGTGATTAGTATGTCTCCTTGAATTAAAGCATCAGCAAAACAAATAAATGTAACACAGGTGGCAACAGCCTGTTCATATTTCAAACGCTTGTTATTTTTGGGCCACACAAGGCTAGATGGTAATGATTAAAATAATACACTTCAGTTTCGGCATAATGTATTTGGACAGAGAGAGCATTAGCTAATTTTAGTATTGAATGAGTGAAGATTAAATACAAACTTAGCTGATCATAACCCTTTGTGTAATAGGAATAGCTACTAATTATTCTAGTATTCATGTTTTTAATGTTATCACAGAATAACTGCCATACCATAGCAGCTAACTCAAGGCATAAAAAGAACCATAGGCTGAAACACTCTGGCCTGCATAGCACTGACTTTTTTACTGTATTTGGCCATCTGGCAATGTTCATATCAGCACACTTACTCACTGATGCTGAAAGAAAAGGCAAAGAACAAAAATACATCTTGACCTTCAAGTGACTGCAAAAACAAAAAGAGTCCAAACACAGGTGACACTGTAAAGATAACAACATAATAATACGCAAAGAACTGAAGGATTCCAGTGTGCACCTCCACCTCAGTCCTAAACTAGTCATTGTGTAAAAAACCCAGGGTGATCTTGTTATAAGTGAACTGGCGATTTCACCAACTGTACCTGTTCCCAAGTACCTGCAATCTACAATGACAGAATTCCACAACTAAAGCAATGTGTTATGGACATGCAAAGTGTCTGAAGATTGTTGTGAATGAAAACGACCGGGGCCTCATTTATAAACAGTACGTACACACAAAAATGTTGTGTATGCCCAATTCCACGCTCATATCAAGATATATAAAAACTAAACGGTGTAAAGCCATATACATTTTCATGGCAGCCTCGGAGCATGAGTATGCACATTTCTGTTCTGTTCAGTGTCGAAGCAGTGCTACTATTTCTGCCTGGTTTGCCGTTCATTTTTATATTCACATCCATGACACTGGCTTTATGAAATGCACCAAAATTAATTGCATATCATTTACAAATTTAAAGTACTTGAATGTAATTAATCTGTAACTATATAATGGTGCACGGAATGACCAAACTATTCCAACTGTCATGGCTGCTATAGCGTTGTTAGAAGACATCGCAAATGGAAGAATTAGAAGAGAGCGCGAATTTAGAGATCATACCGATTTCTTGTGCAATGATGATGATTGGCTTCTAAGTTGATTTAGATTTCCAAGAGCTATCCTCTTGGAGTTGTGTGCTGAAATGGGGCAGCTTTACAAAGGCAGACTTTGAGGAATTGTGCTCTCCTTGCTCCTTTGTAAGTTCTGTTCATCCTCTGGTTTTTAGCCACAGGAGCTTTTCAATGTGAACTGGCTGACCAACTGGGTATTTCTCAGTCATCACTACGTTGTGCCATGCCAGATGTATGGCATGGTGTTATCTGCTTGTCATTCAGATATGTAAGATTTCCTTACACTCTGGTTGAACAGGAAAACATCAAAGTGCAATTCGCAGCAACGGTTTTCCAAATGTAATCAGAGCGGTCGACTACATGCACATTCCTAAAAAAGTGCCTTCAGAGAATGAATTTGCTTTTTTAAATATAAAGCATTTCCATTCTATTAATGTGAAAATTATCTGTGATGCAAAAATGCATCTTATGAATGATGTGGCAAGATATATAATTATTTCGCCAATAATTACAGCAGCTGGCTGCTCAAACGGTGTGAGCCCCGGAATTCTGCTACTTCCCCCATTAATGTTAGCACTCAGACAGTGGGCTGTGACACTCCTTTTCACATCGACTTTGACATCTAACCACTTCTTTTTTGAGTGTCTCTGCCACACTGGGCCACTCCATCAATTTCCTTTTGTTGCTTATACTACTGTTTAAGCCACCAAATAGTATGTTTTTCCTTGCCTCCAATTCACTAAGCAGGGCCTCCATTTCGTATTTGCTGAAATTGTTCTTTTTTATATGTGCTTTTGCCATTGTCTTTTAACAAAAAACTAAATGGAAGGAGCTATTCATATTGATTTGCATATTCAAATAGGCAACATTCTGGGAGGAGTCTGGGTGGGGCTGAAGCCTTATGCATGTACCTTAAAATTCACATTGATTGGGTTGTATAAAGGGAAAGTGCGTAAAACTTTGCTTACGCACAGTTTTATGCATCTAAATTTTTTGTGCGTACTCACATTTCTAGTTTTGTCCGTACACGTTGTTTTAGTGTGAATTCTACGCATGGCGTTATACATGAGGCCCCAGGAGATAATCACCAAGTGAAGAAGTAATGTCACATTTTTGTATCTCAGTGTAGAATTTCATTTTGAGTGGTTCTGTAAAAAAACATTACAGTGACACAGGATTAATAATTTAACAAAGGCAAAAATGTTTCCTCTTCTGTAGGCTATTGCTATAACGCTGGGGTTAGTGTAAATTATTTTATCAACTAGTTGCTGTTCAGTAAGAGGAGCAAAGTAACTGGAGTCCATTTTTGCAGCAAAGGGTATACTCTGGAGTGAATATGAAAATGTTTTGTATTCCACACAGTATTACAGTGTCACAGTGAAATAAAACACGAAGACCTCTGTTCAGCTCATTCTAGCAACCTCTCTTATAACAAGGAGATGAAGGAGCATCAGTCAACACTTACTTGAAATTTAAAACAGACATAACACAATAACCAAAAAAAGTCCCCACATTAAAGCAAAAGCAAAAACTTGCTTGCAGCATCTTTTCATGGATACAATGACCAACCTACAGCATCATATAGTGCAATTTATAATCAGATAATTTTTTATTTTTATGCTGTATACAGTAGTAAACATAGCGTTTTTATCCAAGTAGATGGGAAAGCACATGCCACTCATTGTTTTAAAATTTGAAGTGTATTAATGATAATTGGAACACCTAATTAGGTTTACTTACTGTACAATATGACATGAGGCTGTACCCAAATATGTATTGGGATGTGAAATATGTGCTGCTGGAGTTCTATTTGCACAAATCTTTGGCTGTTTATTCGTAAACCCCCAGGGATTTCAGGTTTTCATTACTTCCATGAAAGATGACATCAATTATTCCTTTCAATTACCCCATTTAACATGTCTTGGAAGATGTGGAGTTGTAAGTGATCATTTTAAAGCATTATCGCAAATCACACAGGTAAACTATTCTGCTGGCCTGAATGGAATTCATATTTACAGTATTTCATACAATAAAGGGCAAAAATGGCAGCAACCCAAAAGTGGACTTTGCCAAACTCTGGGTTAATATCATTTCCTTCAGTGATTTCCAGATGATTCACAGGAGCTTCTGATGACTAATACACTCCACATCATCTTTAATATACTCCAGGATGAGGATGGAAGTCACTCTACTGCATATATACTAGGAAATTGAATAAGGTTTATAAAAGTATGGAGAACAATCGATCCATCTGGTTTATTAACTGCTGATTTATCCTCATAAGAAACCCTGTGCTGACCAACTTTGTGATGTTCTCTTTCACCTGTTCAGTCTGTCCATAAGGCTTCAGAAAGTGCCTCTGCTGTTTAAAACATTGCACAATGGCAGGTGTCTCTTCACCTAATGACTATAGACCATTGGCATTTACTTCTCACATCATGAACACCTTTGAGAGATTGGTCCTGAACTATATGAATCCTCTTATGGTAGACTACCTAGACCCACTGCAAAAATTGGAGTGAAGGATGCAATTATCTATCTGCTCCACATGGCATATTCTCTCCTGGACAAAGCTGGCAGCACTGTGATGATAATGTTTTTTGATTTCTCCAGTGCCTTCAAAACCATCCAGCCATCCATGTTAAGAGGTAAACTCAGAGATATGCACGTGGATAAGCCTATGGTGTCCTGGATAATGAACCATATATCGGGCAATTGATAGTTTGTGAGGCTCAAAGATTGTGTTTCTGATGTGAGCACCACTGCAGCACCACAAGGAACAGTCCTGTCTCCTTTTTTCTTCACTCCGTAAACCTCTGACTATAAAAATAGCAATAGATGCTGCACTTATGGGGTGTACCGATAAGGGGGATTAAGCAGAGTATAGGAGTCAAATGGAGAGCTTTTGTTTCTTGGTTGCAGAAAGAATGGTCTGCAATTAAACAACAGCAAAACCAAGGAAATGGTTATTGACTTTCTCTGCACCAAAGAGTGTCTACTGTATGTCCAGTCACTGATTCAAGGAGAGGATATAGAGGTGGTCCACTCCTACAAGTACTTAGAGGTCCACATCAATGAGATGTTGGACTGGCTGTGGAGCACAGAGGAGCTATATAAGAAGGGACAGAGCAGGCTCTTATTCTTTAGGAGACTGTGTTTCTTTAATGTGGGTTTAATGACAGTTCACATCTTCTACAACTCTGTGATGGCCAGTGCAATTTTCTATGTTGTGGTGTGCTGGGCTGGTAACACCACGTCAAGAGAGGCCCACCAAATCAACAAGCTAATTAAAAGAGCAATCTAAGTTATAGGACACACTCTGGACCCCCTAGAGGTCGTAGCAAAAAAGAGAATTAAAACAAAACTGAGTGCCATTATGAACAATTCTGCACATTCTCTCTCTGACACACTAACGCTGAGTACCTTCAGCCTGCAAATTATTCAGCAGAAGTGTGTCAAGAAACACTACGGGAGCTCCTTTATACCAACAGCAAAATGCTATTCAAAGACATAAATCCAAAAGAATTGAGGTAAGTATCCTTGTAGTTATTAGCAGTAACCATTGATGCAGGACAAAGATTTGTCAAAACTCAGAATAAAAAAAAAACAGGCAAACAACATAAAGGAAATTTGTATTGTCCTATTTTAAGCAAAGATCTTAATGCTTTTGTTCTTCTTAAGTTTATTTTTGTTATCATTACTTTCTACCATTTTCGCCTTTGCACAATGAAGTTGTCATCAGCTGTGCTGTTTTGAGTTTTCATTGCTGTGATGCTGCACATGGCTTACAATGCCATCTATTACTCATATACTCTTATGTTAGAAGAGCTTAACAAAGGCTTCTGTTAGTTTATCTCTGCAATGTGACCTGCTAAAACAGCTTCACTTTGGAATTATCTGTGGTGGCTTAAGTGAGACATACAGTGCCTTCCATAATATTTGGGACAAAAGCACAAACTTACCTTACTCTGCCTCTCCATTACACAGTTTAAACTTACAGATCAAACAATTCAGATGTGATTAAAGTTCACATTGCAGACTTTCATTTAAGTATATTTGCATACATTTCACTCACACTTTATAGAAATCACAACACTTTATCTACATGGTCCCCCCATTTCTGGGCACCATAATGTTTGGGACGTAGCAATGGTAGGTTTATTAAAGCAGTCATATTTAGTACTTTGATGCATATCCCTTGCATGGATAAACTGCTTGAGGTCTATGATTCATAGACATCAGTAGGTGCTGAGTATCTTCTCTGGTTAAGCTCTACTAAAGCTGCCATCTTCAGCACCTGCTTGTTTTGGAGGATTGTCCCCTTAAGTTTGGTCTTCAACATATGGAAGGCATGTTCAATTGGGTCTTTGTCAGGGGACTGGCTTGGCCATTCAAGAATTGTCCATTTTTTAGCTTTGAAATACTCCCCTGTTGACACAGCAGTATGTATGAGATCATTATCATGTAGGATGAAGCACCTTCCTTACTGGAACTTGAGCAGATAAGATGTTTCTGTACACCTCAGAATTCACTGTGCATCTGTCATTAGCAGTTATATCATTGATGAAGGTAAGTGTGCCAGCCTGTGGCAGCCTTACATGTCCAAGCCATAACACCCAACCAACCACTATGTTTAACAGGTGAGGTGGTCTGCTTTGGATCTTGGGCAGTTCCCTTTGGTCTTCACACATTGCTCTTTCCATTACTCTGATGCAGGTTCATCTTGGTTTCATCTGTGCACAAGACTTGTTCCAGAATTTGGCAGGATCTTTTAAGTACTTTTTCACAAAATGGAATCTGGCTATCCTGTTTGTATGGGAAACTGGTGGTTTATATTTCTTTTCATGTAGTCTTCTGCAGATAGTTGTCTCTGACTGTCATCCTCCTCCTGAAGACTGTTTCTGATCTGTCAGACAGGCATTTGGAACTTTTTCTTAGCCATAGTGAGGTTTCTTCGGTCTTCAGCAGTGGTGGTCTTCCTTGGCCTACCAGTCCCTTTGTAATCAATGAGCTCACCAGTGTGTTCTTTCTTTTTAATGGTATTCCAGACAGTTGATTTAGGTAATCCTAAGGTTTTACCAATGTCTAGAATGGCGTCTTTGACTTTCTTTGGCACCGTCCTTGCCCTCATGTTAAACAATGGAAACTAAAGACTTCAAAGGGTAGAAGGCAGGCCTAGGTGTCTTATGGCTACACTAAAGATGCAATGAAACACATCCGAGTAATCACAAACACCTGTGACGCCAACTGTTCCAAAAATTATGGTGCCCTGAAATGGGGGGACTGTGTAGAAAAAGTTGTAATTTCTACATGTTATGACCAAAATGTATGCAAATGCCCATAAATTAAAGTCTGCAATGGGCACTTTAATCACGTCTGAATTGTGTAATTTTACAGTGTGGAGCAGAAAGGTAAATCAAGGAAAAATGTGTCTTTGTCCCAAACATTGTGGAGGGCACTGTATTCCCTTGATGGAAATCATTAGAAGGACGTGAGAATCCTTCACATTCACAGTTAATTTAATAAGTGTATCAAAGGCCATTAATATGTCACACTGCACAGAGATGGATGAATACTTTCCTGATGTTTTTTAAGTGTTATTATAACCAAAAGAAGCCCCTGTTAAAGTCTTGTTACATAATAGTAGTCCCTAAACTAAAGTGTTACTCAGCCTGCCATCTTATTTAAGAGATAGCTGTACACTCAGTTTTTCTTGAAATTTGTTCACCAAAAGAAAGACAATTTCCTATCAATTTTTTCTAAAAATAACATTTCCGTAGGTTGTCACTATAGCACTAGTCCTGTGTAACTTTCATTATTTTATCAGTTAGATGCAGCTGAGTTAGAATTGCAAGCTAACTGAAATCCATTCCAGTGGCAATGGGCATTAGATTCAAACATACTCTGAAGTGAACACTAAGCTGTTAAAAGTTTTTGTAGTACATACAGTATTAAAGTGCAACAAAACATGAAGACAGTTTTCTAGCAAGGAAAATTTTCTTTGACATTCTCTTTTCAAGTGTGTTTTTTGGGTTTTGATTTTGATCTTGTTTTGTTTCTGACATCAAACTTATTGTTACTTATTGATTTGGTAGCCAGTCCTTTTTTGTTTTTTAGTGTTTTGAGCCCTACTATGTCTTGACAATTTTTTCAGCTTAGCCCTATAATTAGTCTCATTCCAGTTATTGTTCTACCTTTCAAATCCTTTTTGTAGTTTGCCTGCCGCCCTTCTTCTTGTAATGATATCAACCTCAAGGGAGCATAAAATGGGAGCAGGCCTCCAAAATCTCACACAAAAAGGCCTCACCCTAGACAGCATAAGCCCAAACAACTCAACAGGCAGGCTTCCCAGCCTGCACCGGCTCAAAAATACAGCTTAGGCATTTGAGGTTTAAAGAGTTGTACAAAAAGAGGTGAAATTGTAAACCCTCAGACTGACAAAACAAAGCAATCTTATTTAAATGTTTAAAAATGTATTAGGAAGATTTCAAAGGAAAGCAAAAAAATAAGGAGCAAGTAAAATTCAGAACAAAAACAGGTTTGCCTGAAAGGCAACACCTAAAAGGAAACTAATTTAAATAATCACTAAACAAAGACAGTGCCTTTAAACAAGAACAGTGGTCAAATATTCACAAAATCTAAAAACCAGAAAGAGGCACATACAAGAAAACCAGTAATGTAAACACAATCACGATGCCAAAGCTGTTGAGCCTTCATTGGACTCTGCTAAAATACTGCTGGCCTTTCCACCAGCACCTTAAGTAGGAGGCCCTGCCTCTTTAGGCTTCACATACAGGCAGCAGGGCAAATGACAAAAAAGTATATAGTTAACATAAAATATATTTAACAATGAATAAACACTATATCAACAAAAATCAGAGTATTACATAAGTACAATGACTCAACAGAACAAAAAACAGAATTAAAAACATATTCAAAATAATTACAAAAAGATTAAAAAAACAACAAATAAACTTGAGCCAGGACAACAACACTGACTGTGCCATGACATTTTTATGTGTGTTTTTTGCTCTATGCAAATATACAATAAAAAAATTAAAAAAAACCAGAAATTTTAAAGATAGGCAAACCTCAGCCTGTGAAGAGTGGCTTGTCTAGTCCAACAGAATGTTGCATAAAGTGACAATTATGTGCATTCAACGGGTCAGTGCCTAGGTGATAAAGGACTTTCAGATAACATACAAGTTCCAAATCAGGAATTCATCCTGTGAACAATAAGCCTCTGGAGAACCATAATAGCAGCATTACGTTTCAAAATTTTTATTGCTGTTAAAAAAGTGAGTGTAATAGCATTAGATGTGTGTCAAGTAATCACACACAGCTGGGACCTGGGGCAGAAACAACTGTTCTCTAAAGATTTAACTCACAGGCAAGGACCTAAGCGCTGTCTCTCAGATGTCATATCTAAGAAATACTAAGAAGTAAAACCAAGGAAGGAATTAAACTGATCAGAGCCCTTCTCGAGTTGACATATAAAAATTCAACAGCATTGGATCATAGTGATCTTAGAATGCTTGCCCTGCTGTTACACCTAACCAGAATACTTTGATGATGTGTTCTTCAACCATTTGAACAAATACAATAAGTAAACTTGTCAGTGACCACATCATTTGTTTCCATGAGGTTGGGTGGACAACGTAATGTATCACACATATAGGCTGCATTGCTGTGACAGGGCTGACAGCAGTAGTTGGTAGGCTGTCACACTCATCTGGAAGGATGTTGGAGACCATCAGGAAATCTAGTGGATCATTTGACAGGCTAAGATCCAGACCTGGAATGCTGTTTGCAGCACCAGTTCAGTAAAGGAAAACAGCAAAGAAACTGGTATATCTGTATCTCCACATAAGGAGGTTTGCCTGCTTACCTACAGCTGACCAGCAATGAAAACCTCTGCTGCACTGCATGGTAGCACAGCGCCTGTTGTGCCACCTGCCAGTGCAGTACGCAACATCCCTTCTGCACCGTCTGACAACACAGCACTCTCAAATCTTGCTGATGTGCCCTCAACAACAGCTACATGACTAAAGCGGGAAAGAAGACCACACTGTCGTATCTACGAGTTTGTGCACAAGGAGTTGGAATTGGCCACTGGGAACAGCAACTTTGAAGGGAGGACTATGCAATGGCACTGAACAAGTTACATCATCCAGGGATGAGTCACCAAAAGAATGAGCTGCCGTTGCATCATCAATAGCAAAAGTGCCTATAAAGTCGAACTTGTGCGGCAAAAGGCAAGCAGTCCTTTTAAGGATAAGCGAGACCACCTCAAAGAGTCATGCAGAGCAGAGAATCCATCCATTGCGGCGCTCGGCACCAATGTTACAATAGGATTTTCAAATAGCTGACCTACTATTGTTCACTTTGTCTCCTTAGACTCAATACCATGAACTGGACCAAGGTGCAAATGAGCAATACAGTAGTGCAAGGATGTTGCTTCATACTGTGACAGGCAGCATTTCAGAGGCTGAAAGACTCACACATGATCATTCCTGTTGTCCATCTTCAATAACTATCAATGAATTCTCAGTGTTATAGCATGGAGGCCATAATATTCGGTGAAAAGGATTGCCAACCAGCAATATTAAATTCAGCATGAAGTGTTTAGTAAGAATCAAGCTTAGAAAACACTTGTAAAAAGATCATTTTTTCAGGCGTACTTGTGACCAACCACAAACCCCCTGGTATGACATATTAACAACAAGGATCTGGACAGTGTTCCAGTCACATGCCACAGCTTTTTAATTAATCAAGTGTGATTTAAAGAATTGCAGAGCAAACCCGAGGTAAATCACAGGCCTTCACTGATGTTCTTCTTGAGACAATTGGCAAACACTCATGATAATGCTGCTGTCAGGTTCAGCATTTGCAATTTACACTTTTAATTTAGTTTTCCTGATGAGATGTGTACTGGTGACTCAATGTGCTGCTCGACCAGGCTACTTAAAGGTAAAATCAATCTTGCTGCTCACACAACATTTAAGAGACATAATGGTCAAGATATCCTAACAGTATACATGCTTTCAGTGTTTTTGGTAATAATAATAATAATTCATTACATTTATATAGCGCTTTTCTCAGTACTCAAAACGCTATCCACACAGGGAGGAACTGGGAAGCAAACCCACAATCTTCCACAGTCTCCTTACTGCAAAGCAGCAGCACTACCACTGCACCACCTGTAGAATCTCATCCAACTCCAAAACTTTTCCACAACAGAAATGGACACAAATCCAAACAATAGTTCTGGTACTGGCTTCTCCAACAGATTTTGGAGTCCCACAAAGTGCATTTTCCACCTCTTAATAATATCATTAGTTTAGGAAAAATGTTCCCAACCTTGCTAAGAATAGCTTACCTGCAAAACCCCTTTTGAGGCTTTCTAAAGTTGCAGCCTCTTCCAAACAGAATCCTTCATTTTAGCCACCACACTCATCAAAAATTGTCTGCAGTATTTCTGAAAAAAATGATAACTGTACGATAGATAGATAGATAGATAGATAGATAGATAGATAGATAGATAGATAGATAGATAGATAGATAGATAGATAGATAGATAGATAGATAGATAGATAGATAGATAGATAGATAGATAGATAGATAGATAGATAGTATTGGGATTCCTACAGCATGAGTGTTGTGCTTATCCTCCAACTGCCACATTCTATGGGACCTACTGTGTAGCAAGGTTCTTTACTCTTTATTATTATGTTTTAGTGTTAAAATACTTTGATTTATCTTTTAAAACTTTTTCCCACAACTGCAGATAGCTGTAAATGCAGACAAAATATGTGTCACTCCCTAAAGCAAGCAATAGGAAGAGGCATAGTAGAAGAGTGACTTATTAAGGTAAAAATCTTGTAACATCTGCAGAGTGAAGAAGTGTGGCTCTTCTTTCCATGTCTCCATGGATTTCTTTTTTTCACAGTATTCAGTTTTTTATGCTACTTCCTCAAAGATATTCATGTTAGTTTAACTGCTAAATGCAAACTGGCAATTTGAGAGTGTGAGTATAAGATTGTGCATTAGTGAGCTCTGTGATGGACTGGCACCATGTGAAGGATTGCCTTGCACCCAGTTCTGCCAGGATGTACAGGATCCTGAATTGGATTAGATGGGCTTGAAAATGTTATCCTTTGTCAAGAAAATTTCAATTCCACAACATAATTGTAATTGGCATCTCGTACAAGGCAGTAGCCAAGCCTGTGTGGGACAGACTGTCCACACATACAACCAGTTTCCCTCACAATGACCCAAACTTAAGCTAACCGGCATGTTTTAGATCAGGTTAGTTTAAAGAAAAATATGAAACATGCTTCTCATTTAGTGAAAGCAATATTTGATGGGTTCTCAGTCTTTGTATTTCTGTGGTCAAATTTTAATATTAGGCATCTTTTTGAAGAAGCAACATGCACTAGTTACACAATTCTAACACCTGGAATTAATTTTTTTAGTAGTTCATATGACAGATGTGATAATCAAGCACATGACACTGGGCTATTTTTCAAAACATATGCATAAAAGAAAACTTTGAATTGTTTTATGTGTTCTTTTTCTGTAAAAAAAAAGCCAAGAAACATCACACTGGTTAGTGTTGCTGCCTCTCAGCACCAAGGATATGGGTTCAGATCCCAGCCCACTCTGTTTGAGAATATTTACTGTGTTTTATATGGGATTTCTTCCAGATGTGTTTGTGTTAAGTCAATAATCAACTTAAACTGCCTAGGCATATGTGTGAGTGTCTCTTGATAGACCACAATCTCATTTAAAGCTGTGTTCTGCTTTGCACCAAATGCTTTCTATGACCATCTAAGTAAATGAGAGATTTAAGAAGAATGGACAGATGCAGATAAATGTTAAGTATATTACTTCGCCATTTGGTGAAACTCCAGAATTCCCAATACCACTTATGCACTTAACAATATGGCAGTTCACTGTTACTAAAGGTGATTTCAAGCACAGCTGGGTAGGTCAGATGAGGTCCAGACATCTGCTATGAGTGAGACAGGCGATGTTTCATCTTAGGTGGGAAATGAACCATAACAGGTGCAATCCTGACCTTGAATACAGGAGAAAAGTGTGAGAACTAATGTTTAATGCCAGGTGGGAAAGTTCCACGATGGACCCTAAAGATTATCTTGATTTCACAGACAATGCTGTATGAAGTAGGATGCTCTTTGACTTGGGCAGTGAATAACAGCAGGATAATGGGAATTTGGGCCGGATTGTAGGATTGTTCATTACCTAGAAGGGATGTCAGTGCGATTACGCTTCAGATTGGCTGACGGAGAAAGGAAGATGGAGAAAAGCTGAGGATCAGGAGTGGTTCCATCCCCCAAACACTAAGTGGCAGTGATCCTGGTATGCTTGAGACTTGGAGTCCAGAAGTGCAACCCTGTCAGGGTCCTTGGGGATCGATAGAGGGTGCTGTCGGGGGAGGACCTACCCTACTTTTTCTATAGCCTAGAACTGCTTCAGCAAGGACACAGAGTGACACCAGAAGCATTCCCAGGTCAGACTTAAAAGGAGTCTGCTGCCACTCTTCATTTGAGTCAGATTTGGGAGGCAGTGGACAAGACTCAGAGGAGGTAGTAAGGAGGAAGATTTGTGTAATTGTATTGTAATTGTGGCTATATTTGGAAAGGTGATCATTGGAAGGTGCTTTGTAAGAATAAATTTCTTTTATTTCATTCAAACAATATGTGGTATATTGCTGTATCCTGGGTTTGGGACTCAATATATATTAAAATTCCAGGCTAAGAAGCTGTTTTTTAAATCGGTTATATTGCTTGAGTGTCTCCCCTCAATGGCAGGGCTATAAACATAACATACATGGTTCAAACTCAATGCAGGAACAAGCCACAGAAGGTGCTAGGGTGATCCTAATTTTGACTGGACTGTAGGCTTGTAGAGCATCCCCACCATTTTGTAACTGACTCTTTCAACTAAATCTTGTGCCTTGCAACTCTGCACACCAATTTGCTAGGGCTCCATAGATGAAAAGCATTTTATTTTCCTTCGTAAGAGTAGCTATGGCACACTCAGCCAAATCTCATTTACTAATCTGGCAGCGTACTGCCATAGATCAGAAATGGCACTTACTGAACATTCACTCTATTGGAAATAATGCTGCTTCGGTAAATGATATTGTACAATTGTATTTGTGCCTTCTAAATGAAATCCGGCTTAGAAAATCTGACACTATTGCATTAGCTGAAGCATCACTAAATGGTTATACATACCTTTATACAGGTATATCAGCAGATACTGGTTGATGGGTTGGCTTTAGAATAATTCTATGTGACAAACTGCAAACATACACTAAAGATTTAGGAAAATATATAGATTCCCACACAATTGAAGTACTAGCCTACAGAATAAAGGGCCATATTCACTATTCTTGATTGAATTTGGTATCATTTTATCTGATTCAGCCATAAATTATGATCCTATAGTGTTTATGGGGGATTTTAATATACACATTAATGCAGCAGCTGACAATTTCAGCAAATGTTTACCTTATTTGTTAAACTCAATAGGGTTTTGCCATATTCTCAATGGCCTGACTCATAGTCATTTTGAAACTAAAAATTTTAATATTACACATTTAAATGAAGGTATTTCTGATCAATACATAATTTAAAGTTTTAATTTCCCCTTTCCAGACAAAAAAGTCTATTTATTACATTTGATTTGGTTCTGCCCTTACTGTCATACTCACAGATTAAAACAAGGACAGTGCATCAAAATTTGTTGATATCTTGAGAAACTCAAGTATAATTGTTGAAAACATTTTCATCAGCTAACAAAAAATTATATAATGTGACTTTGGATACAGTAGCTTTCATTAAAAAAGTGATTAAATTGCATAGAAACTCACCCTTGGTTTAATGAGAATACTCAAGTTCTTAAATTAGAATGTCGGAAACTGAAGCATAGATGGAGAGCAGCAAAGCTACAGGTCTTCCAAACTGCATGGACAGAGAGTATTAAAAAGTATAAAAAAGCTCTCTTTACAGCCCACTCAGACTACTATTCTAGATTAATAGAAAACAATAGTAATAATTCTAGTGAACTATTTAGAACAATGGCTAATCCAACAAATGTTAATTCTGAACCACAATGCAAAACACCTACAGACATTAGTAATACAGACTTTATGAACCTCTTTAATGAGTAAATTGACAATATAAGATCCTAGATTTGAGTGTCACCTCGCAAACTTAATGCTAGATGAGCAGACCCTGTCTTCTCTTGCGCATATCACTTCAGTAATTTTAATTTGGTAACAGAACAGGAACAACAACAACAACAACAACAACATTTACTTGTATAGCACATTTTCATACAAATGATGTAGCTCAAAGTGCTTTACATGATGAAGAAAGAGAAAAAAGACAAAATAAATAAGAAAATAGAATTAGGGTTCGCTAATTAACATAGAAGAAAAGTAAGATTCGATGGCCAGGGAGGACAGAAAAAACATACAAAAAAAAAAAAAACTCCAAACGGCTGGAGAAAAAAAATCTGCAGGGGTTCCGAGGCCACGAGACCACCCAGCCCCATCTAGGGATACTACCTAACATAAATGCTCTCAATCAGTCATGGTATTAAGGCTTCACATTGAAGAACTTGATGATGACGGTCATGTGGATTTCTGGCCTTTAATACATCAGTTTAAGTCATAACTTAAATTCTAAAATGAAACCTACTACTTGTTCTTTAGACCCAATCCTAACTAAACTAATAGAAAGATCACAGACATTTTGGCAGCACCCATGCCTAGCTTTAGTTCATTACTGAATGGTGCAATTCCTGATGAACTAATAGTGTCCATTATCAGACTATTATTTGAAAAGCTGTAACAAAAGTACATAAAAGAGCATAAAGGTTTGGGGCACTGGATGATGATCCTTGTATAGATGAAGACCAAAATAACAACATGAACGAACAGTTATCAAGATGTCATCTTTTCAGATGCAAATCCAAAATTAGACTATCTGCTGTAGTGATGGTAGCCTTCTTAAGGCTTTCCAGGTGGAAAGGGCCAGTCCAAGTTCTTGTAAGTGGAAGTGATATCAGGGGTCCTCACATTGTTGACGTTTGGATCTGAATATAAAACGGCAGAAGAGTCAGTATGTGACAGTACCAAACCCATGGTTTTGGGTGTTGTCACTGCCAGAAAAGCCTTGAAGTTGGCCCCCAATCACACATGTAGTACACAACCCATTTCACATTTACCCTTTCTCTCTAAAATACTTGAAAAAGTAATCGCCATGAAGCTTCAGTCTCACTTTACATATCACAATTAATTTGAGAAATTCCAGTTTGGCTTCACACCAGTCATATTGCAGAAATGGCACTAATCCATGTTATAATTGACATTCTCATATTATCTGATGAAGGAAATTTCACAGTAATTATGTTGTTAAGATGTAAGTGCATCATTTGACACCACTGAACATTTTATTTTACTACGTGGGCTGAAAAATGACATTGGATGTATAGGTACCATTCTTGCCTGGTTTAGACCTTATTTATCAAATCGATACCAGTACACAGAGAAATGTGTTGATAGTTCTCCCTCATTAAACTTGGAAGTTAAATATGGTGTCCTGCAGGGCCCAGTACTGTTACCTTTACTGTTTTCATTTTACATACTTCTATTGGGAACTACCATTATAAAATAAAACATTAATTTTCATTCATATTCAGATGATACCCAATTATAGCTTTCTGTTAGGTCAAATGTCATTTCTCTGATGCTTTTCTTAATCATTTGTTTCAGTGAGTTAAAGGAATGGATAGATGAGAACTACTTGTCTCTGAATAGAGAAATGTTGGTTATTAGAGGGAATGATAAACATAAATAGAATGCCACTCTTTCACTCAGCTGGAATCAGCACCAATTTAGGTGTTACCTTTGACACCAGCATGTCATTTAAAACACGCATTGCAAAACTATCCAAAACATAGTTTTCCCATCTTAAAAATGGTGGAAGGTTAAGATGTTTTCTAAATATGCATGATACAGAGAAATTAATTCATGCATTTATTTCTAATAGGATTGACTACCGCAATGCATTATTCACTGGCTGTTCTAATCATTATTTATGCAGCTTTCAATTAATTCAAAATGCTGCTGCAAGAATCATTACAAGAACTACAAAACACAAACACATAACTCCAGTTCTCAACTCTTTACACTGGCTTCCAGTTAGAGCTAAGGGATGATTTCAAAAATCCTCCTCTAAACATATAAAGCTGTACATGGTCAAAGCCCAGCTTATTTATGTGAACTTATTATTACTTACAAACCAGAGCGCACATTGAGACCTCAAAATGCCGGCCTACTTAAGATGCCAAGGACTAATAAAAAAACAGTGGGAGGTCGAGCTTTTAGTTACAGGGCCCTGAAGCTGTTGAATGATGTGCCTGCTCATATAAGAGTACCCCTTCAGTCTCAGCTTTTAAACCCCAGCCAAAGACTCACTAATTTAATTCAACCATACCCTAACTTGAGCTCCTGATTAACTGTGTATCTCTTCTTTGTTAGTCATTTGCACAGAAATATACTGTAAATGTAATTCAATATTTATAAACTGTTAATAACCCTCCTCTATTTTGTATCTCTTCTCGGTATCTGGATGTGGCACTTGGTCATACTGCTGTACTGCTAGACTGCTCCCCTGCATATGGAAAAGTCATCTCAGTTAAAGCAGCATTGGAATCATTGGATGGAAAGATTCTTTCATCAGATTGGAGGGCTCAGTGCAGACTCCACTCTAGAATGCCCAGGAGGGGCTAGGAGGGTAGCTGGTTGAGGTCTCCAGGACTGTGACTGTGTCTGACTTTGTTTTTGACGTTCTCTTTTCGTGTGGTGGGTATGGCAATGCGCTATATCAGTGCATGTTCCTAACCCCTCTCTCTCTCTCTCTCTCTTTTGTAATTTTAATGTCCTGGATTGTTAACTGGCCATAGATCTTCAATTAATTCTTCTTCTTCTTACGGCTGCTCCCGTTAGGGGTTGCCACTGTGGATCATCTTCTTCCATATCTTTCTGTCCTCTGCATCTTTCTCTATTACACCCATCACCTGCATGTCCTCTCCCACCACATCCATAAACCTTCGCTTAGGCCTTCCTCTTTTCCTCTTCCCTCAATTAATTAATCGACAGATATTGTTAGTTTCCATTTATGTTTAATCTTTTTCTACCTTGCTCTCTGTGTGTTTTAATGTGTACTATTTCTGTATTTTGTAATTAGTCAGTCAGTCATCGTCCAACCCGCTATACCCTAACACTGGGTCACGGGGATCTGCTTTGTAATTAGTATAATTTGTAATTAATGTAATTCACCTACTATTTGGTTCATTAGATCTTAGTAGAAAAATATGACTTTGAGGAATATCATCATTCCTCAAAACTCATCAAATGATATTAATATAAACACAGGCCATGATATAGGTCTGTATTAAGTGATTTCTCGATCCCACCTTTTATAGTTACACTCTTCCATTCTTTCTCTCAGGTTTTGTGTCTCTTGGTGGAAATGTTAGCTTTATTTATAGCTTACCCATTTGTTTCAGTGGAGCCAAAGCTTCACCTTTATTTCTACTACTAAAGTCACTTAAATGCTGCTGTAGCCTTAGAGTAATTAGACTAAGGATCTATAGAAAAATAGCTTCTACCACTCTCCATGACTAACCTTACTGTTAAGGACAGAATGAGGTCATTGATGACAAGACCTAAGGAGACTATACAACCACACCCCAAGAGTGCATGGCTAGCAACTCACACATTTAGGCTACCCCAGGTCTCAGCTATCACACACAGTAGTGAACTACTGCTGTCCAGCGTTCTGAAGTTGGCACCAGACTTCATCTGAAGAAGTCCAGAGTGGTGAAACACAGACCTTTAAAAATAGAGACAGGCAAATAAAAATGACACTCAACATATCAAGGCAAAGTTGTGGTAAACAAGGAATCCAAAAGACTGATGGAAATACTAAGTAATGAATCATTAAAGATGGCTTCAAGCTTAAGCAAGTAATGGAGCATTCTACTGTGATAAATTGGGATTTGCTTGCAATAGGACTCTCCAAAAAAACAACAATAACTGGGCAATGAAGCGCAAGAGAACAGTCTGCACTGATTGGTCGATGCCTTTGTAGTTCCTTAAAAACAGACTACAGTCAACAAAAACTTTAAAGCTGTAATAGTTGAGGCAACGTTGCTTATCTGTAAAAAGAGAAGAGGAACCACACTGTGGGCTTAGACATAAAAATCTGACCCTACAAATAGACCTGCTTAATCCTGCTCCAAAACACACCCAAGAATGCTCCACCACATTTGCAGGTGAGAAGCTAGAACTGTTGTGAAGGAGCCTATTCCTTTACATCAGGATTCCTTTAGGAAGGTCGGGGCAGTGTTGGCTGGGGACTCCAATACTTGAACATTAAAATTGGAGCCGTGTGAACTGCAATTTGAAAATGAAAACGTGGATCACTTGGGAGAAATTGGAGAGGTAGGAGTGTGAGAGAGACAGCATCATTTTGTCCTAGTCATCCATCACTCACATCATAATTATTCCTCTCAGTATTTCCTGATATTCCACCAGCTTAACCGGTCTAATAGTTTCTTTCTGGGTACTCTCTGGCTAAAATCATCCACAAGCTTGATACACTGCATCAAAATTCATATTAAAAAAGTAAAGCTTAAAGAAAATTGGCAATTATCCACAAGCAGCAATAAGCCCAGTCAGATTCCTGAAAGAAGTAAGGGACATTAGAGGTCACTCAGGGCTCGGCCCAGTAGGAGGGCCTTTATCTTTTGTGTCTGCCATGCCTTTCATCAGACATACAAACTGCAAAAGTGCCCCCTGTCCACCATCGTGATTGTCTAAATATGACTTCCTTTTCCTCTTCATATCTCCCCCAGCTTACTTCCTCTGTTTTTTTCTAGTCTGGGTTTTCAGATGCTGTCCAGCCACTGAGATACTGATTTCCTGGGGTCTACAAGTTCTAAACCATACAGAGCTGCACTCATCTTGGTTCTCTTCTCTTTCACAAGCAACTCTTTCCTGTTCAGCAATGTAACCATTAATCTGTCAACGTTATACGGTTTAATTAACACTTTAGGCCAAACAGAGATGAAACCATCCATTCTTCCAATTATATATATCTCATTTAAGATAGCAGGGAGAAGAAACATATCATGAAAGTAGCATGCCCAAGATGGCAGGACAGTTAATCACTGACTGATAGCACATATGCTGGAATCATTCAAAGTTAACTTGCTAAATTGTGCAGATAAAACTGGAGTGTCACACGTGTGTGTTTGCTCAACAAGAGAATTCTACAAATCACACAGAATTACAATAAATCCTCTGAGATCTGTGGTGGCTTGGTGGTGCAGTGATTAGTGTTGTCACCTCACATCTCCAGGAGACTGAGCTAAATCCTCGCTCAGATACTCTTGGTGTGAAGTTTGTGGGATTTTCTCTGGGTTCTCCAGTTTTCCTCCTACATCCCAAAGTTGTACATGCTGGGATAATTCTCAGATCTAAATTGGCTTGCTGCGAGTCTTGTGGTGTGCTATTCCCCAGCTCAGATGCAGTTTGACTTTGTGTCCAGTGCTGCTGGGATAGGCTTCAGCTTCCTGCATCCTGATATTTGGATTAAGCTCATCCTAAAATAAGAGATGGATGGATAGCATATACAAAGGAAAGAAGGTTAGATAATGTTGTGTATCTGTTTTTATTTTACTTGAAAGTACACCATTGGAATTTTACACCAGTACTTGCTAATAAAATCACTGAAATCTTAGGAAATTGTTCAATATGTTTGCAGGACTCCTCTTTAAGGATATATTGTTATGTTAATTTAGATAAAATAGTGTGGATTTGTGTAGCAAAAAGAATAATAAATGGTAAGAATGTGAGCTTACTGTCATTTCAAATTAACACATGTTAATGGGTTAATAGCCTCACAGACACAACATTCTGGGTTCAAATATTGCGCCCAGTTGCTGCCTGCATGGCATTTACACTTTCACCCTGTGTCTGAGTAGGTTTATTTCAAACATGTGTATGTTACATAAATTGGTGACCTTCAAGTGGTTTTGTGTGAGGGTGACTGGCAATGCAGTGGACATGTTGTATCATATGATGCTGTCAAGAGAATTAAGACCACCGACCCAGAATTGAATAAAATGGGTTTTAGAATGTTGTGCTTTGTTAATTGGTAGTTGGGGTTTTGTTTAAGACATTGTTTGGCTAGCCCATCTCTTAAAAGTATGAACCCATTTGCAGTTCTTTAATTTGTGCACATAATCTTAGCTTCTGTATAATTAAGCAGACAAAGGAGGAGGAGGAGGAGGTGATTAGGAGCATCCACTGATACAGTACCCCACGACAAACTACCTCAGGATCCCAATTTAGGACCTCAGTGCAGTCGTGCAACAAGTGACACCTCAGCACTACACTTGTTTGAATGGAGTGGAAGAGTGTGGGGTTTTTGACAGTGGCTAGAGTGCCAATCCCACTCCCAAATTTTCCCTTGCTGATCATAAATAGTGCTGAATACTTGAAGAGCATATTTATTATGCTTAACATGAAGAAAGCACCATCATCACCGGGTTACTGTCAACATCTTCCAAAACAGAGCTCTCAATGAGTAACGTGTGAACCAGTGCCACAAATGAAAACTGACAGGTTGTCTCTTCAAAGTACTAAGCAGATACAGTACTAGAGATGCTGTCACAAGTGGATAAAACATCTAAAAACACTTTTAACCAATAAAACATAAAAGATATATCTAGCAGATATTAGAAGTATGACCACAGGTGAATAACAACTCACAGGTACAGGACATCAAGTAAGTGATGCCAAGCAGATTATTATTATGCATCACAGACATACAGTAACAGACTAGTATTACCAACAGGTAAAGCTATAAATACTGTATATATTTTAAACAGTACCACCAGGGAATAATATCTTATAGCTGAAGAAAAACTAAACCACTTGTAAATAATGCTAGGGAGACAGAGGAATAATCTCTGACAACATCCAATTAACCATTTCCACCATTAAATAACTTTTCACACCTGCAAGATACCAGTATCACCAGTTAATAATGCTAGGTAGCCTCTACAACTAGGATCACTAATCAATATTGCTAGACAAACTAAAGAGCTGGTCCCAGTAGATTGTTCATCCACCCATCATCAGACCACTTAATCCTGTTCAGAGTAATGAGAACCAAAGCCTGTCCTGGCAGCACTTGATGTAATGTAGGAATCAATGCTGGGCAGGAACGCTAGCATACAAATCCACATTCATTCTTAAGGGGCCAGAGTGATGCTCATCAGCCTAACACATATGTCTTTGAAATGTGGGAAGAAATCTAGAGTACCTGAAGAAAACTCCAAACAGTTATGTAGAGCAGAGGTCCCCAACTTCGGTCCTGGAGGACCACAGTGCCTGCAGGTTTTCATTCTGACCCTTTTCTTAATTAGTGACCTGTTTTTGCTGCTGATTAACTCCTTTGCCTTTCATTTTAATTGACTTGTTTTTTTTTAAGATTAGTTTCCCTGAATTTCTTCATCGTTCCTCTGAATTGCTTCATTTCTTTCCTTAAATGGCACCCGAACAGAAATGAAATGTGAAGTGAGTGACCCAACAGAAGGCCAACTAAGTCAGAGCCTCAAACTCCAACCAATTTCACTCCAACCAGTTGCTTAACTAGGTGCCAATTCTTGTCATTAATTAAACACGTTCTTTAATTCTATGGCTTGTTGCTGCTCTCATTGTACAATAGCATACATTTGCTTAATTGTTGATTTTCTCGTTTCTAAGATAACTGATAAAATGTTTTAGGGACTTGAGCAGATCAGCATTCCTGAGACCTTCACCTTTCACATGAAAGGGGCCTAAGATATTATTTTGTTGTAGAGCTAATCAAAGTGTAGTAACGTCACTTACTGCTACCTAACATCTTCGGGAGATGTGAGAAAGAAGTGCTTACCAACCCCTGGTGCCAATACTGAACAATAAATACTTCACGGACACAACAATAAAAAAACACTAATGGGAATTACCAATACTAATAAATAAGTAGTCAGTGGGCACTGCCATTGAATACAGCTCAGTATCTGGAGCCTGTGCCAGCAGAGTCTGCAATTTCAAATGGGACACCTTGGGAAATTCTGACGCAACATCGCAATCCATACAAAACGTAAAAAGCAAGTAGTTAAGGTCGCCCTGCACGGCACCTGACATCTATTTTATTCAAATTGAAACGAATTATATCCACGCAGTGTCCATTCAGACAGGTACGCTGTTTCGCCTCTACAACTTATTTTACAAGGAGAAACGCGAGGGGGCAGTAGCGGAGTATCACTAGGCGCCAGTCGCAGGTCAGATTCTTATGTGGATCTATATTCGTCAAAAGTAGACGAGTATGAAAGGAAGGAGAAGGCGGTTATTTTCATGGAAATTAGGTTTTGTCTTAAGAACCAAAGGAGTTGCGCTTACAAAGAGGAAAATCCCTCTCTGTTTACTCAGCGCCAATCTGAAAGCGCGTGTTAATGTGAGATTTTCTAAGATGTGACCTTGCAGTGTGAAGTCAAAAGCAAAGGAGCGCATTCCAGTGGCACAGAAAGGCTGGCTGGAGTGACGGGGCGCAATTTGGGCGACTAACCCCCCCCCCCCCCCCCCCCCCCCCCAATACACCATCCTTTATTGTACACCGTAAGGAAGTGATGCGCGAACAGCACATGGAGCTGCGCGCTCATATTTCTATAGCGTTTCGGGGGGGTCGGCTCATTTATAATCCGTCCCTGTGGGAGTGGGGTGTCGCTGTTAGGAGCAGTGTATGGGACAAGCCTGAGTGTAACCCTACCTGAAAAAATAGCTAGGAAGACTGCATAGTGCGGCGTGGCGCAGCCCGGACAAATAAGGGGCTTCCGAAAGGAAAATCGAATTAAATTGGATCCCCTCCCCCTTGCACTATTCCCATTGCCTAAAAAAAAAAGACAAAGTAAAAAGTTTTTCAGCAGGGCTGAAGTTCAGTGGGATACCCAGAGAGACCAAACGAAGCCTGCTGGACCGTTTGCTGCTGAAGATCCTTCGATGGTTCATCAATTGGGAACACTGGCGTCAAGGGTCGATTAAGGAAAAAAAGACAGAGGCAAGACATTTAACAGCTACCTAACGGAACAAGACGGGGGGCCAGATACAAGGGTCGGCACCGACTGCTCAGACTGGTAGGGAATGCTTCCCATTTGTTTTATTAGGTTTTGCACCATGTGTTTGAGTATGAATGGATGCATACACATCTATTTAGGCAAATTAGTGACACTGGAAATGTCATTCAATTTTTGTGGTTTGCTTTTAAAGTGTATTATTATAATACTGAGCAGCCGGGTGCGACATCCAGAACACAATATAGTACAAGCTTAAAACGCTATAGATATCTTATATTTGATAGCTAGCTAACTAGACAGACAGATAGATAGATAGATAGATAGATAGATAGATAGATAGATAGATAGATAGATAGATAGATAGATAGATAGATAGATAGATAGATAGATAGATAGATAGATAGATCACCCCTCAAACATATTCAACTCAGTCCATTTTCCCAAGATCTTAGGCACTAACTAGTAATAAATAATTCAAAATCATAATCATAGAGGTGTTAGTGGTTTTATAATACATGGAAGGCATTTGCATAAATTACATGAATAAAGTTTTTGAATTTGCAGTGATTTTTACTTTTTTGTGGATATATGCTTGGTTAGTCTACCCTTAGATAGATAGATAGATAGATAATTTGTTAAGATTTTTTAATTATACATTTGTTTGTATGTGTATGTTTTCATTTATATACAGTATATTGCATCACATTACAATATGGTGGACTTAAATTTCCAACTTAAATAAAATCCTTCAATATTAATTTTTTCCAAATATGAAGAATCAAAACAGATAGATAGATAGATAGATAGATAGATAGATAGATAGATAGATAGATAGATAGATAGATAGATATTTGTTAAGATTCTTTAATTATACATTTGTTTGTTTGTGTATGTTTTCATTTTATATGTCACATTGCATTATGGTATGGTGAAATTAAATCTCTAATTTAATCAAAATCCTTCAATATTAATTATCTCCAAATATGAACAATCTAGATAGACAGACAGATCGATCACTGACAAATATTCTCCATTAGATTAGGGTCTGAGTTTTGAATCAGACATTCCACACCTTTGACTTTTTCGTTGTAAGTAACTACAACCCGGCTTTGCCTACATGTTTTGCCTCATGCTTCTGCTGTCTCATATACACACAGAGTAAGAAGACAGAGTAACAGGGGAGTGAGATGATTCTGTAACATTTTTATTGAATTATTTGTGAGCAGTATTTCCACAACACTGCTCACAAAGGTAACAAAGAACATAAAAGAATGTTAAAACCATCCTTGTTATTTTTTCAGCTTTTAGCAGATTCTTTACCTGTATGTTATTGATGAGGCTCGTCAAGTTTTTATTTTATTTTGCTGTAATGTAAACCAGAAGCTGTACCACTTATTGCAGCTGAGATGTCAACCATTCAGGTTCCAAGTGATATTATTAATGCCATCTGGAGAGCCACTGAGTGGTCATTTCTTTTCTAAGCTGGTGTTTTTCTACTGGACTTTATACAGATCAACACCGTCTGTTTAGTTAGACTGGCTGTTTTATTGTTTCTAATAGCTAAATGCAAAACAGGCCTTTGATTCAAACAGAACTTGCAGAACATGACAACTACTTTCATTTTTTCCTGTTAAGCCAATAATTAAACTGCAGACTGAATGAAAGTTTAAACTTTGCTTAGCTTGGGTCCTGAGTTGAGAGTGATGCGTCGCCCTTAGGGGTCAGAGGTCTCTTGAGTTTTCGTGAAAGCTGAAATCAAGTGTAACAGGTTTTGTCCTTGATGTTATCGATCGCTGTCTTAAAGGGCCTTGGTGCTTTAGAAGGTCAATCTGAGAAGGTTAAGAGTCTCTGCCAAACACCCACCTCAGCCCTGAATGACCATTAGACACACAGTTGGTTCAGACCCTTGCATTACATTAATGGGACTCAGCTTTACACCAGTGAGAGACCAGCAAGAGTCAAAGTCTAGTATTGGCTTTACATGTAAATGCCAGCCTGTTTGCAGCATTGTGTCCACCCATCGATCCATCCGTTATCAATTTCCAGACTAAAGAGCATACAGTTTTTATTAAGATATTCCATATCTGACCTGCAGAAACATTTATACGCTGCATGGAGCAAGTGTCTGGCCTTCTAGAAGAAAGATTATATAAAAGTTAATTACCCAAATTTGAAAAATTAAATCTTTTGTAATTCTTGTAAGTAATTTATTGAATATAATAAGGCGCTCACATGGAATAATTCAGAATAATTAAAATTTACAAGAGTATAAACTGTTGGGGGCGGCACGGTGGCGCAGTGGGTAGCGCTGCTGCCTCGCAGTTGGGAGATCTGGGGACCTGGGTTCGATTCCCGGGTCCTCCCTGCGTGGAGTTTGCATGTTCTCCCCGTGTCTGCGTGGGTTTCCTCCGGGCGCTCCGGTTTCCTCCCACAGTCCAAAGACATGCAGGTTAGGTGGATTGGCGATTCTAAATTGGCCCTAGTATGTGCTTGGTGTGTGGGTGTGTTTGTGTGTGTCCTGCGGTGGGTTGGCACCCTGCCCGGGATTGGTTCCTGCCTTGTGCCCTGTGTTGGCTGGGATTGGCTCCAGCAGACCCCCGTGACCCTGTGTTCGGATTCAGCGGGTTGGAAAATGGATGGATGGATGGATAAACTGTTGGTAGACCTGAAATACAGTTTTAGTCTAGAAAGTCTTTAAACTCTGCTAAATTTAAAATAATCATTAGGAACAGTTTTTTTTTAACATGTTGCATCGTAAACTGTTCTTTCTTTTAATATTCCAAATGCTTCCAGCAGTAATTGCCAATTAGGGCCAAATGAAGGCAGCAAGACAGGATCAAAAGCCTGAACTACAGTGGAAACGGCAAAAGCAATCAATGAATTTCAGACGGCTTTTACCAGTGTCTGAAAGACATTATCATGATGTCTCAGTAGTCCTGCCAACATAAAAATATTAAAGAGTCTGAGGAATAATTCTGTTAGTCAATGGTTTACAGTTTGGGTGTAATAAATATAAAACGTCACCTTCTTAGCGATCACTAATGCAACATGTTTTATAGAAGTGATGATTGTGATGTTGTGATTCCCGAGAAATTATATGACATACAAGCAATTCTGTAAAATCAAAAAAGGAGACAAGATTAGTAAAAAAAAAAAAAGCTGCTGACAGATAACATATCACAACATAAAAATCCATCCATTCAGACCCACTTGAACCAGTTGAGGGTCCCAAGGTCTGGAATCTAACATGGAAGGATAAGTCACAAGGATGGTAACCAACCCTGGATTGGGCACCAGTCGGTTGCAGGGCACACTTTCTTTATGTATGTTCCCATGCTGGACCAACTAGGTATTACCAATTAACCCATAACATGTCTCTTTGCAATGTGGGGAGAAAAATGGAAAGCTTTGAGAAAAATTAACTTAGACATGGACAGAAAGTGAAAACTCTGCATAGGCAGTTGAGTAGTTCTAACCACTATGCTACAATGTTGCCCACGCTCCATGGAAATATGGGCACAGGAGGTAAAGCTTCTAGTCCCCATAACCCTAAATTACACAAGCAGATATATGGTAAATGAATGTATAAATTAGTGAACAAAATGAAGCACAAAATGTAAGATGTGAAATTGTAGCCTAGATTAAATGTGAAGAAGTCTCACAAACTAAAGATCAAACATTCTTGGTTCCACAATGGTAAGCAAGCAGTGCTGCTGTTTTCTGTATTAGGTGCCATTACTACATAAACACTTTCCTTGGCTCCATTCCATTCCAGAATCATCTTCAGGATCCTTCTCCTCACCTTCAAAGCCCATTATCTCATTTGGAAGTAAGCTGCTTACCCCATATAAACCCAGGCAACACCGGAGATCCGCTGAAGCTGCCAGCGCAGCTATTCATAAGCCTTAATGACCAACTGTCATGGACACCGCTTTGGAGAGCTTTGGCAAGCCTATTCTATGAGATTACAATCATTCAAATAAAAAGAGGATATTCCTGTTTTTGTAACAAACAAATAGCAGCTTCACTATTTACTGCTTAAGACAAGATAATTTTGTGGCATTCTACTTCTCTTTTTTTTTAACCCAAATCTGGTTTTGAAATTTTGATCTACTGCTGGTGATATTTGTCACCAACATGACAACTTTAACACAGTTACAGGCCATGTGCTGTGTTTGCATGGGTGTTATTCTTAAATACTCTGGTTTTCTAGCACATCATAGGTTAGTGTATCACTCCAGGGACTGTTGTCTCATACAGAAATACAATACAATATAATTTATTTTTGTATAGCCCAGAATCACACAAGAAGTGCCACAATGGGCTTTAACAGGCCATACCTTTGACAGCCCCCCAGCTTTGACTCTCTAAGAAGACAAGGAAAAACTCCCAAAAAAAACCCTTTGAAGGGAAAAAAGGGAATAGACCTTGGGAAAGGCAGTTCAAAGAGAGACCCCTTACTAGGTAGGTTGGGCGTGCAGTGGGTGTCAAAAACAAATGGTCAATACAATACAATACACAAAACAGAACACAAGTAATCCTCAATAAAGTATAAAAATTAAAATATTACAGGTTCAGAGCAGAATTTAACAGTAGATGATATCAGATAATATGATTTGGATTTGTTTAGAGTCCTGGAGACCTCAGCCATCAAGCTGCCTCCATGGTGTGCTATGTTGCTAAGACAAGTTCAGCCTAATTATTAAAATCATTATTTCAGAAAATCAATAAATGTTTGGTTATGTATGCAACTTCTCACTATAAAAGGTTATCCTCAGTCATCTGAACCCTGCTCTGCCAAATCACTATTTTACTATCACCATTTAAACTTTTTCAGATAACTTGCACTAGCCACATCCCAAAGAACACTTTCATTTGTTAAGCTAAGTCCATTTTCTTATTACATTTTTAAATAATTTATTTTGCAGAAACACCCACTGTGCCAGAGTAGTTTTTTGGTTAATTCTCTATGTTGAGATTGTCATCATTAGGCTGAGATGTAAGTTTTGTATCAGTGCATGTATGACCTGGCTCTTTCTGTCTTCATAGTGTGTATGTGTAGTTAACATCTAAAGAATTGTCCCAATGCCAAGGTGTAGGATTTAACTAGGAAGAGTAAAGACAGGTACAATAAATTGTACAGTTTCATGACTGCACCCAACAAAGAGCCCTATTATTGCCTCTCAGCACATTTCAGTGGAATGAGGTGGTGGCTTAATATTGTTTCAGGAGAACTAATCATGGATAGAATGGCCAGCATTAGTCATTAGAGCCTCTAATTTTACTATCATATTGCCTCCTGTAAGTCCAGGGACTGACCTGTAGTACAACTGGGCTTCTTAAAGAGTATATCCAAGTGTTTTGCACCCCACAAGCTGATGTTAATCTCTC
Source organism: Erpetoichthys calabaricus (assembly GCF_900747795.2). Taxonomy (NCBI): domain Eukaryota; kingdom Metazoa; phylum Chordata; class Cladistia; order Polypteriformes; family Polypteridae; genus Erpetoichthys; species Erpetoichthys calabaricus. The sequence continues at coordinate 62,883,247 of NC_041394.2, forward strand.
AGCAGACCAAAGTATAGAAGAATACAACGGCCAATATGGACTGATAGAACATTCTTAGCACTCTGTGGCACACACTAAAAGACCTGCAAAAAAAAATCTGGATGTGAGCGTCAGTAGGCTTTGTGCCCTAGGAACCAAGTTAACCAAACTATTCTATAACATTTCACTAATTATTTACCACTCTGATGCTGATCTTTTTGATCATAAAATAGGTCATTACGATAGCAATTGATGAGAAGAATTCATAAATAATTGCAGAATTAATGGTATTTGAAGGTTCCTCTAGAGTGCCTCGTTCTCTTGCACGATTTGGATCAAAACCTAATCAGCACATCATCATTTCATAGCAGGTTTAAGTTTCAAGTTTGGTATTTTTCCTTCCAGCCATTTTAGCTCAAGACTGTCCTCAAGAAAATGTGACAAACAGACACACGCAGACAGACACACACCCATCATCGGATTATCAATGTTTTCAGCATCACGGAACCCTAAAACGTCAAGAACTGTCGAAAATTGGAGATCGAAATTTTTAATGCATCTACACCCTTCGCTCCTCCGCCATAGATGATAGGTTATGGAGGGGGAGGGAGCAAAGCAAAAAGAGTCTTTTCTGTCTGTTTTGTACTACAGGGTACTGCTGTCCATCCAATAGGAGTCCCCAACTATAGTGTCTGATCTCAGGTACTTTATGGCACAACAGCATGTCAAACTGAATATTGGTTTGTTTTATTTTCTGCTGGTTTTATTTTGTCAATGCATTTGAATAATCCTGAGAACCATCTACACGTGACATTATGCTCCAGGTCAGGATGAATATCTGGTGGGAAATCTGAAAAAGAACAATATTGCTGCATTTTTTATTGGTCTGCTTATGAGAATGCGATGAAATAGAAAGAGAAAAGCCGGATAAGCAATTTAGTGTGAGGCATGGAACTGACTGAATGCACTGAATTTAGTCAATGAGGACATGATGTAAGTAGCCAGCAGCTCTAATCTACACTCTGAGAAGCAAGATAAGGGGGTTTGTGACTTCTGAAAATAATCTCAATTCAACTGACTTCCTCTGCCCACTTCCTTTTCTGACTGTATTTGCTCTTGTGCTTTCTTTTATACGCCGGCTATTTGCTAAGGCATGGACTTTAAATCCTGGTTTTCACTAAGCAATTTATTAGAGATATGTCTGTGTATTAAATGGTTTGAGTGTACAGTGTTTAAATGTATACATAATATTTTGTGTTTGATTTCGGATATTATTGTCAACACTTATTCAATTAAATTTTGCTGTTGACATTTGTCATACAGAATGCACATTTGAACTGCATCATTTCATAGAATTTAACTTGGAAAGCATAAAATGACTGAAATGTGATGAACAGTCATTTCCTAGAATTGCCTAGCTGGCGTTGTTCACTCCAGTGCTGTGTTGGCTGTGATTGCACTTCCCAAAATATCCTGCGGATGTCTAGAGCAGCCCTAGAAAAGCCATTAAATGACTGCATCTTGGAAGAAAGACAGGGATATAGACTGGATGAAACTCCTCTTAGAATCTTTTCCTGCATCCAGATGTGTTTGGCGCACAATTTTAAATAAGGTAGAGCTTTTTTACTGAGATGTCAAATATGAATTTAGCGCATTCTTCAAAAGTCTTTGAAAAACAAGAATTTGATTAGATTTGTCATAAATTAGATGCAGACTTAAACACTGATGATGCAAGGAACCAAATGTTCATTTGTCGCCGCTAGCCTTAACCCTCAACATCAGGGTAAATCTTACACAAGGTCCTCCTCCAGGATTTGGGGGATCATTTTTCTTCCACTGCATTTGTTTATTGTTAGTTTAACATTTCCTTTTGCAGGTAATAGTGAAAGCAGCTGCTGAAAGGACTTGCCTGGGTTCATTAAGGATGATGAATAATAGCTCTGACTCTATAGAGTTTCTGATGTCAGGGCCTGTGAGGATCTGTGGAGATTATAAAAATAAGGTGATGACCAAAAATTAGCAGCTATGTCATGATCAATTAATCTTTATGTACAGCACCACTCCAAAGAGCACACCTCTAGGGGTTTTTAGAGCAATCCACAAATAAAATGAAAGCAGCAATACAAAATCAATATATGATCAATCAAAAGGACATAAGCTGTGAAGAGCCTACCAAATTAAAGAAGAATTTACAGTATATGACGGCTTCAGGTGAAAAGTAAAATCTGGCTCAACACGGTCAGTACAGAAGAGTTAACACTGAAAACATAAAATAACTTAAAAAAAGTATTCAAACCCTTTAAAAGTTTTAAGATGTCCCAAAACTTTTGATTCAATCTGTATCCATCCATCCATCCATTATCCAACCCACTATATCCCAACTACAGGGTCATGGGGGTCTGCTGGAGCCAATCCCAGCCAACACAGGGCACAAGGTAGGTAACAAACCCCAGGCAGGGTGCCAGCTCAATCTGTATTATTTTTGCAAACAATTTTAAAGGCAATATTGGTTATTTGCCAAAAGACATCATAAATAGTCAAGTCCTGAAGTTTGCAGCTTGGATTAATATTTCTGTCCCCTTTCCTCTGAGAGCTGTGGTTCAAGAGGAAAACAGTGAAGGTCCTTGTAAAGCCCTGCAGTAAAAGGCTTGAACTGAAACACATTGAATTGGTTTGATTTGAATATGGCAGTCTACCGCCCTATAAACTTGAACGACCTGAAACAAACTTGATAAGAGTAGTAGACAGAAATCACAAATAGTGATTAATGTAAAAGGTTTGTTATTGCAGCAATTGCTGGTTCATGAATCCATGAAAGAGTCAGGTCTGAATAAGTATTGACAGGTAAAGTCAATGAAAATACAAGCGAGTATCATCTTAAGCTTAATTTGAAAGTGACTACTGATGGTCAGACAGACCAAAGGAGAGGGGTTTTATAACTAGGAGGGCGACATTAAACTAGCATTCAGTTGCAGTTATGGTTGCAGCATTGCACATTTTCCTCATTAGGATATATATTTTTTAGGAACTGCATGGAGTTTGCATGTTCTACCCGTGACTGCGTGGGTTTCCTCCGGGCGCTCCGGTTTCCTCCCACAGTCCAAAGACATGCAGGTTAGGTGGAATGGTGATTCTAAATTGGCCCTAGTGTGTGCTTGGTGTGTGGGTGTGTTTGTGTGTGTCCTGCGGTGGGTTGGCACCCTGCCTGGGATTGGTTCCCTGCCTTGTGCCCTGTGTTGGCAGGGATTGGCTCCGGCAGACCCCCGTGACCCTGTGTTCGGATTCAGCGGGTTGGAAAATGGATGGATGGATGGAGGAACTGCATTAAATACAATGCACATGAAGTTGAAAAGTTCAATAAATACAATATCCATCCATTTACTGAAACCACTTCATTCAATTATGGCGGGGCAGGGAGCCAAACTATGCTAACAGTATAAGAAAAGAACAACAAAGAATTCCAAAATTCTCAATACAGATATTACTCTCTTATTAACTTTTGCTTCTTAGTACACAGAAAAATGAGAGTTTGGCATGCTGGCACTTATGAAATAAGGCTTGCATTGTGCCATGTTCCAGCTTGTAGCTGATCAGGTCGCCTTAACTGCCGCCATGCTTTGTATTGCGATGTTAGTTTGGGGAAGTCTCAGTGAGCATCTGGAAAAGGAAATACTAAGCCTCTGGCCTTCTACTATCTTTATCTTGCTAGGCTTTATTTTCACCCATTCCCGTCCTTTTACTTACCTCTTTATCTCGCTTGCATTTTCCAGTCCAGCACATACATAAAGGAGGATGTTTAGCCAAAACATTCTTACAAAATTCTAGTATCTTAACCATCACTGAGGTTTTTACTGTATAATTTTTTTGAGTTATGCCTTGTATACAGTATGTTGTATTAAATCCATAAAAGAGTTGTGCGCTAATATGTGAAAATGCATCAATATGTATAAATGTTGTTAAATATATGTGAATGTTTGCATGTGTAAACATCTGCATCCTTCTTCTCTATATCTACACACTCGGTGGCCACTTTACTAGGTAAACCCGCTAGTTTATGCAAACAGATTCCTCCACCATATAGCCAAGCATATCTCTGCTACTTAACATATACAGTTTTCAGACATGGTCTTAAGAGGTTCTGATTATGGTTTAACCAAAAGATCAAAATGGAAAAGATGGGTGATCAAAGCGACTTTGTTGATGTTCCAACAATGATGGATGGATTAAAAGCCAGAAGTCTGTATGACCATCAGCATCAAGTGACTCTGTGAAAAACCCGAACTACCAAGAGGACTATTTCATTTATGTTAGGTAGAATGCCCAAAGGGGACTGGGCGGTCTCGTGGCCTGGAACCCCTACAGGTTTTATTTTTTTCTCCAGCCTTCTGGAGTTTTTTTTTTTGTTTTTTCTGTCCACCCTGGCCATCGGACCTTACTCCTTTCTATGTTAACTAATGTTGTCTTATTTTAATTTCTTATTTTGTCTTTTATTTTTCTTCTCTTCATTATGTAAAGCATTTTGAGCTACTTTTTGTATGAAAATGTGCTATATAAATAAATGTTGTTGTTGTTGTTGTTGCTTTGACAAGGGTGTCACTGTTGGTGCCAAACTTGGTGGTTCCAACATTTCAGAAACAGCTGCTCTTCTGGGACTTCCACAAGTGACATTGTCTACAGTTTACTTACTATAATAAAAGCAAAATGTCCAATAAGCAAAAACAATTTATCAACAGGAAGGGACAATGGTGAATACCCAGGTTAGTTCAACCTAACAGTAAGTTCACAAATACTCACATAACTACTCTTTACAAAATCAGCGTCCTGAATGGCTTTTCTTACCACACATCTCATCAGAACTTTAAGAGGATGGACTACAACGATAGAAGATCGCACAAGGTTCCTCTCCTGCAATCTATGAAGATGAAGATGAGACTACAGTGGGCTTATAATCACCAAAAGTTGTTGATTGAAGGGTGGTCTGGTGAATCTTGATTTCTGCTGCAACAGGCAGATGGCAGGGTCAGAATTTGGTGGAAACTGCTTTAATACATGGATCCATCATGTTTATGTCAGCAATAGAGGCAGGGGGGAGTAGCATAATGGTGTACACAAATTCTTTTTAGAACATATTAGACCATATGGCATGATTTACTGTAAATGGCACAACACACCAAAGCTGACCATTTTAACCCTTTATAGCCTCATTCAAACCTTTTTCTAAAGGGTATTTTCAGCAGGATATTTCTTCCTGACACAATCATCTGAAAATAGTTTCATAATAATGACAGTCTCTGTTTGGTTTACTCCAGTGGCCTGTGCAGTCCCCACATTTCAGTACAACTGAGCACCTACAGGAGGAAGTTGAATGGGAGGTTTGCATCATGAATGTGTAGCCAGAAAATCTACAGGAACTGTGGGGTTAGTGTTGAATTAGCAAGGACCAAAATCCCTAAGTAATAATTCTAACTCCTTCTTTAAAGCATTCCTTGAATAATTCAGTCAATATTGGCGCAAAAGTAGGTCCCACACAGTAGTAGTTAGTTGGGCCTGATCTATCTATCTATGCACAATAGTCAGTCAGTCATTCTCCAACCATCTATATCCTAACACAGGGTTACGGGGGTCTGCCGGAGCCAATCCCAGCTAGCACATGGAGTAAGGCAGGAATAAATCCCTAGGCAGGGCGTCACCACACCGTAGGGCACACACACACACACACACAAGGGACAATTTAGGATCACCAATACACATAACCTTTGGACTGCTGGAGGAAACCCACGTAGACACGGGGAGAACATACAAACTCCACGCAGGGAGGACCCAGGAAGCGAACCCATGTCTCCTTACTGTGAGGCAGCAGCACCACCACTGCGCCACCGTGCCGCCCTCTATACACAATATCTATATCTGTATATATGTAAGCTGTTTACAGTTCAGTGACAGTGCTGTACCTAAAAGGTACAGTTAACAAGGCTGACCCTTACAAGGATACTTACTAGCTATCTGACTGTCGAGTTATTTGTTCTGAATATTTGAATATTCTGAATATTTGGCCATTGGTGGGTTTTTGTTTTAAAATGGAATCAATCAAAGATAGAGGACAAAGTAAAGTTAATTTTGATGTGAGCTACAAGAGTAGATGTCCTTCCCAGAAAATAGAAAATTTAAGCAGAAAGAATTTAAAAATGTTTAATGTATGACCATGATCCTACCTACAGTTTAAAATCTTATGTAGCACTTTATTTTAAAAATCTGTTACAGTATAACGTTATCAAATACAAATTTGTCTTAACAATTTGCTACTAGTAAATAAACAAAACATGTCCACAGCCACACTGGTGTTCTAAAGGCAAATACAAAATTGTAACATGCTAACTAACATGCGTTACTGGATTTGCAATGGTATTGATACAGACGTTTTGAATGAATTCAAATACAAGCACCCTTTTCAGGGTTGGTTTCTGTCATACACCTAATGCTACTAGAATAGGCTTCACCATTCCATACCTGAACCTAAATTAAATTTTGCAGGTTTAGAAATATTATATTATGATATGGTCCAGTTTTATTCAGTACCTTCTACTCTAGCACTCCAAAAATCTTTCCCATTTAAATATATTGGTCAGATACAAGGGTATTCCTTTGAGTGATCTAAGACTCGATACTGAAGGTAAGGAGCTCTGCCTAATGGCTTCACATGAGGCAAGAGGTCAGTTATTGGTCACTTAGTGATATTCCATTCCTCGCTGCAGATCCAACTCCCGTCTGCCTCCTGCACTGCTGTCTCCTATCTATGACCCTAAGCCCTCTCTCCAGGGTGCTGCCCCTGCCTATAAGACAGGTCACTTCCCTGCCAATATGTTGAATAATGGAGACATACTCAGAACATGGAATAATTTCCTGTTTTCATGCTACATTTATTTCTCTCAATAAAACAGTGAAGTTTTTGAGGAAGATGAACTTAATTAAACCTAAAAGGCAACATATGTTCTTCATAAAACAATGTCATCTCTGCTTAAAAGAAGTGCTTAGGTAAAGGTCACTGTAACAGTACACTAATATTTAATTATAGCGAGTCTCATTAACATTGGCCAGAGGAAAAGGCAGTGGGCTGAGAGAACCAGCAGCAGATAGGCTCTAAATAAAAGGAGAAGTAAAATGCTTTCACTGTCTCAGTGTGACTGCACCATTAACTTGGAAATGTACTGATAGATACCATAATAAAAATTTCTACTGGAGTGTCAGTCATAGTGAAAAAAAGCAAGATATAGATGAGTCTAGGGTAAAGTCAAGTCAAGATTTTTGTATTAAGTGACAGGGTGACCAGTGGGTCAGTAATAAAGAACTATTGAAGGAGAAAAAATAATGATCCTATAAAATAAAATGTAAGGTCAGACAGCAGTCAACATGGAGTGGAGAAATGTAATCATTCACAAAGTCGAACAGTATAAAACTTTAACAATAAATCTACCTAGAGGTTAGTGTCAAAACAATTGGAAAATAGCTTGATTTTTTTACAGTATTCTCAGTTCTAGTATAGTTGTTAATCAAAATTTCTGTATGTATTTCTGTACTGTATATATCAAGAAAGTAGTGACTGACAACACCATCACAAATAAGCATCTGGCACTGACAAGGTAGAAATTAAAACTCATCCTGGGCTAACATATGGGGGCAAATGGTGCTACAGTATTACTCCATCAAGCACTACAACATCAAATATGAATATAAGAGAACCAGAAACACACACACACACACGTATAGTAAAGGGATGGCAGAGGAGGAGGGAGAATCTCAGTCAGTCAAGAAGATTTTCCACCAGTTATTGTAGAAAAACATGGACTGATGTGGAGTCCTAGGCCAGGGCCATCTTAACAGCATTATAGGCCACCGGGCAAATCAGTGCACTGGGGCCCCTACCTTTACAACCACTCACAGGAATAAAAATGGTAGATGATCGATAAAATTAAACATATATTTATTGTATTGGTACTTCCAACAAAATCAGTGTTTAAACAGTGTACAGCAAAGATTAATCAACACAAACGTTTGAACAATATAACATGAGCCTTGAAAAACACAAACATTTCAACATATAAATGATACTGAATTGGTAAACCATACAGAATGGGGCCCCTATGCTCGTGTGGCCCCCGGGCAACTGCCCAGCATGCCCATGCATTAAGACGGCCCTGCCCTAGGCCCCATCTGACCAAGGTGTGCCCCACAAGAGACTTCTGTTAATACACCAGGTGGATAGACTGCTTCTGACAAATTGTAGGAATGTTCCCCTTTGTTGCGAGAGCGGCACGACAGGAGACTGATACGGTCTTAGTCGTGTTACCGAAGGGTAAGCAGCCTGGAATCAGTCACGGGTGCTTAGGATGTTGCCTGGAGTTGTGGAACCACTAAGGAACACAATATCCTGGTGCCTCTATAGTATCATGAGCTTATTCATGGCCTTGGAAGTGATTCTAAAAATACAAAAAGGGAGAAATGTAAACAGCTTGCCTCTAGACGTTGAAGCCAAGCCTTATGGGCAGGAAGATGGACATTAAGTACCCAAGAAATCAGAAAAATGAAAGGGACACCTTGATTTCTGCTTTCCCAGCTAGTAAGTGGGGATGTTACTGCATCTGACCAGAAGAGACGAAACCCGCCATAGAAGACCCAGTGGATCTCTAGGGTTTTACTTCTGTGTATTTATTTTCTGAATTTATAGTCTTCTCTTATTTATGCTGCTCTTGTTTTCTATGTAATAAATTACTCTAGTATTTCCACCCTTTTCAATTTCCTTTGTATTTTAGACCAAGCTGGAGTTTTTCTCAGAAGATGCTCTTTCCACAATAGTACCGTACTGTAAAACAATAGCTATTTTGAGTTTGCTTTGAGGATCATTCAAAAATATACTGGAAACAAAGCCATTATGTGTGTTAGTCCTGGTTTATAATAAGTTATGTTGGCTTCAATGTGGAAATAATTAAAATTAGGAATGGTTCAAAGTGGAAAGACCAGCATCTCAAAACATGGCCCACTTGGTTGTACAGTAATGAAGTTTTTGATGTACTTCTATACTTACACAAGCATATAAAAATAAAAGTTTTTTTTGTGTTTATTTCATTGAGTTGTACATATAGCTGAAAATATTAACTTAATGTGTCTACTTTCAATTCTAAATTGTCCCTAGTGTGTGCTTGGTGTGTGTGCCCAGCGGTGGGCTGGCGCCCTGCCTGGGGTTTGTTTCCTGCCTTGCACCCTGTGTTGACTGGGATTGGCTCCAGCAGACCCCTGTGACCCTGTAGTTAGGATATAGCGGGTTGGATAATGGATGGATGGATGTGTCTACTTTGGCTATTGAAATATACGCTTCAATAGGTCTCATACTGTTTGTCAACTTAATAAATAAAGCCACATTATTACTTTTGCAATTTTGAGAGATTTGGAGACTTTTAAGCATTTTGTATTAAATCTTGAAACTGACAAGCAAGGTTTAAATACAAAAGCAATCGTTAAAAAGTAAAAATTGGTGGGCAATAGCTAAAACATGCAAGAGACACTTTGTTTAATTCTGTCTGAATGGCACTGGCAGTTGCTCATACAAATCGTATTGGTTCAGTGCAAATTTGGCTCCTAAAAGGAAAAAATGTCAATGAAGCTTGAGCTTCTGAGCTCTACTTTTCTACTAAAACAAGCAGCCCTTTTTGGAGAGGTGGATTCCTTGCACAGAGAATAAAAAGATACCATTCATGATAAAATAAAAGACAGAAAAGCGATCCAAGACATCACAATTATTTTACTCTTTATCCTATTGCTGCTTTAAAAGAATATTAATCATCTTGCTATTATACTTTGCTGTTTATGTTTTGTGCGAACCAGCATTTTACCATAGTGTAAAGCTTACATTCTTAGTTTATAGCACAATTACATTATTTTATTATCTGTTAAATATAAAACTAAACATAAAATCTAAAACTAAATATAACTGTAATATGTTTCACATTAGAGCTGTAATTGAAGTATTGTGTATTTACATTCTTATTCAGTGAAGTATTTCCATTAAAAGATGTTTACCACTAAAACATCATTTGGGTATTAGTATTATAAGCACTGCAGTATTCATGCTTCTCAAGTGGTTGGCGTACAGAAAAGCGAGCATCTTGTGAAAACAGTTTTCCTCAGATTTTCCTTTGGCATACTTTTTTGCAGCTCCATTCTCTGTCCATGTATAATCGGTACAGAATTTCTAGCATTCATCCACATCATTTATAAGCTGGCTTTAAAATGAGCAAAACTATCAACACACTGAACTATTGACTTAAAATTGATGTTTAATAAGAGAACATGCCCTGTGATGGACTGGCACCGTACCCAGTTCTGATCCTGCAATTGGATTCAGTAATTATATTGGTGGATGAAATAAAGTTCTGTATTCATTATGTAAAACAATTCAGCTGTGCAAGACATGCATACAGTTTATTGATGGGTGGTTGTTTTTTGTTTCTAATACCCATTTATTGCAATACAGGGTTGAAGAGAGGCTGAACACAACCCAGCAACATTGGGAAAAAAGCAGGATGTAATCCCAGATGAGACACCTCTCCAGTTCAGGCCAATAAATCTAACAAGTACCTGTGTGTGTCTTCAGTCTGTAGAGGGAAACCACAATATCTGTTTTAAAAGCCACATAGACACAGGGGGAACATACAAACGGGGAACAGGGCAAGGCTTTAAACTTATTCTGAAGCTGTGAGCAACTAACACTAATAGGCTTACTTCCAATACTGACATTGGAAAACCAATCAATCATTTCATTCTTGGTTATTTTATATAGTATTACACCATCATGAAGTGCTTTAATATTAATAATAATAATAATTCATTACATTTATATAGTGCTTTTCTCAGTACTCAAAGCGCTATCCACACAGGAAGGAACCGGGAAGTGAACCCACAATCTTCCACAGTCTCCTTACTGCAAAGCAGCAACACTACCACTGCGCCACCTGTGAAACAAGTGTACTGTACACTTCAAAGTAAGTGGATAAATTCAAAATGCAATTGCCAAAAATATAATTCTATATTGTCAATTGAGTCACTAAAAATGGTTCCTGATTGAAATTTTTTTATAATTGAACACAGCTTAATGTCTTCACCTGTACAAATGGCGTGGATTTGCATACCATATATTTGTATTACAGCTGCATGGTGGTGCAGTGGTAGTGCTGCTGCCTTGCTGTAAAGAGACTGGGGTTTGCATCCTGGGTTCCCCCTGTGTGGAGTTTGCATGTTCTCCCCATGTCTGTGGGGGTTTCTTGCACTGGTATCCTCCCACAGTCCCAAGACATGCAGGTTAGGTGGTGATGCTACATTAGACCTGGCGAGTGTGTTCCCCTGCAGTGAACTGTCTCCCTGTTCCTGCTTTGCACTCTGTGTTTGCTGGGATTAACTCCTGTGACCCTGCTCAGGATTTAGCAGGCTTAGAAAATGGTATGGCGAATTATAGCTGAGGGCGGCATGGTGGCGCAGTGGGTAGCGCTGCTGCCTCGCAGTTGAGAGATCTGGGGACCCGGGTTCACTTCCTGGGTCCCCCCTGTGTGGAGTTTGCATGTTCTCCCCGTGTCTGCGTGGGTTTCCTCCAGGCGCTCCGGTTTCCTCCCACAGTCCAAAGACATGCAGGTTAGGTGGATTGGCGATTCTAAATTGGCCCTAGTGTGTGCTTGGTGTGTGGGTGTGTTTGTGTGTGTCCTGCGGTGGGTTGGCACCCTGCCTGGGATTGGTTCCCTGCCTTGTGCCCTGTGTTGGCTGGGATTGGCTCCAGCAGACCCCCGTGACCCTGTGTTCGGATTCAGCGGGTTGGAAAATGGATGGATGAATTATAGCTGAAGTACTCAGCATTGCCTGGGTATATTTGCATAATGGGTTAAGGTAAGAAAGCAAATATTAATGTGGTTTTCAAATGTTAACCTTTTTGTCATTGCTGCCTGAAATGCAATTGTCCCATCTGTCATCTACCCTACCTCTCTATCAATCTGTCTGCTCTCGTGAGTCGAAACTTCGATTCCATAATTGTGGTAACTCCTTGCTTTTTTCGAACAATTACAGCTATTTTTTTGTATATTTTGGTTTAGTGTGGTTTCACAAATGGATGTTTAATCCCACATTAATAAACTGGATGGCATGTGAGGTGTGTTGTTCCCAATATTGAACCCATGTTAATGTTAACATTTTTGAAACTCCATAACCTGTATATTATTGTGGACCATCCAGGCTGGTACCGTCACCTGAACCCGACACAGACATGTTTGGGACACAAGTTCAAGGCACACACAGTTTTTCTTTTTTCCCCCATTTCCCACAAGTACAGCACAGTTCCCAGCACAATGCACAACACAAATCCTTCCTTCTCTCTTTTTTCTTCCTTTCCTCCATTCTGCTGGTCAAGCTTCATCTTCCTCCTCCTGACTCTGGCTTCTTGAGTAGTGGCTGCTGGCTCCTTTTATACTGCATCTGGAAGTGCTCCAGGTGCTTGATGACCAAGTTTCCATCAACACTTCCAGGTGTGGCGGAAGAACTGCCTAAAAGGGCTCAGCAGATCCTACTGCAGCACCCCTGCATATCCCAAAAGAGCTGACATAAACTTCAACTCCCATGATGCCCTGCGGGGGTCCGAGGCACCGCTGCACCCCAGGGGGGCTGCCATCTAGTGTTCCTGCAGAGGTAACGCTCTGGCCACACTTGCTCCCCCGGTCCTCTCACGCTATAATAATGTTATGTAACTGTAAGATAAAAATGAAAATCAACGTGTGTTTCTTTGTTTTGTTAGCCCTACCATTAAGACTCTGTAATAAAATTCTTGAAACTCTGTAAAGCCTGTATTTTAAATTGAATGATTAGTAGACCCTAGTAGAAATAGCCTTTTTTGAATGATGCACAATTATTGTGTTGGCCCCCTTCACTCCATGACCATCCACCCAGTCATTTTAATTGACTCACTGACGTGAAATGTAGCTTTCACTTCTAAGTAGATCCAAACCTAAACAACAAGGCAAATTAATGTCTACTCCTTTCCAGCTCATTACAATCCCGTTTATCGATGGAACTTTAAGGCCTTAAAGCCGAGATTTTAAGTTTTGTCAACAGTAACAGACATGAAAACTTTCATGAATTTCAACTCTGCCGTTAAAGAATGTTTCATTATTTAAACACATTGTTACAGCCACCCTTTTTTAAATGCCATGCAGCCTGGATTTAAAGTTGGTTCAGCTTCGTTATAATAATAAAAATAATAATAATTCTTTGCATTTATATAGCGCTTTTCTCACTACTCAAAGCGCTCAGCAATTGCAGGTTAAGGGCCTTGCTCAAGGGCCCAACAGAGCAGAATCCCTATTGGCATTTACAGTATTCAAACTGGCAACCTTCCAATTGCCAGTGCAGATCCCTAGTCTCAGAGCCAGCACTCTGTTATACATTGAACATTTCGTCAAGATTAATTGTACCCCCATTACACCCCCCTCCCTCTGATGAATTGTTTGGAATGCCATAGAGCTTGTATTTTAAGTTGGACTGATGTCAGCCTACTTGCAAAATTTTGTGAAAAACAGTTCAGGGATTTTTGTGTGATTGGCAAACAAACTAACATACAGTAAGTATATCTGAGGGCTGAAATGAGGTCTTCAGTGTGCAAAACGTATATGTAAACAAAATCATATAAAGCTGAAAAATTCAAAAGACATACAGAAGGTCTTATGGTTTTGTTTATATAGATTAAGCATTTTCATATTATATTAGGATTTGTATGAGCAGCACCACATTGTAACTCACCGTGTCTCGAAAGATAGGTAAAAGAAGCATCATCACCCTGTGCTGTTAGGATCATCACCGCCAGTGCTATTTTTATAACATCCAAAGTTTTCTATCTCTGTCAAAAATGAATTTAATGAAACATCATTAGCCTAATCCTAAGGGGAGAGGCAGATCTTCAGTTCAAAAGCTCAATCCCATTTGAATGTGCTCCATAACCATTCATAAAAGGATGTTCTGGAAGTTATTTAATTAACAATATTTTAGCAAAAATGCAAGTGTTCTAGATATTGTGAGCATACAGTTGGATACCTAACATGTGGATTATGTAACACAAGTAATTCGATATTTTTTGTTGTTTATTGTTTGCTGTTGTTTTGCGTTAGTCTCCATTGAAGCATATTGTGTCAGGAAATTTGTTTTCTCAGTTCTCCATAAAAACCTTGAGATGAAATTTTTTTTCTCAGCCATAACTGCAAATTACACAGGGTAAGTTACAGATACTCCTGTCCATTCTGGACTGGGCCAAGCGCTACTGGCAGCAAAAAAATGATAAGATGTAATCCAAAAACGAGCAAAATATTGCATGTCAATTTCTAAAACGAAACACATTTGGTCTGTTTTGAAGACTTGAGGCTTCAGGTTCATATGCTGAACTGTGACTTGTGTGCCATGATGCCCTGAAGTCTTATCCTATGAATAAAGTGGGTTATGCTGCATTTAAGGACTTTTGTGATGCTGGTCAGTGGCTTTTATATGTTGTGGCGCACGGCTGGGGGTGGTACCCAGCCGGGACACCCAAGAGGACCAGAGGGGGGCTTGCGCCTCCTCCAAACCACGAGGGGGCGACCGCCCTGGTTTCTTTGGGGACCACGGGTACAGAGCTGTGAAGCTCAACCCTATAGGGGCCCGTGGTCACTGCCAGGGGGCGCCCAGATGCCTTGGGAGCCCTGGACCACAGAAGTGCTGGGGTGAAGAAGAGCAGGGACACCCGGAGTGCTTCCGGGGATGCAGCTGGCACTTCCGCCACACTGGGGCATGTCAGTGGAAGATTATCGGGAAACACCTGGAGCACATCCGGGTGATTATAAAAGGGACCACCTTCCTTCATACGTGGGCTGGAGTCGGGAGGTCGAGAGACAAGGTTTTGGAGGAGGCAAGAGGCATAGTGTGGTGGTGCTTAATACCAAGTCTGCCTGTCTGTGTCTGGGGCTCATTCCACAATGTAATGGTTTACATTTTTGAGGTATGACTTAATCCAGTTGTCCATTTTGTAAATCCATTTGGAGACGCAGGGGACTCGAGTAAATTAGATCAGGATTGTATCTAAGATAGGTACCTGTCCAGGATGGAACACCAGGTCAAAGCAGGATACACTTGCTCATAATATTGATAAGGGCCATTTTTCAGGTGCAATTCAATGTGATTGGAATATTGGAGTAAACAGGATACAAAGCAAGGTTGCAAACTTAACAGGGATGGTGAACATGCAGTAAAATCCAACCCAGATCTCCAGACTGTCAGGTAGAAGTACTAACCAGTTTGCCACCCTTGCCACCAGACTTAACACTATAAGAGTTTAGTGATTTTTAACTCACTTTTTTGAGCTTATTATTCTCTGTGTATAACATTAGTTCACACCCATTAGGCAAATCACAGAAATGTTCCTCCCCCCAAAAAAAAAGCCATGAAACTATTTCAGTTTGTGATCTTAGCTACAGCAGGAAAGGTGGATCCTCTTTCATCATTTTTCTCTTTGTTGTGACTCTAAAGGCAGAAGTGAGAGGAGTGTGAGTAACAGAGGGTGGATGATAAGGAGTAAAGAGAGAGCCTTTTGGAAAACGGAAGGGTGTGCGGAAAGCAGAGTCGCAAGAAAGAGCCACCTTGTTTATAGAGGTCTTCCTTCAGATGGACATCGCCACAACACAATGCACATGAAGTCATCTGTCACAGCAGAAGTGTCACTGACAGGTGTAGGGAAGACACTCAGCTGTGCTGTCACGCACACAAACACACACACGCCCTAAAGAATGCTAGTTGGGTAGGTCAGCTATCACTAGTACAGGTTATGAATGTCTGGGGTGGTCTCTCTTCTAATCTCCCCCACCCTGTCAAAGCTTTCATAAATCCCTTTCCATAATTGATCGGCAATGGCCTGTTTTGGATAGAATTAAGCCTCGTCATGCTGCAGCCCTCAGCTAACCCCAGGGGCTTTGCTGCTGGTGTCATGTTCTTAATAAAACAGCAGGTCAGCAACCTATCACCAAAGTAATTATGGAGAGCAGAGAGCAGCATCACACATCTAAAGTAGGCTAACCTTTAGGGAAACTGATGCTTGCACAGAACTCAAAACTCAATCGTTTTTGTAAAAAAAAATAAACAAGATCCATCCATCCTTCCATGCTGTTTCAAAACCTGCTTTATCCAGATCATAATCACAGAATGAAGAACAAGGCTCATCCACCCATTAGCAAAGTCAATCAGTCCAATTCATTCAGACTTGTTGGGGGAAAGGTCTAGCACCTTTGGATGTGACGTTGGTCTATTTGCTGGGCTCACTTTCACCACACCAGTTTAGTATCACCAGTTAACCTAACAAACATGTCTTTGGGAAAGAAAAAAAAACAGAAGCAAACCCAACAAGGAGAACATGTAACCTCCACACAGTGTCCACGTCAGGATTAAGTACTGTTAAGGTGTGGTGTAGCAACGCTAGGAATAATGTAAAAATTAAAGATGAAAGGGAATCTTCTACTTCAGTCTCTGGAGCTGTGTAATGATGATTCCCTCAGTGATTACTTTAATGGTTAAGGGTTAACATGCCTGTCTCCTTAAACTCTAATTCAGCCTATATTACAGCAACTTAAATTTAGTAATAAGACAACTTTTGGGCGGCACGGTGGCGCAGTGGGTAGCGCTGCTGCCTCGCAGTTTGGAGATCTGGGGACCTGGGCTCACTTCCCGGGTCCTCCCTGCATGGAGTTTGCATGTTCTCCCCGTGTCTGCGTGGGTTTCCTCCGGGCGCTCTGGTTTCCTCCCACAGTCCAAAGACATGCAGGTTAGGTGGATTGGCGATTCTCAATTGGCCCTAGTGTGTGCTTGGTGTGTGGATGTGTTTGTGTGTGTCCTGCGGTGGGTTGGCACCCTGCCCAGGATTGGTTCCTGCCTTGTGCCCTGTGTTGGCTGGGATTGGCTCCAGCAGACCCCCGTGACCCTGTGTTCGGATTCAGCGGGTTGGAAAATGGATGGACAACTTTTCCTTTTGGTATTTAATTATCATTGCATCATTTTTTCCCTCTTTGTTTATGTTTTTCACCTCTTCAAAGTAATAAATCACATATAATGTTCTCTCCGAGTCTCCTCCTTTATTTTAAGGCAGTGGTTCTCAACCTTTTTTAACTGTGGGCAGCAGCTGTGGATGTCAACAAGCTAAGTGGATTGCTCAATAGAAAATCGATGTTTCCTTGAAAAGGACGCTAAATGTTAGGCTTTCAGATAAAACAGAACATATACACTGTTTTCACCTGGTAATGGCAACAAAGTAAAGGTGAGCACTTAAAAAAGAAACCCGTTTAATTAACAATTAAAATTGCCCTATACATATTTTGTACAGCTTTCTAAATAACATTGTTAACTTTTCATGAATAAGAAATGCTTATATAAGTGATCTTTCTGATGCTGCCTAGAGTAGAATAATTCTTTACAATCAGGAGACCAGTGACTAATGGCACAACAAAGATCTGATTACATATTAGTATCCATGAGCGGTGCCCCAAAAACATGGGTTAATTCGTCACATTGCAAAAAGTGCATTCACATATACCAAGGATTACCTGCACCACTGTCAGCAAATACGAGTATCAACAAACTGGACTGCAATTTTCATATGGCTAACACTTACTGTACACACAGCTCACTACATCTGTTAATTTTCTTACCCTTGGATTTATAACGCACCGTGTCTTGACTGCAGTAACCTCTCTACTTTTGCATTCCTCCCCCTCCTAACTGTCTGCTATTTGCATTTCCTGCTCGTGGTGTTCAAAGTGAAAAAACAAAATTAGAAGGACTTATGAGGCATCATAAAACATTCTGATTAACTTATTTGGCAGTCACACTGATTACTAGAAGATTACGAGCCTTTACATATACAGTAATAAGGTGTTAAACATTTGTGGGAACAGAAACCTATGGAAGAATAACCAATGAATAAACCACTCTCAAAGCATTTCCTGCTGTGCCTTTTGTGCTCTTCGGAGTGTCACTTTTTAACAGAGCCTTTTTCTAAAAGTAAATCCTTATTATGTTTCTAGTCATGGTTTGACTGTAACCACCCCCAGTGGACATTTCTGAGTGTTTTTGGGGCTTCTGAAATTCATAAATCTTTAGATAGATTCTGCCGTTCTCTTCTGATATTAAGGGAGAAATGTGTCTTAACTAAAACATCTTGATATTTTATACTCTTTCTCTTAATAAATTAAGTAATTTTTATATAAGTTAACCTAAAGGGAAACTGTACTTGCAAGTTTTTGGCCAGTTCAGTCAAACTACTTAGCCATCACTTTCAGCACTCTTCAATTTTTGGCCTTTTTCTAATGCAATTACATATATATTGTATAAAGAATACATTTTATTTCGTGTTACAATCAGCAAAACATCCGTAACTTACTATAGCTATTTTAAAATAAATAGATAATACTAAAATATCAAGGTCATGAAACCGGCTAAATCTAATTGAGGGTTGTTGGTCCCAGAGCCTATCCTAGCAGCTCTGGATGGTGGCCAATTTAGAGTCACTAATTCACCTAACCTAGGGTTGCCAGACGTCCCTTATATATGGGACATGTCCTATATTTGATCATTTTGTCCCCTGTCCCATACTGACCTTTCAGGGACACCCAAATGTCCCATATTTAGTTCATTTTCAAATTTCATAATAAAAATATATTTTTACTACCTTCTTACGGTACTTAGTTGTAACTTTATAAGTAATTATACTTTCTTTTCTCGGATGCTCTCGATGAAAGTAACCCAAATGTAACGAGGAAACTAGTGTTTGCTGCCTGTTTGCAAATTGTTCAGTTGCTATGGTTGACTGAGGACAGAGACATTGTTACCGTTTTGCTCTCCAGCCGTGCTGCTATGCAGTTCTATATCAGCATTGCAACATATGGTGTCAACAAAGTGTGTTGTTACTACTTGCCATGGCCCACTTTTTTTGTAAATGCATGTATTAACTAATAATATTTCTCTGTTGTCTGTATTAAATAAATATTTTCAAATGATTTCACTCCCCATGTTTCCTCCCACAGTCCAAAGACATGCAGGTTAGGTGCTTTGGCGTTCCTAAATTGTCCCTAGTGTGTGTGCTTGGTGTGTGTGTGTGTGTGCCCTGCGGTGGGCTGGCACCCTGCTCGGGGTTTGTTCCTGCTTTGCGCCTTGTGCTGGCTGGGTGTTTGCTTATAACGGGTTGGATAATGGATGCATGGATGGATAATTTCACTTTTACAGAATTTTTTTTAGCTTGTATTAAATAATTATCAAATGATTTTACTTTTGTTTTCCTCATAACCCATTAAAATCCTTGCTTCATGATTTTAACTAATGTCTCTACTTTTATATAATATGTTGGTCTGGGTGTGTAGGTGGCATGTATAAATTTATATATATAGTAATATAGAGAGAGATTTTAAGAGTGTCCTGTATTTCCAATTTTCTAATCTGGCAACCCTAACCTAACATGAATCTTGTTGTGGGGATGGAAGGAAAACTGTAGTGCCTAAATATAAGTCATGGAGAAACAAGGAAAATGTGCGAACACCACAAGGGGGGAGTGTGGGATTCAAACTCATAATACTCGATCTGTGAAGCATCAGCGCTAACTACTGTACTGCCATGTACAGTATATATGATTTAAAAGCTGCATAACGTGTGGTGTGCAAGGAGGGATCATAAAATACCCAAAGCTGGGTGGTTCTACAGTACAGTAGAGGTAGACTACCCTTGTGTTTTCAAATACTTTGTCAAGGTAATCTGTCAGAAAAAATTCAATAATTTGGATTAATTAATGTTTGCATAATTTTGTAACCTTCATATTTGATGTTCAAATGTTGTATACTCTTTCTCCTCCTTTTTAGACATTTGGCACTTCCAATCCACTCGTAATCCAAGCCAGTTTTTAAGATGAGCTTTTGGTCATTGTTGAAGGATGCTTGTCTTCTTATCAATAGATGGAGTTATAAATTCACTAATTAGCAGTTGCTACATCACTTTGAAGTGGTGGCTGTTTTTATGTCAGTATGACCATTCATCTGCCTAAACATAACAGCATGTATAATGTCTGACTGATGATTTTATTGTGTTTTTTTAAAGGAAACCTTAGATGAAACTGTGAAGTAAATCAACCATATGTGCACCCCATCGTGAAGACACACGAGAGGCTGTGAAACTGCAGGAACTCTCTCCATCCGGCACAAAAACATCCATCCCCTTTCTCAGAGATGCTCAACATCCTGGGTATCCTTGTGGGGGTGGCAGTTTCTGCAAGTCTTGGTGTCAAAGGTCATCTGCCAAAAACAGGAAGGTAAAGGATGTTGCAGATAAGTTAAGTGTCAATTCCAAGATCATTCCCGGCAGCTCTTATTTTAGTGTTTGCACTTCTGCGTTTTTGCACATGTCTTATCAGAAGATCAACAATTTATTTTTCCAGAGCTACACTTCATGGATGTTTTAATTGAAAGGCAAAGTTGTGAGTAGCAGAGCCAATTCAGTGTTGTTCTGTTTCTTTTTTCTCTTTCTTACTCATGACCAGACCTGCTTTGATGACTCTGAAGTCACTTTGAGCAAACTACAATTTAATGGAGTAATTATCAATTCACTTATTTTTTTTCAAGAACGTGATGTGCCATAGGCTATCCTGGCAACATTGAGAGGGGTAGAACCCAACAAAGGGCACATCCAAGCACATAGCAATACTCACCGATACACAAAAAATGTAGAAAACCCAAATAAGTCAACAGCAATCAAATAATAATAATAAATAATAATAATCAGAAAAGTGTGTGTTGAATTAATTGACAGCTCTGAAGTAGCTGAGTGTGTGTGCATTTTACAAATGGGACTCGCGTGGTGCTCTGTGTGGGGCTAGTTCCTGCCTCGTGCTTGAACCTGCTGGGATAGCCTAAGACCTCCTCTTCTGCTACTCCCTGTGGCCATAAACTAGATTAAATTGTATTGATAATGGATTGGTTTGCATGTTCTCCCCGTGTCTGCGTGGGTTTCCTCCGGGCACTCCAGTTTCCTCCCACAGTCCAAAGACATGCAGGTTAGGTGGATTGACGATTCTAAATTGTCCCTGGTGTGTGCTTGGTGTGTGGGTGTGTGTCCTGCAGTGGGTTGGCACCCTGCCCGGGATTGGTTCCTGCCTTGTGCCCTGTGTTGGCTGGTATTGGCTCCAGCAGACCCCCATGACCCTGTGTTCAGATTCAGCGGGTTGGAAAATGGATGGATGGATGGATGGATAATGCATTGTTGGGGCTCCACAAATAAAACTGTCTTCCTTCACTTTCTATCTTTCTAACTCCCTGCCTGTTATCTTCATGTTGTTCCTTCTGAGGTCCTCTCACTACTGTACCAGTCTACTCAGGAGAACAAAGGTGGGAGACATCTTCTTTATTTCATATGCTGTCTAAATAGTGTGCTTCATTATTAGAGACTTCCTGCATCATCTTCATGTAAACACTTTGATTTACACCTCTTCTAGAAGATAAGGTAGGCTGATGCATCAAACGTGTAAAGTGTAAGCTGGTATAAATTTGTTGATCAGTTTCTACAGTTGAAAGAAGAGCGCTATATAGCATCCGACCTGACACAGATTCACACCAGAGGTACGGGTAAAATAAAATAAACTGTTTATTTTTCTTCAGCTGGAGGGCACGTCTTCCCCGTAATCCCTCCAGCAACAACACAGTCCCAAGCACAGTATAAAAATAAACCAAGCGCTTTCTTCCTCTTGGCACTACCACTCCTCCTCAGCAAGCTTTATCCTCCTCCCACCCGACTCTGGCCACTGAGTGGTGGTCGCTGGCTCCCTTTTATTGGGTACCCGGAGGTGCTCCAGGTGCTTGATTGGCAACATCCGGCTGCACTTCCGGGTAAGGCAAAACCAGTGCCCAAAAGGGGCCAGCAGCTCCTGCTGCAGCACCCCCTGGCGGCGCCTGCGGAACCCCATAGAGCTTCATAGAACTCCAACCCCCATGAAGCCCTGGGGCACCGCTACAACTCAGAGAGGCTGCCATCTAGCATCCAGGGAGAGATACTGCGCTTCCCACCCTTGTCCCCCTGGCAGATGTGTTGAAGGGGTGTCCCGGCCAGGCATGGACTCTGGCCATCCGTCACACAGTACACAAGTCAAATCCAACAAACGTCAGTCTACATCCATTTTGAAGCACCGCAGTACTCTACTTGGTCCATATCATGAAAGTGTATTTTTAGAAATTAGTCACAGGAAGCAAGCCAATAATCCATTGAGCTCATGTTCCTCTGAAGCAAGTCATGCTTTGATTATGGACGTGATGAAATTTCTCACTTAGCCTCATCGGACTTAAAAGACATTGGGCACGATTCAGGGTCCTCGGAGAGTAGTAAACTTTTGTCAGAGTTTAAAGAAAAGCAGGCTGCAGCTAACAGGCCTCTCACACATATCATAATTAAACTAGATGTTGGCTCCCACCCTAAATCTACATGCCTTCGACAGATGGTGAGCTATTGTTTTTCCATCCCAAATATTCATTTTGCATGTGCACAGCGAAGAGAATGTTAGGTTCTTTCTTCTCCCTGTTCTCTTTGTATTTCTATGTTTTATGTATGTTGAAAAAATTGTACCCGGCTAGTATAAGTTGCATATATATGTAAAAAGGTTAAATATTGTTTACGCCATGAAAAAGAAAGAAGGTTAAAGACACAAACAACATATATATATATATATATATATATATATATATAACCAGTTTGCCATTGAAGGTCTGCCTCATATTGTACAATTCTGGAAACAGAAAAGAAATCTAAGCAGATCCAGATTTTACCATTTGCATGAAAAGCCATGGCACATCTGATACCCATCAGTATGCTTCAGGGGTGAAAAAAGAAAGAAAAGGAAAGCATTGGCTGTCATGGCCAGCCAAGGCTATTGGACAGGCCTCAGTTTGAAAACTAAATTGATATAACTCTGGAACTGAATCTCACGAGTGGTTAGGAACTGTGGCTCATAAATTTAGTAAAAAGCAAGAATGTGGTATACAACCCAGAATCTAAAAGGCAACAGACTAAAAAATCCAGACGTCATTGTGGGCAACAACAAAGGTGCCAAGACTCAGAATTGAGTGAAACAAAGTGAGTTAGTGAGCCACAACTAAGTGCTTCAGTCTAAAGTATTGGCAGTGATACAAGGTATTAAGTGCCCCCATGACCTAGATACTCAGACTAGGAAGCAGTCCTCAAGTCTGACACTTGGGCCACCAGATATCCTATAGTAGAAGAGCAAAGTCTATTGATTAAGTCACAACCTGAAAACCTGCCTGCAAAGATGACCAGAATCAATGGATACAGTCAGCATGACAGCTACACCACAGCGTAAAAACTCTAATTTGCTGGTGGACCACAGGCCACAAAGCCTGGCTAGTGAGTAAGCAACAATTCATGAAACAGTTTCAATGAGCACTGCAAAACCAGAAACCTAACTACTGACAAGTGAATCCAGCTTAGATTGCAACCTAAAGAGCCACAATATTGGGATTTGGTTCAGTGAGAACTGAAAGGCAGGTTAACCTGGAGGCAGATGAGCGAGTAGTGTATAGAGCAGTAACCTGGAAGAGTGATTGAATCACAGCCTTAAACTCAGTCTGATCATTGTGTTATGTGTACTACAGTCTAGGAGTCAAAGTTACTACTGCATGTTAGAGATAACACTGACATTTGTACTACAGAGTCCACTACTAGCCACAGATCCACTCTAGTGTGCTGTCAGAAATTCAAACCAATAACCGCTTCATACGATCGGCACGTGTGCTATCAGGTAGTTTAAGAGGAAATTTAACACAAGTTGACCAACCAGTGGAAAATGTAATGCTTGTTTATTCAGAAACTATTGTAACCTATAAGCCTTAAATATAGTATCAGAACATGTAGGCTTATTTGATTTCTTTGAATCTGTAAATAAATAAAATGCTTTCACAGCAGATTCATATTTCATTTTGTCAAAATCAGATAGCAAATGCAGAGCATCCGTATTTTAGCAGCATACAAATTTCCCATGTTTTCCTTTGTTCCAATTGTCTGTACTTCCAGTGGCTTTGAGTGTCATATGTTGTGCAGATTGACATGCACAGCTCATTTAACATTAATTTGGAGACGCTTAAGAAGGTCAGGTCATGTCAAGCAGTGGCCTGCGTTATTATTGTGACCTTGTCAGCTCCAGTGACAAGACATTAATTGACGCATGAGACCTGCTGTGCAAAACATCAAATGCATGAGCAACAGTGAGAAATGTCAGTACACATTTTTAACTGCTGTCAGAATAGAGGACCCAAAAGTCACAAAAAGATTTGGGGTAGCCACCCCTGTATATTGTAGGTTGGTCACAGCAAGAAGCAAAGAAATTGATTTTCAAAACTGAGTTCAAGACAGAACTAATGTATGTGGGACAAAATGGCGGTTTTAAAGTCTGCAAGAGGAAGTGAGGCCATCAGGGTTGGAACTGGAAGTGAGGTCATCAAGTCCTGTGCTGGAAGTGACATCATCGGGGCCAGAACCAGAAGTGAGGTCATTGGGCCCAAAAGCAGAAGTGACTTTATTGGGGCCAGGCGGAATTTCCTGTAACTGGTCTGCAGGAGAAAAAGAGAAAGGGTTAGTGCACTCCGCCACCCCCTGGTCTGGCATGGAATTACCCTCATTCAAGCCCTTTACCTGCCTCCCATGTGCACGTATGTGACACTGTATAAAATGAACACCCTTATAATATTTCAATAGTACTGCTAATACATGTTTATAAAATGATGAGTGTGGGTGTATGCATGAGTGTTGTAGTGAACTGACTGGCTGTCAAGAGTTGGTTTCTGCCATAAACCCAATGCAGCTGGACTAGTCCACAGCACCCCACAAACCTCTCAGGAATGTCCTCCCTGTGTCTGTTTCAGGTGTTTCTAGTACTTGGATTATTCTGCCATATTCCAAACATGTGAATGTTAGGTTTAACACTGAGTGTGCTGCTGTACCCATGAATGCATTTATGAGCATGAGTGTGCACTACAGTGGACTAGCACCTCATCTGGGGGCTTTTGTCATGTCAATGAGCTAGCAGATAATGGATGAAGGATGGTCAAAAAACAAGGTTTGTTTTATATGTTTTATGGTAGATAGCTTCTTAACTTGTGGTCATACAGTATCTTTGGCATGTTTAATAACTGGACAGACTTTGGAGTTAAAAACACCAGTGCCTACAGCAGCTAATATTTACAGTGAGTATGAATAAATTAATAAAGCAGATCTTTCATATATGATTTGTTTTTCTAGAAATGTAAACAGCAAGTTCTCTTCTGAAGACACTGCTAAGGTGGTGAATGGGACCACTACAGGTGCTTTTGTAAGAATAAAGACGGTGGAGAGCAAGGAGTTAGTTGTGTAAAAATGATAATAATCAACGTATTCAAACAGTACATTCCATATGCTATATATGCAGCTGAAAGTGTCTTACAAAAGCTACAAAAGATACGTTGGTTGAGTTAGCTCACTGAATTAAATTCTTTTTGTGGTATAGACTTCAAATAAGCCATTTTATCAGTAGGATAAGTAGTAGAGGAAAACTTGTGAACACATGTAAATGTAAAACGCAAAGCATGCAAACAGAGATATGAAATGTGATTTTATGTCTTTGCATCAGTGTCTCAATGTTCTTGACGTGTGTGTCAGTTTAAAACAGAAAGAGAAAGAGAGAGATTACATATGAAAAGCTGTGTCTTATCCTGTGTTTGCTGGCATGAGTTAGTGAGTTAGTGAGTGAATGAGTGGGAAAAAAGTTAAAGATAAAAACAGATACTTGTAAAATATGGTATAAATGATAATAATGTTACTGTTAGAAAAACAAACATGTATGCACATATGCAAAGTAACTTCAATATTCTTAAATCGTCTACATATTTATTCTATAAATGTTGATGTAAAAAAGTTACTAGTTAATTTTTTTCGAATTAGCTATAGCCAAATGGCAATGGAGGAAAGGAAACCAAAACTCTGTAAAACCAGATCCTGGAGTAAATAAACTTCTGGAGGTCCATGGTCTTGAGAAGTTCATGAA
Source organism: Erpetoichthys calabaricus (assembly GCF_900747795.2). NCBI lineage: Eukaryota > Metazoa > Chordata > Cladistia > Polypteriformes > Polypteridae > Erpetoichthys > Erpetoichthys calabaricus. Next base: position 62,909,378 of record NC_041394.2, read on the forward strand.
TATATTATTTCGACCAGGCCAATATATTCAGCCCCCTCTGTTTCACTTAACCCTATCCAACCATCTGTTTCCATTTCCCCATTTATCCAGTCCATCAACGGGCAACAGGAATCAAATCTAAATTTAACTGTGAGACACACATGAACACGGCTACTTACAAACGGATGTTGGGACAATTTGAGACAGAGACTGACCTCACAGAGAGAACTATTTAAGAAGCTCTCTTGCCCACTGTCCTAATATCCTTCTTATCATGAAATGTTTCTTATTTCTTAGGTATTTACAAGTTATTATAAATTTTGAAATAAGAGTCATGAACAGAGATGAAAAATTCATATGGACTTCATAAAAAGTGTACTCAATGTATGGAGAGAAACACAATACTAAAGAATTACGATGAAAAAGCATGTCCTATTGGAGCAAACATATAATCTTATTAGATTCCATTAATAAAACAAGTTTACACTAAAGAGCTTCAGACAGCTAGAGCCTATTGTGGTAGCGCTGGGGAGAAGGCAGAAGCCAACCCTAGCTGAGATGCCAGTGCATTACAAGGCCCACTCAAACACATTTGAGCTGGGCTTTTTAAGGTGCCCATTAACCAAATCTGCATGTTTGGGAGTAAATCAGGATACTCAAAAAAAAAAAGGTCTAAATAACAATTCAGGCTGCCTTAATTGAATTTGTAGACTGCAGAGCAAACCACTGAACCACCACTGAATGTAACAATACTAAAAATATGTCAACGTCCCAACCTCAGAATTTGGTACTTAACACTTTGAATGCCACAGTGACAATAAGAAAATTTGTTTCTGATGTCAGTGTAAAATCAGGGTGTTATTTTAATATACTGATAAAATTCATTTTGTTTTTGAGTAAGACTCATAATAAAAATGTGTATTTTCTCTAAAATTCAAGTTAAGTGGTAGTTGGCACACGGAACAGAAAATTTTCCCAACTTTAATTGGCAGTCAACTTGTTAAGCCATTAAATAAAGCAGACAATTCTTAGGTGTAGGTCACTCTTGAAGAATTATATTTTTTACGTGGCACCATATGATACTCACACCTGTTTTTTTAATCATGGACATCTGGTTAAATTGTCCCAGGTCTCTCTGAATAACAAAAACACCCTTGTTCTCATATACTGCTGAAGGCATTGCACTTGTTAAAAAGCCCCTTACCATCTGATATGATGTTTGACTACACATCGTACCAAATAAAAGAAGCGAAAGGAGCTCATAAACAGAATGGCTGATATTGGCGAACAGATGGCATCATGATACTCGAGACTGGGGTGTCTTGTTTTATAAGATACTGACCCATTTAGCGAAACCAATCTGAGTGACCTGGCTGACACTTGTGCTCATTTTAATGAAGTACAACAATAAATTGTGAATGATCTTGTCAGGGTTACAGTTCTGTTTTGCCATTTTCATTTTTTTTCTTTGTTTTTAATATTCATCCCTATTTCTTACCTGTCCTAGGTTTACATTTTGTCTTGCGTTATTTATCCTCATTCATGTACTTCTGCTTATTTAATATTTTTACTTGTCATCATTTAAATCCTTTTTTTTAACAGTATAATTATTGTAATCTGCTGTGGTGATCACCTGAGAGAACTATTTAAGAAGCTCTCTTGGCCACTGTCTTAATACCCTTCTTACCATGAATTGTTTAGTATTTCTTTGGTGTTTACACTTTATTATAAATTTTGAAACAGAAGTCCATTTTTTGTTAATTTACTATTATTTGGCTTTTTTTATTTTATTTGTTTAGTTTTAAGGATTTTTGTATTTTAGTCTTTCCTTTTGCTTTTGGTTAATATAGTTCATTGTTCACTCATAATTAGTTTTAATTTTCTATTAGTAAAGGTCTCAAAAGATTTCTTTTGAAATATAAAATTACTATCCACAGTACCTGTCAAAGACAGGTGATACAGTAAACTTTTGATATCTCTTGTCCAATATGTACCTTTGGCGCCTTTCCTTTGTATCCTTGCATGTCTCAGCCTCTCTTGTCTGATGCTTCCTCTCTCAATCAGGTTCCTATAAAGTCTTCTTTTCAGACTATTTCATTACTGTTCAAGGCGCCTTGCTTGCCTTGCGTCTTCTTTCATACCTCTAGTCTTTCAAGGCAACTCTCAGTGTGCCTTTACTCTACTTTGTGAGTCCCGCACTCTCACTTCCTGTTTCGATCAGGTCACCAAAAGCTAAACTAACCAATCAGATTGTACTGAGAGACCAGACTTTAGTGTTTTATTATATAGTAGATTGTCTGTCTTTGTTTATTATTAAATTTGGGAGGTCTTCTTGAACTTGTCTTGTGTTTTAGCAGTTCTGGCCTTCCCATTTTGGGAAATAAATCACAAGAAGTCTGGCCAGCCCTTGCTTGTCTGAGCCCCATTGTTCTGAGGAATTCATCATTCTCATCTGACCCTTATAGAGTGGTAAAATGGTGCCAGCTGTTATGATTTTTGACATATTTTGATCTTTATTTGTAGTTTTGTACACATTCGTGTCCATTCTGGTTATTCCCTTATTATTATTATTACTTTTTGTTATTTTATTTATATTTTTGGGTATTGTAAGTGCAGCCATTTTGGGTTAACATGGGTGCTGTTATAATGAGATATCAAATGTGTTGTAAAGCCACTATTTGGAAGGTATGTAAGTCAACAGTGATATGCCCATCCTAGTATCCAAGATTTTGGATTCAATAAAACAAACCCATTTTTGGTTCTAAGAGTGGATAAAAATGTAGGGCTAGAGAAGTCTTGTGTGTATATTCAAATTCATCTTTGGTTAGCATTTTGGGCTTGGCAGTTTCAGTTTTATTTTAACTTTATTTCACAACTATTAAAATAAATTGAAAAAAAAAGATTTAAATCAAAATTAACACTAAATGATTTAAACAATTACAGTAGTTGACTAAATGACAAATTACTGAAATAAAAAATCCTTAATAATGACTAAAACACTTACAGCTAACAAAGAAAATCATCTACATATTATTCTCACAGATACTGTATTTCCATTTCTCCCTGCACAAACTTTCATCTTTGCCCATGTTCTGGATGATCTCTCTTTATGATCCTGTGGACAGTTGGATTCTGTAGTTGCAAGTAGCGACACTTCACACAACTGTTCCTCCAACAACAGCATGTTTTATTGTCGTGCACATGTGTAGTCAACACGCACAGGCACCCCCAAGGACATGCAGTTACAACATTCTAGAGGCCAATGTAAGGACTGATGATAAAATTTACGTCACACGCTCCCTAGCGTGCCCTTGTTGTGACACAGTCATATCAAGTATAAACAGACCCCAATTAGAAACTTATTTAGAACTAGCGAAAATTAAGCAGGTCAAGTACTCTATCTATCTATCTATCTATCTATCTATCTATCTATCTATCTATCTATCTATCTATCTATCTATCTATCTATCTATCTATCTATCTATCTATCTATCTATCTATCTATCTATCTATCTATAAGCCTGAGCATGCACAAATTCAGAATTAACAGTAAAAGTCTGAATGTTTAATGCCATGGTGATAAAGATAAAATGTTCTGGTCATAATTTGACAAAAGTAAGCCTCATTAGTTATAAATATGGTCTTATAATAATAATAATTTGTTTTATTTATAGGTGCCTTTCAGGGCATGCAAGGACACCTAACAAAGCGCATAACAAAATATTACAGTGCAATAAAACCAGAATCCATCCATTATCCAACCCGCTATATCCTAACTACAGGGTCACGGGAACCAATCCCAGCCAACACAGGGCACAAGGGACGAAACAAACCTTGGGCAGGGCACGCACACCCACGAGCCAATTTAGAATCACCAATGCACCTAACCTGCATGTCTTTGGACTGTGGGAGGAAACCGGAGCACCCAGAGGAAACCCACGCAGACACGGGGAGAACATGCAAACTCCACACAGGGAGCACCTGGGAAGCGAACCTGGTTTTTCTAACTGCAAGGCAGCAGCGCTACCCACTGTGCCACTGTGCCACCCCTAAAACCAGAATAAATATGATAATAAAATTACATTTAAGTTTAACAGCTAAAATTATCAGACAGAATAAACCATCTTAAAAAGATGTGTTTTATAGAAGTAGAATGTAAAAGATGCATATGAAGACGGAGAGGTAGATGGAGAAATGTTATTTAATTAAAGATCGAGGAGCTGAAAACACTGTTACTAACAAAAAAAAAAGTAACCTGTCCATCAAGTCGCCTAATATTGAGTGCATTTAAGATGAAATCAAAAATCATGTAATGGTTCTGAGTATTTAGAGCAGGCTAAGAAGCAGAGTGTTTGAAATGGAAACACTGACAACCTTAAGAAAGCATTTGAATGAGATAACGGTAAAAATTAGTTACCAGGTGTGCCAACAAGTCTCAAAGGCTTGTTTCTCCTAGTTTGTCAAATTAAACAGAAATAAATTCCAATCTGGATAAAAAAATATCAGAATAACCACACTTCTTTACTAATTTCATGAACATAATAGGTATGTTTAGACAGATGGAAGTGTATTTGTCCATGGTGTAAATTTGGCCTTTTAAATGAATAAATACATAAATAGATAGATTAATAAATATATACACGCATACACAATATGATCTAAACACACACCAAAATTGCTAAAAAGAAAGAAAACTTTTGATACTTGACACTTTCTGATACCTTTTGCTTCACATGGCCCCATTAAACTATGCTGTGTTACATATGTAAATGTGTCATAAGCTGCCATTTGTTTGCCTGTTTTTACTGTGCACAGATTAGATTATCGTAATATGTTTTTGTGTTTTCATCCAGCAGGGTGTGCTCAAAACACATACACAAGTTCCCAGTTGTCTACAACGAGAGCTTCCTTCAGCCACTTCATACGCCGTATCTGACCACTTGTCCTGGACACCGCATCTGCAGCTCTTACAGGTGTGTACTAAACTGTAGGTGTGTGTAAACCATCGTATCTCTTGCAAAAAATAAAAACTGCTGTCAGTTAGATATGCTGTTGCCAAGTAACAAAAATTATACTGCCCAAAACCGAGCCATTATACTCATTGCTGTGTTTGCCCTATGACACCTGGTGCCCTGGCGCATGAGTCAAAATTCCTTGCTAGTATTATCTCATATGTTATTATTTAATTTTTTATATATACAGTAACTTTTTTGTATCCCTTTTGTCACTGATTTAAAAAAGTCTTCTTCCAGCTGTTTACTTTGCATACTCAGCTTCATCTTTAAATGATAAAGCTTTCACTTCCTCTTATTCTTGGAAAAATCCTCTTTGCTGATTGACACACTCATGTCCAACCAAAATGAACAAATAAGAACCTAACAATACAAGAAGATATTTAATGAGAACAGGCCATTCAACCTAACAGAGCTCATCACTTTTTCTTTACCTAACATTTGCAAAATATTGTTGCAAGGTAGATGTTTTTTGCTTGAATTGACAGTTACCTGTGAGAAGAAACATTTCCTAACAAGAAAGCATATTTATCTTTTTCTAAGTCACATGTGTTTGCCAGTGCCCATGTTGAAGAGTACATTTTTAAAATAACAGCTATCATCTATTCTTCTTGTGCACTTAATAATTATGGATACTTCTGTTATTACTCCCTTCAGTTTCTATTTGCTTAAACTGCAAAGTGTAAGGCTTCTTTAATTATGGACTTTAGCTCAAACCTCACAGGCCTGGAATTAGATTTGTGGTTTTTCACTTGTATTTTCTCTAGCACTATTGTGTCCTATGGTGATCAAAATTTAACACATATTAAATAAATGACCTCACAGACGTGTTATATAGGTTAAGCATAGTTTAAAATTAGTCTTTTTAACCACTTACTGTATGTATGGAGGACAGTGATGACAATGATGTGCTCCCTAAGACACCCAACTTGACTTTTTCTTATAGTGTAGACCTGCCAGCTCTATAACTCCATTGCTTTGTGTTCAGGTTTTTTAAATATGTCCTTGGCCAGCTGGATTTGGGGTAAGAGTCCTTTTGTGGTCAGTTTAGGAGGCCTCACCGTTTTGCCATGTTTGGGACTTCTAATCATAACTTAATGTTCTCCTCAAGACCAAAAACAAAAGTTTTCAAAAAGGGCGAAAATTCACAAAAATCAATGCTGAAAATGCAGTCTTAAGTAAAAAAAAGTCTAAATCTTCAATTCAGAAGAGAAAACCAGAGACAGAAGTAAAATTATACCATAATGAGCATTATTTCATAGGTTAATTTACCTGTGTGGTTGAATATTAAATGTGCTTATACATAAAGATAAAGATAAAGAAATTATAATTGAATATTTAATGAGAGTTAAATACCTTTGCATCAGGCAACATACATGTATTTCTCCACAGTTAATATAATGGCTTATCACAGAACTGCACTTTGAGGCCCTGTCCAGTTGTCTTTAACTGCTATAAAATGTTAGATTGAGAAATGTTTCTTCAAGTGGTCACTTATCACCAATGTGTTTTTAAAATTCTCATTCAGAATCTCATAGCAAAATTCTTTCTCCTTGCACATCCGTATTCTGTGTTTTTGAACTCATATTACCTTGTACATCTCTTCAGGACCACCTACAGGGTGTCATTTCGCCAGGTTAAAAAGGAAGTGTCTCAGGTGAGCACCATGTGCTGTCCAGGTTGGAGAAAACGCTTCTCTCACTCCTACTGCTGTGATCAAGGTGAGCAGCAATTTTACAGACTGAATGTCTTCCTTACATTACCCTTTACTGTTGTAATATTCAATTACGGTCAGTTTCTTTTTGCTTTCTTGACATGATTTTTTTGCATGGAATTTAATTAATGTAAACATTTTTTTTTGCATTATAATTTTATTTTACACTGTATCTAACTTTAATGGAATAGTGGTGTAGCAGGTATTATTGACACTTACAGTTTGGTTCCAGTGTTGGAATGCAGTCCTAGTAAAGTTTGTATGTTATTCCTATGACTTTATGCTTCCTCCAGGATCTCAGCCCTCATCACACATTTAACTTGTGTGCATGTGCACCCTGCAGTGGAGTGGTCTACATTTTTAATCAGTGTCCCATGTGAGAGCGTAATATGTGTAGCTGCACAGACCAGGCTACTTTATCCTCGGTAACTTTAACCGATTCTTCCTAAGGAATACCCAAGTGCTCCTAAGCCAGCCAAAGATTACAACCCCTCTTGGATGTTCTGGGTCTACCTGGGGTTTTTCAAATTTTAGACATAAATGGGTCCTTGACTGCTAATCTAGGAGCAATTCTAAAGAAAAGTCCATACTAATGTTTTGGTATCTGTATGTTGCAACAATCTACCTATTAAGGAGAATTTATACTTCACCTGTCAGCCTAACCAGTAGTCTTCAGTGACTGTGATTGAAAAATTATAAAATCTTACTAAATCATAATCTTACCAAAGCAGCCCCATAAACCTCTATGCATGGTTTGATGTCCTGAACAACATTCCTGCGAGAAAGACCGTCCCTCCTCAGGAGGAACAGGTTTGATGTTAACGTTGAATGTAAGCCCATGCAAAGCTGTTGGACCAGACAACATACCTGGTCAAGTGTTCAGGGAATGTGCAAACCAGCTGATGGATATCTTTACAGTCATCGTCAATATTTACCTGAGGCAGGCAGTCATTTACCAAGTGCTTCAAGCCCACCACCATCACACCTATACCAAAGAAGTTCTCTGTCTCTTGCCTCAGTCACTATCACCCTATAGACCTTACAGCAATCATCTTGAAGTGCTTTGAGAGGCTAGTCTTGGGCCATCTGAAAGGTAAACTTCCCACATCTTGAGACCTTCTCCCATTTGTCTAGTGCCCAAACCATTCCACAGATGATGCCATATCATCTACTCTTCATCTGGCCTTGTCCCATCTGCACAAAAGAGACACTTTTGCTAGAATGCTGTTCATAGACTTCAGTTCAGCATTCATCACCATCATCAGGCAGAAGCTCATAATGAAGTTGAATCTGCAAGGCTACAACATTTTTTTATGCAACTAGATCCTGGATTTTCTGACATATAAAGACCAGACACAATGATTGGTGGACTGGTGTAAGTGCAGTAAGTATGGTGTAAGATGAAAGAGATGATTGTTGATTTCAGGAAGACCCCTGCTGACCACACCCCACTGTACATGGAGGGCTTTGTGGTGAAATTGGTCAAGAGTACCAAATTCTTCAGTGTGCACCTGGCAGCTGACTTTACTTAATCAGTTAACAACCATTGCCAGGAAGGTGCGACAGCATCTCCACTTCCTTCACTTCCTGACTACCTTTCCCATTCTCACCACATTCTACAGGGGTTATCATCAAGAGTGTTCTGTCCAGCTGCATCACTGTCTTGAGCATGGGAAAGGTGCTATATAAATAAAATGTATTGGGTTGGTTTGTTTTCAATCCTATGGTCCTACAACAGATACAACATACAGCACAAAAGATTGTTGAGGCAACTCTGCCCTCTATTAAAGACATCATTAGTATGCACTGCATCTGTAAAGCCTACTGCATTGTGGAAGGCCGCTTTTACCCCTCCCACGGTCTCTTTGGTCCACTTCCTTCTGGTAGAAGATTCTGTAGCATCCAAGCCAGTTCTGCTAGGTTCTACCCTTTCATTGTCTGGATTCTGAACTCTGTGCTGCCCTACATTCCTCAGATTGGTTCCTACTAGTTTATTTACATACAGTGCAACTGTTAAATTGGTCATTACTGCTGTTTTTATTATTGGTCGTTATTATTTATTTATGTATTGCTACTGGTGATACCCGTCTAAGTTAGGTTGAAATCTTTGTGATCAACACAGACGTCTATGATGACATTTGTAGTGCACCATGCAATCCTTTTTTCTCTGTTATATACCATTTGGTATAGGATTTGTAAAAAGCAGTGTTAATATTTGTGATGCACATAGTAACTGGGCAAACACACAGACAACTTATCCTTATTAAGTGGGACTATTCAATTTATTATTATTATTATTATTATTATTACACAATTTTATTGAACTCTCGGTCTAGGTCGAATTTTGCAATCACATTTTTTCCACTTTTACTGAACCAATTTCCTTCAAACTTTGCATGCATGTTGATCTCTGGTGACAATGCAACATTTCATCAGTTTTGACCAGGAATCTTTATGTTAATTACATCAAATTTAAATGTCTCATTTCCTTATATTATACTTTTAGTGAATGCACATATACTGTATATAGTGCATATATAAGTCACATATATAAGAATTAGTGGTTAGCATGTTGGACTTTTGATCAAACGGTCAAAGGTTCAAGACCAATGTAGACAAATTAATCTAAAAAATCATTTTGATTAAATGATATTTAAGTTTTTTTCAAATTACTTCAATATGACAGTTCAGCAGCATTGGTCAAGTGCTTAACAGGTTGGACGTTTACATGATTTTATTGAATTTGCCCTCTCTGTTTGTCTAGGTTAAATTTTGCAATCAATTCTTTACCCACTTTTACCAAACTGACTTCCTTCAAACTCTGCATACATGCTGATCTCCGGTGACAATGCATCAGTATTGACAAGGGACCTGAACATTAATTATGTCAAATTTAAATTTCTCATTTCCTTATATTATACTACTAGCAAAATACCCGCGCTTCGCAGCGGGGAAATACTGGCTGAATATTTTAATTAAGAAAAAAGTAAACATTTTTAAACTGAGGGAAAATATACAAAAAATTATTTGTTAAGGATCTCTTTGTATACCACGTTGTCAGTTCGTCCCTCCGGTTGTAATATGACCAATATGTTTGGGTCGTACGCAAATCCACAATTGGCTTTGTTGAGCCAAACCTGTTGTTTTCGTATGAGACGCTTTTCATTATTGGGATCGTATCTAGAAACAGAAGCTGTATTAACTTGTGGATTTGCCTCTGTGTATTTAGCGACAGCGTCTCTATGAACTTGGGGATTCGCTTGCGAGTATTTAGCCACAGCGTCCCTGTTAACTTGTGGATGTGCTTGGGAGTATTTAGCCACAGCGTCCCTGTTAAGTTGTGGATGTGCTTGGGAGTATTTAGCGACAGCGTCCCTATTAACTTCTGGATGTGCTTGCGAGTATTTAGCGACAGCGTCCCTATTAACTTGTGGATTTGCTTGCGAGTATTTAGCCACAGCATCCCAATGAACTTGTGGATTTGCTTCTGTGTATTTAGCCACAGCGTGTTTATTAACTTGTGGATTTTTCTGCGAGTATTTGGCGGCAGCTGCACGAAGTTGCTTCCATCTAGCTGCATCAGAAAATCTACCACGATGTCTGATACGCCTCCTTTTTACTGTGTTCTCACAGCTTGGATTGCTGCTGTCATAATCGGCTCGAGCTGGATTTGTGTTGAACTGACATTCGGTGTGTGTCAATCGATATAAGCATACATCTTTTGAGAGTTGAAATACTGTATTCATAAACATCAAAGTGTCCACTACTCAAATCGTCACCTGTGAATCTAAGATGTTTAAGAGGCATTAACGGTTCTCCAAAGGTGTAAAATATTTGGCCATTTTGGTACACTTGAAAGCGACAACCAAACAATTCAGCGGCAGCCATCAACTCACATGCAGAACCATAGGTGAAGGGCTTAAGCATTTCAGTCTTATAATGCTCCTGTGTACTGTAATTATCTCCTGTACCATCATCAGTCCACACTTTGAACCTGTCCCAGTCATTTAATACATAAGACACAATGTCCCTGCGGATATCAAAAGTGAGCCTGATATGTCCGTGCAATATGTAACACAGAGAATGGAAAAGGCAGGCGCCATCTCGGGGCATGGACACCACTCGGTAAGTGATAGTTCTTTGATTGATGGTGATCACCTCCATAGACATGTTAATAGGGGTACAGTTGGAAGAATAAAGGGAATGGGTACTTGATCAGTAAAGAAAGTATAAAATACCTACACAATAATTATAACAATCGTAATAAACGAAATAATAACCCGTGGATTAAATAAAAAGGCTGCTTCCTTTTCGAAGCAAGCAAAAACGACGTCCTTATATGGCGTTCGTTTATAAAATAGCAGAGAAGCTGCGTAAAGGCTGCTTCACAAAAAAAACAGCGGAGCGCCTTATATGGGCAGGCAGCGGATTAAATAAAGGAAATGGGTACCTGAACAGAAAACTAAGACTAAAATAGCTACACAATAACCATAACAATCGTAATAAACGAACAATAAAACAGTAGAGAACCGCGAAGCAAGGAGAAAGGACGGCCTTAGTCAGTCAGTGAGTGAGTGAGTGAGTCAGTGAGGGCTTTGCCTTTTATTAGTATAGATTAGCGATTACAAATATATAAAGTGCTTTTTGCCAACACACACACATATATATATATATATATATATATGAAAAATTAGTGGTGTTGATCAACAGTTTAGCGCGTTGGACTTTCGATCAAACAGTTGTCGGTTCAAGACCAATGTAGACAAATTAATTAAAAAAAAATAATTTTGATTAATTGACATTGAAGTGGTTAGCGTGTTAGACCTCCACTCAAATGTTAAAAGGTTTGAGACCAATGTACACAAACTTTTTTTTTTTAATTAAAAAAATGTTCATCATTTATATAGAAGTTTGGCAACATACTCTTTTCAGTGATTTGGCGTTATTGGCTCAGTGGATAAAGTGTTGGGCTTTTCTAAGAAAGACTGAAGGTTTGATTCTCCAACAGACAAATGCACATATCCAGTACTTCAAACACGTATGGTTTCACTGTGGGTAGGATTTTCTGAAATGAGAAATGTATGTGTATGAATGTTACATTTCACTTTAAGATCGTAGGTTTGATTCCACTCTGTCGCTATTGTCATTTGTCTCTCATCACATTCTGACCCAAGTCAAGGTTTTTGTAACATGCTGATGACTGTGTGGCATTAGGGTGGCTAAAAATATATACAAAAAAGATTTAAGTGACATGATTTTATTTTGTTATTTGTGATTTTCTTGTGCTAAAATTTTGTTGGTCATTTGTGACTAAAAATTAAATCGTGAGACACCCAAAAAGAAGTAAGATTTTGATTTGAAGCTTAATATTACATGCATGTTGTCCTCTTGACTGTTTCATTATTATTATTGTTGTTGTAGTTTCATGAAAAATGAAACTTCAAATACAAGTTTCAAGCAAAGCATTTACATAGATCTTATTGTTATTCCAAATAGCATAAAGATTTCTTATAAATACAAAAAAAAAACTATAATGCCTTTCAACAGTTATTCAGAACCTCCACTCCATCATGTATCAATGACCAGATCCCTTAAACATGTTGGAGGTTTTTAAAGTTTAATTTTAATAAAACATTTGATACCAATGAATCTCTAAACTCAAGCAATCACTGTTGACAATGGTAAGCTATTGAATGCATCCAGATTGAAATATTGCTATATACCGTTGTAGCCTATATCTTTTTGCCCCTCAATGTTTATGGCAGGTTGGCAGTTATGTTACTGGGCCGATGCCAAACAGCACATATATAGGACTGTGCTATCCCCAAGTATTTCATTAGACATTATCTCTTTCTCTTACTCTGTCTCACTATCTCTTTGTCAGCAGCAGTGTGTCAAAGCGCCTGCCAGAACAGAGGAATCTGTTTGGTGCCAAATGTGTGCACCTGCCCCCCAGGGTGGACAGGCAATCAGTGTCAAACTGGTGAGTCTGACTGTAATTAGTTGACGTGAAGTGCCTTCACAATCACTTTCCTAGATGTTATTTCCTTGTTCTGTAATTTTAGACATAAATGAATGCCAGGTGCAGTCTCGACAGTGCGGGCATAACTGCGTGAACACACCTGGGAGCTTCTTCTGCACATGTCGAAAAGGCTACGTCCTAAAAGACGATGGGAGGTCTTGTGAACAAAACGAACCAGGAGGTAAGACCAAACCAGACTCCTTCATTGAAAGTGACCTACTCTGGGCATTTCTAGGTGAAACTGAGATACATCAGCATGAAAGGGTCATATTTCGAAAATATGGGGGAAGCTGTTTTACATTAAACATGTTGACAGACTATATAATTGCATGGGTCTATGTTTTATTTTGAATTTTGTTTGCTTTTTAAAGATACTTTGTCCAAAAGCCTGTCAGAAGAAGTGTCACAACTGAAAGACAAGGTGACCAGCCTAGAACAGGTAAACTCTTGCCCATTCTGTGCCATTTCTTTTAAAATATGTCTGTTCTACACTGAGTAGCCATTTTATTTGGTACACCTAACCAGAATTGAGTCAGTTAGACCTTTTCTTTCACATCATCCTGAACTTATTAGCGTATGGACTTGCCAGGATGTCAAGTGCGGAGCACAGAGATGCTGGCTTGTGTTGATTCCTGTATATTACATCAATGTTTCAAAATAGCTGGCTTTGAACCTCACTTCTAAACCCACTGCAATATGTTGACTACGCTATCATGGCAATGCAATATAAATCCATGACTTATTGTTGTGGTATGAGCCATTATTCTTCTAATATTGTAAGCACACTGCTGCCATGAAGGAATACAACATTTATATGTCCAATGCTACTAAAGTAAGGATTTAATGGTATAAGGGGACCCAATGAGTGCCATGACAGCATATCTGACTCTACTATAATGCAACCAACAGCACTGGTGGCACCTGAAGGTTCCCTCTGTTATAAATTAAGGGAGGCTACATGATATAATAGGGCAGTTGACATTTTAAATTTAATTATATTTTAGCCAGAAGTATTAGACTTCTAAAGTCACTTTGCTATAATGAAGCCCATATCACATACTTAAACGCAGAAATGAATATGTAGGTGAACACCTCTGAAAAGTAAACATTTAATAAGGAATATTACTAAGGGAACATTTTGTGTTAGAAGAATTCCTCTGTCATTAATGATTTGCTGTCCTCATTCTCCTCTTGCCTCCATGTTCTGAATTTCCAATAAATTTTTATTAACGTCAAGCTTGTCTTCATTCGATTGTTTCCTTCATCTATCAGCACTGGCACCTTCCAGTTCAACAGATGCCAATAAAAACCCCTAAGGAATATTTTCAAGTTTCTTCATTGTTAATTTAATATCTTTTATTTAGAACTAGCAAAATACCCGTGCTTTGCAGTGGCGAAGTACTGCTTTAAAATTTTAAATAATAAACTGAGGGAAAATATACCAATAATTATTTGTTAAGGACCTCTTTGTATACCATGTTGTCAGTTCGCCCCTCCGGTTGTAATATGACCAAGCTGTGCACTGAGCTTACTCTTGAGCATGCAACGTATAGTTGGCCATGTGAAAAGCAAATCAAGAACGGCAAGACCGAGTCAGCTGCGGAGCTCAGCTCGGAGCGAAATGAAGTGAATGAAATGAGGTGAATGGGAGGGGAGATGATCACGTGACTCCAACACCCGCCTTAACTCTCTATCCCTCCACAAACACACAAACACAGTCTCTCGGATCCCAATTCTCCTTTATATATATAGATTACAACTCAATCCATTGTAACAATCTGTGTAATCCAAGCTTGTTACTACTCTGTCTTCCTGGTACACACATGGGAAAACACACAATTAAATAAAATCTAGTAAAAGTAGTTACAGTACCTATAAAAGGTATTCACCTTCTTGGAAGTTTTCATATATTATTATTATATATCATTAAATAACAGTAGATTTAATTTGGATTTTATGACACAGAAAAAGACTCTTTAATGTCAAAGTGAAATAGAGCTCTGCAGAGCGGTCTAAACCAGGGGTGGGCAATGTCGGTCCTGGAGAGCCGCAGTGGCTGCAGGTTTTTGTATCATGCGTAGAATTCACACTATAACATGGCATACAGACAAAAGCGCACAAAAAAAATCCAGATGCATAAATCTGTGCATTTGCCAACTTCCACGTTCTTCCGCTCCATAAATCCCGGTCAGCGTGAAAAGTAACGCACGTGCACGCGCTTGCTGTCCCGCCCTGTCTCCTCCCAGAATTACGCCTCTTTGAATATCAATATAAAATCAATATAAATAGCCCTTAAGCTCAGCGTTCTATGAAAAGGCAATGGCAAAAGCATGGGGGAAAATAGAATTTCAATGAATACCAAGTGGAGGCAAGGAAAAACGTACTATATGTTGGTTTAAACAGTGGTATAAACAACAAAAGGAAGTTGATCGAGTGACATAGAGTGTCGGAAAAACTCGAAAGCTCAAGTTCACAAAGTCGCACAGTGCCCGAAATAAAATGGAAGTTGTCAGATATCAAAGTCACTGTGAAAAGGTGAGTCGCAGCCCACCGTCTGAGTGTCATATTAAAGCTTATTAGGGTACAGACAAAAAAAAATAGACACACAGTGGGAAAAAAGCACGAAATGTCAACTTTATTCTCGAAATTTCCACTTTAATCACGTAGTTTATTTTGTCATTAAAGTAGAACATCATATACTTCATCTTAAAATCGTTTAATTTACTAGTTTCTCAAATCCCATTGTAACTAAAGTAGCACGTTAAATGCTTTGATTTGTATGTGTTCTTCTATGTGCTCTATGTGCGTGAATCACTACGTCCTTCTTAAACGGGCTTTCTCTTCCTCCGACAGGACGCAGAATCCATTACATTCGTGATATTACAGTTCTCTGACATAATTTAAATACTGAGATATATAATTGATATCATTTCATTATTCATATCATATCAATTAAAGCATGTATTAAACATGGGAACACGGTGGTGCAGTGATAGTGACGAACTGGCACCCCATCCAGAGATTGTTCCTGCCTCACTCAAGATGCTTGCTGCGCCGTGAGCAACTTTCGATGAAATAATTTAATGCAGCAGTACTGTCTCTTTCAAACATACTAACCCCCAATTCCTTTTCTATCTCCAAGTACCCAATCGCCACACAATCAGCCCTGTAATAGATGTTAAGCTATCTGTAAGTTTAGAACGCTGATTCTTCAAAACTTTTAAGGAGCATTGAAATATTTTCGTAGTACATGTTTAATTATTCCATCCATCTATCCATCCAGTGTCGTGGCAGTTCCTTGCTAGCGCTGCAACACCGTGTCCTCACATGTTTAATAATTAAAAATACAGATTATTTAAATAATGTTAACATTTTATGTGTATAATGTAACAAACATATTTTGCTGCATTTTATCTTAAAAATGATATCGTCATCATATGTAAATACACGCTTTATAAAGTGGCTCAGGTTGTGTAATATTATAACTGTATCGCAAGTTTACATTGAGGTAATTGTACTTTGTGGAAGACCAGCCCGGACACAGACAGGCAGACACCAACAGTTCCAAACACACGCCAATATTTATAATATTTATAACTAGTAAAGTCCCGTACACAACCCAGTGTCCTTCCACCAATCACCCTCAAGTCCAGGCCTTTCAATGATCCAGCCTTTCTTCATCGTCTCCACTCCTCTCCTCCGAGCTTCGTCATCTTCCTCCAGACTCCCAATGACAACTGAAGGGAGGCGGCCCCTTTTATTTCCAACCGGACGTGCTCCAGGTGCCCCTATTGAAACTATTGAAATAGTCAGGAAAAATAATTGAAATGTTGAGATGTCAGGTAACTGAAACAAACTACTCTGGGTGTCTCTCTCCTAAGAGGATTCGTTTTGTCAACGTGCTCGCCTCGCTTCTGCATTAATGGCGGGATGGAAAGTAAAAGGGATACCGTTTTGCCAATGTTAGCAGTTAAGCGACTTTGCCTTTCTTCAGCGGTTTTGTTTTGCTGATGTGCCGGTCTCGCTTGTGTATTAGTGCCTAAGTGAGTTTCTGTTTCCTCGGAGGTGGAGCCCTTACCCCGACTCTACCTCTCACTTTCGGGCTGAACAGACACACACACTTCCATGCGTAAACAACATTTATATATAAGATAGTTGACTACTTCTAGTTTGCCTGTTACTCTACATAAGTCGTGTTCATCTGTGATCTCCTTTAAGCGATTCTTTCTGAACACAGAAATAGGTGGTGATCCATTCTCGGGACTCCAGTGAGACAAACCCCATAGCTAGCATTTCTGGCACACACTGTCCTACTGCATTCAAAGATACATAAATCTTTAATCTTGCCCTTTTACCACTACCCTCACAACCCCCACCCTGAATTGCACACATATCATCTGCTGGTAGTTGCCTCCCTGTCTGCCCATAGGATGCTATCACTGCTTAAGCAGTTCACAGAACAACTGCACCCAGTAACATGGCCGTTCAATATATAGTATATGATTTGCACATACTTATCTAACATATAGGATGGACCACAAGTGCAGTGATTTTCCAAGTTACAATAACGATGTGGTAGACATTAATCATCTAAAATGTGAATAATTGCATAGTTTAGTGTGATAGCTACACTAATGGTCCATTCAGACATAAGCATGACAAGTAAATAATCTGAAGGGAGACCCAAAATGAGCTCTTTGTTCATATTATATCCTATGTTTAGCGACTAGAGAGAGCCGTCAGTGCATTCTCTAGGTTTGTGCCATTTGACGTGGAGCAAGTTAGAGATTCAGAAATTGCAGAGATGTGGAGCCGACTGGGACAGCTGGACCGCATCGACTCTTTGAGTGAACAGATCCTCATGCTGGAAGAGAGGCTACCCAATTGTAAGTCCTAATTTCTTAAACTAATCAGCTCAGGAAATCTCTTTCGGAATGGGCAAGAATTCTCAAGTACGTCTTGAAACAAATTCTACTGTTACACAACTCCAGTAATGTAGATGTGTCTGTTTTATTTTTCAGGTTCATGTAACGAAAGCCAATAGCTCAGAGGACCAATGACAAATGAGCACAACATCTTCTATTTTGCTATGCCAGTTCGTTATTCTTCTTTAGCTTTTAAATGGATTTGTTTTGCATAAATTTAAATCTAGAAAGCCACAGTGCAGAGGATATTACTGGAGGAGGTTTGGGCTTATTCATGGTATATTTTCCTTTCCATATTGTAAATTGTGGTTGTGGGATTCATTCATAATGATTCTAATGGTAGCTACACATACAAGACTCATATCGGCTTCATAAATTTTATCAAACCAAATTAACACGGTAGCGCCCTTGTTCCCTTATTTCCATCTTAATATATCCAAACGGGACAGCGAACTAATTAAAAAAGGTGCTGATGCATCTTGCAGTGCAGATACACTGTTGTTTTGCATCAGCAACTTCTTTTCAATAACAGGCTATATTTTATGAAAATTCTGCATGGAATTACAATGTGAACCGCTAACTCACTCGACTGAAGAAGTCTCCGCTGTTCCTTTCATCCACAAAATAAACATCCCAGGGCAAAGACAGACTGTTTGTTATGATTTATTATCATGGCCGAAATATAAACTCCAAGATGCTATTGCCCTCCAGATAAAGAGTCTGCAGCCACTGCTTAAGCCATGAATCCAAACCATGTCATTCACTCCTGTTAACTCTGAACGTATAAAAAAGAAGAGAAAAAGCACATATTTATTAATATACTCTTTGAAACCCTATAGCAGGCCTCTTAAGAAAAAAAAACTGTTAATCCTTTCAATTAAAGTACTAAAATTTTCTCCACTTTCAACTTGACAAAGCTGATACAACAAAAATGCGTATCAGTTCATATCATTTTTTTATAACCTGGAATTCTGGGATGCCTTTTTCCCAGAAAAGCACACCAGAACTGTAGGCACTAGGGAATAAATCACAGGGGCTTTCCTCCTTTTGTTTGATAAATGTTGTATATATATTGAGGGAAAAGATGAAAGAATGTTAATACATTTTTATGATCAATGTCATTCCCTCCCATCGTTCTTGGGCACTTTAAAATACACGTTACAATGGTGCTAACAGCTGAGCACAGCTGCAAAATGCTGGAACAGTTTTCTGAATTCTTCCTTTTTTATATTTCATTACTGTTCTTATTTATGTGAAAATATAATAAAAAAGTTGTGTTTTGTATATGTGAAGTAGATTATTATTTTGTTTTATTTCTACTTTGTGCATAGAAAAGGCTTAAAACATGAAAGGAGAAACTTTGCACTCCATTTGCATGGCTGAATGTCTTCTCCTTTTAAAGCAGGGGTGTCCATCTCTGGTCCTGGTGGGCCGCAGTGGCTGCAGTTTTTCATTCTAACCCTATTCCTAATCAGTTTTCACTGCTAATTAACTCCTTTTCCGTTGATTTTATTAGCCCTGTTTTTAAGGATTCAGTCCTCTGCATCGATTCGTTTCTTCTTTAAATGAGAAATGAGACGTGAAATGAGCCAACAGATGACCAGCTAAACTGGAACGTCATACTCCAGCCAATTTCACTCCAACCAGTTTCTTATTGAGAAGCCGATTGTTGCTATTAATTAAAGCCGTCATTGAATATCATGACTTGTTGCTGCTCTCGTTCTGCCACAGCCGACTGTTGATTTTCTGTTTTTTTCTAAGACCACCGTCAAGATGTTTTGGTGACCTGAGCAGACCCACATGACCTTTCTTTATTTTCAGGTGAGCTGATCATGTGCCAGCTCGTTTCGTGTCTCATTAAGGAAAAAGAAACAACTAAGGGGTCTGAGTCACGTCAATTAAAACAAAAGCAAAACAAGTTAATCGGCATGCAAAGACAGCAAACTAATTAAGAAGATGGGTAGAATGAAAACCTGCAGCCACATTGGCACACCAGGACCGGAGTTGGACACCCCTGGTTTAAACTATGGGTGACACTTCTCTGTTATACTACAACCTGTTCCTCCCACACTCAGTTGTTTTATTAACGTTTTACCCAATCAGATCAAATCACGTTATTCAGAAATGCATTAGTGAGGCCACTGTCTAAATAAGATTTAGTCTCTGCATTAGGCAAAACGTTTTGTTTTTTTTGGTGCTTTAGTTTTGCACAAAATGTTGTAAGGTGTTATTTATGAAATCAGAGTATGGGGTCAAAAACTATTATCCATTACCTCTATACATTGTAAATAGAGAGCTGTGTTAGGATTTTTCTCTCCTGTAAAAGAGAAAAGACTCACACGTGATTAGAACGTGAATCAAATGAGAGCTGGTACACACCCGATTAAGACAACACATCCAAAATGTCGAGTCTCTACTCTTGTTTTCTGTTTTTCTTCTTTTTTTTAAGTTGGGAAATACACAAATAACATTAACTTGTTTTATGAATCTATTTAATTATCTACAAATTTTTGAGATGCATTTGGAGTCCACAGCCATGAAAGGATTATGTGATCTCCGTAAAATAATCAAACTAAGTCCCAGATATTGTGAGACGACATTTAATTTATAGAAAGAAAGGACGGGGAGGTCTTGTCCTCTTCAAGCTTGAAAGCAAGTTGTTTTTTCTGATACTTTAGTATCAATAGTACAAGTGGTGTTGGACGTTAAGGATGCAATGAGAAGTCAACAAAATGGTACCTTTTATTAGCTACCTACAATGATTACAGTATTCAAACCTTTGAGGCTGCTCAGGCCCTTTCTTCAGGTAAGATGCATTTGAAGAACTGAAGAAGGGGCCCGAGTTGCCTCAAAAGCTTGCATATTGTCATCTTTCTAGTTAGCCAATAAAAGGTGTCATTTTGCTTGACTTCTCATTGTATCGCAGAACAACACATACAGTAGTTATACTTTGTTCTCTAAAATGTAAAGAGTTTAACAGGAAATGTACTGACTATATCACTCCTAGTTTTGGAAACAAATCCCATTAAACAGTGCTGTCTGTGATAGACTTGCACCACGTCCAGGATTCATTTCTGACTTGTTGGGATAAGCTTCAGCAATCTGACCTCGGTTTGGACAAGTGGGTTAGATGTAATCCATCGGTCTATTTTCTAGTTGTAATAGGATATTTTGTCTGTAGCTGGTAGTATTGCCACTTCATGGCTCTTGGGTGGCAGTTTGATTCCTGGACTTTGCTAATTTTGTTGTCGAGTTTAGATGATTTCCCTATGCTGTGCTCACAGATCAATGTATATAAACGGATCATTAAATGCAGCACTCCCTTCTTACAATACTTAATTCTTCAAGCGTATGTGTTCATCCAAGGCTTGCTCTTGCTTGGTACTTATTCAACCAAGGATTGGTTCCATAAATGAATGAATAAATAGCTATTCCACCAACAATAAAGTGTGTCCGATTTGATATGGCTTCCTTAAATTCATGACAGCATTAACACCTCATCCATACAGCAGCAGTTTTAGTTTCCAATGGTGAATAAAAAGTACAGCATTCAAAGTGAGCATGGAGGCAGCGTTGCTAGGAACTTAGAACAAAAGATGAGCAACCATGTAATAAGTCTGAAATGAAAAAGGGCACGTGTCCACATGAGGTAAGTAGGCTGTTGTCAAGAATTGAGAAATAGATGCAATTTTATAATTTACTTTCATGAAATAAAGATGTTAAAGGCATACATACAAATCATACTATTACCACAGAATGGAGGACTGTCATTTTAGTGCTTAACAGATCAAAAGATGTGCCAAAAAGCTCTTGACTTGCACAACCAAATGTTTTATTCAGTCAGTCCAATCCAAGACCCTAATTAGAAATCATTTTTGCATCAGTATAAAAGCCCACCATCCATTGACTATGCCACCCATTTAGTGGCTGTCATGGTTAGGGCCTTTCTCAATAGCATCAAGAACGAGGCAGGAGCCAGCAAGTGTACACATGAGTATGTACATCTTTGAGATGAGGGAGAAAAATCGGAGTACCTGAAAGAAAATTATAAAGTACAGAAACAGATGGAGATGTGTGAACCACATAAACTCAAACCAAACTATGAGTTGATTCCATGATCCTGGAGCTATCAGGCTGTGATGCTAACTATGGACTGATGGATGAAATGTGCAGAAGTGACATTCTATGCTACACCAGGCATATATATATTCATTAAAAAGAAAAAAATGGGTAATTTCTGAGAGGTTGCAGGGCATGCTGAGGTATACTTCTGGTGGAGGCCTTACCATGCCCTTGATGATGGATCAAATTCTATTCATCACAGGTGTCCCAGCCCACATCACCTTGTGTGAAGGAACCTTAAATTTAAGATTACTAATTTCACACTACAGTTCTGATTTTTCAGTGTAAACACCTCTAACAAAGGAGCCCCTGAAATCTCCCTAAATGGCATGTTTTTGTGACTATATCTGTCTTATTGGCATGCAGATGGATATCTTACTGGTGAACCAAGGATGCAAAGGCAACTCTGAGCTACCAAAAGATTTTTATGGATGTTTTGGTCCTCACCATATCCAGAGGTGTTTCTCTTTTTGGGCCTAATTCTGTTTGGTAGCCTGCAGCACTCTGCTGAAAAGGCAAGTTCATAAACTGGAAAGACAGAAGAGAACAGATGCTCTGCAAACAAGCAACTACTGATAATGTGATGAACTAACACAGATGCAAATGATAGAATGCATTTCGAGCTGCTAGAGATAAGGTCTGCTCAAATATCCGAGGCTTTGCACATTAGAAACTGGATACTATGGTAGTAAGATCTATTCCTGCGAACTTTCACATGTATGGTCTATAAAAAGAACACAGGTTTCTTTGTTTGGGACAGAAAATAATGAGCAAGAAAAATAACATCAAGTCTGATCCAACAAATATTTAGTTAAAGGTATTGCCTCAAATTCATAGGATCTAAGCATACAGTATGATAGGCGTTCATTCTCTTTGTATTATTAGGAGGCTTTGCTAAAGTATTATTGTAGATTACCTTTTCTTTTAAGTTAAAACTTAAAAAATGTAATAGTCCTTACATTTGTTAATAAAAGATTTGAGAAGGCCTTTTACTATATAAAAGATAGGCAGCAAATTAGCTGAGGCAGCACAGTGGTTAACACTGATAACTTGTGGATTTAGAGGCTTGAGCTTGAATATTTATGAATTGTATTGTGCATACACTGATTTTCCTTGCATACAGTACTGTATATGTGAAGGTAATATGTGTTAGGGTAACCTAGTGACTATAAAGTGGTCCTATCTGATGGACTGGTGACCTCCCCAGAGCTGTTACATGCCTTATGCCAACATGGACAAGATGTCATAATCTAAAGAGAACTCAGCTAACTTCGGGAGGGGTTTTCCACATGCGTATTAGTCCGGGCACGGCTAGAAATTCAGAACAAAAGAAATCAGATGTATAAAACTGTTTAAATACTCTACAATTGGCAAAAATTCATGGTCTACTTAGAAGTGAACATAACTAAAAATAACCTACAGGGCAGCCAACAACTTCTCGTCAACTACAGCACAGGTTAACATGTTAAGCCTGACAAGCATTGTTTTCATTTTTTCGTAAGGGACTTTCCCATCACAGAAACTTCTTACAGGGTACCAGGGTTGTTTTATGGAACTGTTATAACATTCCCACTACAGGAACGCGAGCCACTTGTAGCTCCTGGTACTTTTTTTTTAGCTTCTACTCCCAGGAATGTTTGTTCAACCAGAACCTATCTGGCGATGGATTGTGTTGAATGGTTCACCACAAGCTCTGGCACCATCTTATGAATCTGTAGTTTGGACTTTGAAGAGAGTTATCAGTAAACACACTTCACTCTTAATAGCCACGCTATGCATCACATTAAAGCAATAATCTCCCCTGTGAAATCACGATCAGTTTAAAGCAAAGAAGTGCAGGGATCCCCCCCGAGAACATTCGCAAATTCCTCAATTCACACAGTCACTCTTCATTGCATGTCACACATTTTGCATAAAGTTTACAGTTCCTGTATGTGCAACAGATGAAAGTGGCCAGGTAGCACAAGAGATCCACAGCCTACATCGTACAGGAACTCATTGGTTCCTGAAAACAAAGTTCCTACGGTGGGAAAATGACTATTGATTAAATACAATCAATAACATCGAGGAAAATAGATCCATGTTTATTAACCTTCGACATGCTTCACCTTAGAAAGCAGTTTGCTGTTCCAAATAGGTAGGTGGTTTTGTGATTAAAATAAAAATATTTATGCTAGATTTGACACCAAACACATCTATGCTATGCACCTGAGATAAATGTGCGGTAGCAGGAAACAGGAGCATTTTAAGTACAGCGTGTGCATTTAGGTGAAGGAGGAGAGAATGCTGGCAGCGTGGCACAATTTGGCATAGTACTTGTAACATTTTTAATGCAAATTCCAAAAAGGTGCTTTATGACTCTGGCTCGCTAAATTAGCGAACATGTAAGGGCGTTTAGTCCAAGAACTGGTTTCTTCACTCAGAATTCAGATGAATGAATACTGACACACAATTCTTATGTAAATACAGTAATCCCTCACGTATCGCGGGAGATAGGTTCCAAGGCCGACCGCGATAAATGAATTTCCGCGAAGTAGGGACACCATATTTATTTAATTATTTAACGTGTATTTAGACGTTTTTAAACCCTCCCTGTATTGTTTACAACCCACCCTTTACTCTATTAATAACAGGGACAACTGCTAAGCAATATGAAATCGGTAGATAAGTTTACACTTACTGTATAGCGAAGTACACGTAGCTATATATGACGCGATGATGGTGATGAATATGCTGCGCAGTAAAAATGATGACGATGAAGGTGATGATGACTTTTACTGCGCAGCTGATGACTGTATTTTACATCTCTTCAGATGGAAAAGCCATTTCCTGGGGCACCTCCTCCTCGGTTTCCGAAGGTGTATCCGTAGTAGTAGTAGTAGTAGTAGGAACTGGCTCTTTTTTGCGAGGCTGCAAAAACATCGTGATCGGCAGTTGCTGCCGCTGCTTCTTTTTCAGGTCGAAGAGCAGCTTGTAGGCGGTCATGACGTTGACAAGGCATCAGTCAAAGCACCAATCACAGGCCCGATTACAAAGCGGGAAGCTGTGATTTGTCGTCTCCCTCCCATGTAACAAATCACAGCCCGTGTTACAACGCACTTAGTCACCGAACTTGTTTTGTTGTTCTTAGACTAGGAAATACTACTACTATATTTAAAAACCCGCGAAGTTGTGAACCCACGAAAAGTGAACCGCAAAGTAGTGAGGGATTACTGTACATCATATGAAAAAGTTTGGGAACCCCTCTTAATTCTTAGGAGTTTTGTTTATCATTGGCTGAGCTTTCAAAGTAGCAACTTCCTTTAATTATATGACATGCCTTATGGAAACAGTAGTATTTCAGCAGTGACATTAAGTTTATTGGATTAACAGAAAAATGCAATATGCATCATAACAAAATTAGACAGGTGCATAAATATGAGCACCCCAACAGAGATATTACATCAATGCTTAGTTGAGCCTCCTTTTGCAAATATAACAGCCTCTAGACGCCTCCTATAGCCTTTGATGAGTGTTTGGATTCTAGATGGAGGTATTGTTGACCATTCTTTCATAGAAAATCTCTCCAGTTCAGTTAAATTTGATGGCTGCCAAGCATGGACAGCCTGCTTCAAATCATCCCATAGACTGTCGATGATATTCAAGTCAGGGGACTGTGACGGCCATTCCAGAAACTTGTACTTCTCCCTCTGCATGAATGCCTTTGTAGATTTTGAACTGTGTTTTGGGTCATTGTCTTGTTGGAATATCCAAATCCTGCGTAACTTCAACTTTGTGACTGATGCTTGAACATTGAACATTATCCTGAAGAATTTGTTGATACTGGGTTGAATTCATCCGACCCTCGACTTTAACAAGGGCCCCAGTCCCTGAACTAGCGACACAGCCCCACAGCATGATGGAACCTCCACCAAATTTGACAGTAGGTAGCAGGTGTTTTTCTTGGAATGCGGTGTTCTTCTTCTGCCATGCAAAGCGCTTTTTGTTATGACCAAATAACTCAATTTTTGTCTCATCAGTCCAAAGCACTTTGTTCCAAAATGAATCTGGCTTGTCTAAATGAGCAATTGCATACAACAAGAGACTCTGTTTGTGGTTTGAGTGCAGAAAGGGCTTCTTTCTCATCACCCTGCCATACAGATGTTCTTTGTGCAAATTGCGCTGAATTGTAGAACGATGTACAGATACACCATCTGCAGCAAGATGTTCTTGCAGGTCTTTGGAGGTGGTCTGTGGGTTGTCTGTAACCATTTTCACAATCCTGCGTATATGCTGCTCCTGTATTTTTCTTGGCCTGCCAGACCTGCTGGGTTTAACAGCAACTGTGCCTGTGGCCTTCCATTTCCTGATTACAGTTTAAACCTCTGATTGCTTTTTGTAGCCTTTCCCTAAACCATGATACTGAACAATCTTTGTTTTCAGATCTTTTGAGAGTTGCTTTGAGGATCCCATGCTGTCACTCTTCAGAGGAGAGTCAAAGGGAAGCACAACTTGCAATTGACCACCTTAAATACCTTTCCTCATGATTGGACACACCTGCCTATGAAGTTCAAGGCTTAATGAGCTAATCCATCCAATTTGGTGTTGCAAGTAATCAGGATTGAGCAGTTACATGCATTCAAATCAACAAAATGACAAGGGGACCCACATTTTTGCACAGCCAGTTTTTCACATTTGATTTCATTTCATACAACTAAATACTGCTTCATTAAAAATCCTTGTTTGGAAAACACCCCAGTACTCAAATGTTCCTAGGAAATGAAAGACATACCACTGTTATCTTTTTTGTTGAAAGTAGAGTCAATTATTATGCAGGCTGAGAGGGGGTTCCCAAACTTTTTCGTATCACTGTACACTGTATTTTGATTCTTCAGAGGTGTAGCTGAAACTGTAATGGACACCCTTAGTCTGTCCAGGTATACATGCTTAAGAGTATGGGACTGTGATTTTAAAGCTTTTCTTTTGATAATCGCAATGATAGAATTGGAGCAGAAATCAAATTTGGAAGTGACAGTCTCATGTGTTGATGTATGCTGTGTTGACACAAAAGGCACGTTTCTAGTGTCTGCTGTAAACCCCTGGCAAAAATCACATAATCGCTGCTCTTGGAGGATGTTCATTCAGCTGTTTTACTTTGTTGCAAAAAATAAAAACAAAATCAAAGATATGACACAAAACTATTTTATTTAAAAGCTGAATATTCTGGCATTGTAAAACTTGCCACAAAAAAATTAAATGAAATTATAATTAATGTCACATTTTTTGTTCAGACCAAGTAGAGGAATCACTCAACAATGAGGAAAAAATTATGGAATCGTTAACCCAAAAAGTTACAATTAGTAGTTTGATGTCCCTCCTCTGGCTTTTATGACAGCTTGAATTCTTTGAGGCATGGACTTCACTAATGAAAAACAGTATTCTTCATCCATCAGGTTCCATCTTCTTGTATAGCAATTGACAGATTAGCTTTGCAGGATGGAGCCTAATCATGAGCCATATTTTTCAATTTCCACCATACCTTTTCATTCGGATTGACATCCAGACTTTGCTGGCCATGCCAATGAGTTGATATGCCTTTCCTGGA
Organism: Erpetoichthys calabaricus; assembly: GCF_900747795.2. NCBI lineage: Eukaryota > Metazoa > Chordata > Cladistia > Polypteriformes > Polypteridae > Erpetoichthys > Erpetoichthys calabaricus. The sequence goes on from NC_041394.2 coordinate 62,936,736, forward strand.
GAAAAGTTTTAATGCTCTTTGCTCTGTGGCAAGACACATAATCGTCCTGAAAAATGACTTCATCATCACCAAACCTATTTTCAATTGATGGAATGAGAAAAGTGTTCAAAATTTCAATGTACTCCTGTGCATTTACTATAGTGGCAATGATTGCCATCTCCCCTGGTCCTTTACCTGACATACAACCCCATATCATCAATGAATGTGGAAATTTGCTTGTTTTATTCAGGGAGTCATCTTTATATGTTTAATTAGAATGGCACCAAGCAAAATTTCCATCATCATCTCCTTGGTCAATGTAGATTTAGATTAGATTAGATAAAATACATTTTATTAATCCTAAAGAGAAATTCAGATACATACAAGGTAAGACACAAAAATAACCGGATTGGTAAAAAAAAAATATTTAATGATGAATTACAGCATTCTAAACATTGTCACCTTCTATATACTCCCCCTCCCGATCTCCACACCGCTCCATATGTATCTTCCATTGATTGAAACAGTGCTGGAAGTCTTCTTGCTTGAGGCTCTTCAACAATGAATAACTTTTGATTTTGGGGAACAAATAAAAATCACAGGGAGCTAAATCAGGCAAATAGAGAGGATGATCGAGGATAGGAATGTTTTAGTCAGTCAAAAACTGCTTTATGGAAAAAGAGAAAATTCACGAGAAATTTGATGTTGATTCACTGTTTGATTTTTTCACCCGACACTATTGTGGTAACTTGTGTTGCGATTGTTGTGCAAATACTGACCAGACTATTCACAGGATATACCTAGCCGGCATGTAGGAGGGCATATAGTTCTATGATTCACATCTGGCCGACCTCCAGACGGTTTTCCAGGAAAGCCCCAAGCCCAGTCCAGTTATTTTTATGTCTCACCTCGTACAGCAGCAAAAAGATAAAAACAAGGACAAATAATAGCCAATCAATAAAAGAATATGTAAATAAAAATAGTTAATTAATTGCAAACAAACAAACAAATATAAATAAATATTGTTCAGATATATCAAAATGGTATTTCAAAATAAAGTTAACGAATACCCTGGGAGGAAGCATTGAAATATCTGATAGCAGTTGGCAAAAAGGACCTCAGAGGCGATCACTGATTCATCACTGAGTATTACCTTCATCCAATTACCCACAGTCCATAACTGCCTCACTTTAGCCCACTGTAACCTTGTTTTCTTCTGTTTAGGTATCAATCATAGTTTACGTTTGACCTTTCTCTATATAAATCCCATTTTCTTCAGCCAATTTCTTACAGTTTGGTCACAGACATTGACTCTTCTTTCTGCCCACTTACTTTTCATTTCTTTTGTTGTGCATTTTCTATTTCCCAGGCATACTGCTTTCAGTTTTCTGTCCTGATACTTTGACGTCTTCCTTGGTCCACCTGTATGTTTCCCTTTTCCATCTTTCTGATTTTGTTAATACTTGCTCCAAATTGTAGACACAGTCCATGTTAAGTTAACTTCTTGAAGGAATTGTATAATTCTTTCCATCGTTTCAGCTGACAGCTCTCTTGTTGCGGCCATGTTTGCTGTCAATCAGCCACGTGCGTGTAACAGCTCATTAAGGTCTGCAAGCACTCGCTTTGAACTGCAGACTAATTGGCCAATTTAGACTTGCGTGGGGATTTGTTTTAGAAAGACACATTACCAGGTGATTCCATCATTTTTTTTCTCATCGTTGAGTGATTTCAGCATTTTTTGCTGCACTTGGTCTCAACAAAAAATGTGTCATTAATTACAAAAATTTAATTTAATTTATTTGAGGTATTTTTTACAATGCCAGAATGATCAGCTGTTAAATAAAAAAGTTTTGTGTCATATCTGTGATTTGCTTTTTTGCAGCAAAGCAAAACAGCTGAATGAACATTCTCCAAGAGTAGTGATTTCATATTTTTTCCAGGGATTTGTAGAACATGCTGTAATAACATTCACTGCTCAAAGAATTAAAGGAACACTTCATCATCACAGTCTGACACCAAGTCAAGTAAGTTTCCGGGTTATCAGTCTATTCAGTTAGTAAGCATAAGCAATTGTGAGCCAACTTCACCTGCTTTGGTGCAAATGAAAGTGAGAAGAGGAGCACTGGAGAGGCAACAGCTAGACAACACCCACAAAAGGGAATGGTTTTGCAAATGGTGTCCACACACAATTGCTCTTCCTTACCCTTCCTGACTGATTCTTCTCTAGTTTTTCATTTTGCTGTTGTTCTCGTCACGAGGTGGTATGTGCAGCTGATTCAGGTTGCACGGGTAGCTCAGTTCCTCCAGGATTGTACATTCATATGTGCCGTCGCAAAAGGGTCATGGAGGAGATACCAGGAGATGGACTGTTACATGAGAAGAGCTGGGGGATGTGAAGGCCAGTCAATGGCATCAATGCCTTCAATGCCTTGGTCATCCAGGAATTGCCTACACACTCTGGCCACATGAGGCCCGGTATTGTCCTGCACCAGGAGGAATCCAGGGCCCACTGCACCAGCGTAAGGTCTTACAACCCTAAACCTAACCCTCACCTCTGTGGATTTCATCCCTCCCCTTCAGAGTACTGTCGTCTAACACGTGGAGGTCTGTGTGACCCTCCAAGGATATGCCTCCTTAGACCATCATTGACCCACCGCCAAACTGGTCATGCTTAATAATGTTGCAAGCTGGATAACGTTCACCACGGCGCCTCCAGACTCTTTCACGTCTCAGTGTGAACCTGCCGTCATCTGTAATGAGAACAGGGCACAATGGCTCCCTCCTGAACAGAACAAAGAATTCAAAATTTTATGTTTATTCATTCTATGTCAGAGGAAGATGAACTTCAAATCTATTGTCATTTGGACAATTACAGTAAATTCATACTTGTATGTCTTCTGCAGACTAGTGACTATAGTAGAATAACACAAACACCATACTGTATTTAAATGCAACACCACACAAAAGATTCAAGACTTGCTCATGCAGTTATCAGTGTTTATGGCTGTTCTGTAACAATATTGCCTGTGGATAAAAATTGTCAAGGAATCTAATAGCAGCATTTACCAGAAAACATCACTGTGCAGGTTGTCTCAGGTCTTTTCTAATACTGATTTGTTTTCTAAGCCAGCGTGTGTTATACAGTATACTGTGGGTACTGTGCATCAGTAAGATTTTAAGACAATTTCACCAACCTCTGTAAGGCCTTGTAGTCCTGAGCTGAGGAGGTGCTGAGCAGTATGTGAAGCCACCAGTGAGAACAGAGTTAACCATGCAGATACAGAAGCTGGTGAGCACAGTTAGAGACATCCGGGCTTTCCCCAAAGGTCTGAGGAAGTAAAGGCGCTGGTGAGCCTTCTTGTTGACAGCTGAGATGGCCTGTGCCCACTTCAAATCATCAGTGACAGTAACTCCAAGAAACTTCAAGCTGCTGACACACTAAATAGGATCCCTTCCGATGCAGATGGGAGTGCAGTCAGCTTCCTGAAGACTACGACAAGCTCTGCAGTTTTGCTGACAATGAGAGAAAAAGACTGTTGTCCTGGTATCACTCTGTCTGAAGGCAAATGTCTTTTCTGTATGCTTTCCCACTGTTTATGATCAGGGTGATGACGCTGATTTAACGGTGGAGCCAGAGCTGTGTTTGGACAGAGTGGTCAAGGAGTACAGTAGGAGACTCAGCACATTGTGTTATGAGGTGCCTCTGGTAATGGATACTCCACCCAGGAATGTTATTTTTTTATGTTTCTGACCCAATATACTTTGTGGTGAAGGCTGAGAAAATAAAATGTAACCTCATGTTTTCATGTAGGAAGGAGAGTGAAAATTTTATGTCAGAATGAAACTCAATGGTGACCAGTGTTGTACAATGACAAATGATCCATAACATCCATAAACATAAATAAATAAATAACTCACATTCTATGAAAAAAACCCCAAAAAACACCTAAGTCTTTTTTCATAATCCACGTCGTTTATCCAGTTGTTATTCTGAAAATGTACAAAAGTCGGGTGTTTTTTGCTAAAATCTTGTTTTATATTTAGTACCTGAATTTTCAGCACACACATAAAAGAGGAAACCTAAAGTCTCATGGGATTGACTTTTTGAACTTCTCCATGTCATTCATTGGTCAAGAGTCCTGTCTTCAACTCAAAAAGTGACTGTTTCCTGTGTGCTGATAATTCAGGTAACTATAGAACAATATTTTAGCAAAAAAAATCATGCATTTTGGGCGTTTTGAGCATATGTGAGAATTAGATAGATTGAATTCTTTATTGTTATTATGCATACACATAACAAAATGGTTTTTTTTTTTTGGTAGAGCTTGGCTTCAAGGCAGAATACTTAAATACACAATACACTATAAATAATAAAATAAACATAATAAGTATAAAAGACAGCAGCAATAAAATATCATCAAGTCCAGACTTTTCCTGAGGTAGTACGTCTGCAGAGACCAGTGATCTGTGTGCGTGGGTCTGCAGGGGAGGAATACGAGTGTGTGTGTTTGATTACGAGGGAAAGTGCATGTGCATGTTAGGGGTAGATGTATGTGTGGGCATCAGCAGGGGCAGATGGACTTCACAGCTCTGGGGAAAAAGCTGTCTTTCAGTGTGCTGGTACATGTTTTTATGTTTCTGTACTACTTTCCCGAAGACAGTGATACAAGCAGTCCATTTCCTGGATGGGTGAGATCCGTAGCTATACTTTTGGCTCTCTTCTGCACCCTTCCAACATAGACAGAGTCCAGGTCTAGGAGAGGACTTCCCATGATCCCCTGTGCTGTTCTCACCACCCGTGCCAAGTCCTTCTTGTCCTGTGCTGTGCAGCTGCCGTACCACACTGTCATACTGTGACAGAGAATGCTTTCTATAGCAGACCTGTAGAGGTTTGTGAACAGCCGAGAGGAGAAACCAGCACGTCTCATCTTCCTCAGGAAGAAGAGTCTTTGTTGGGCCTTCTTTACCAGGTGAAATGTGTTCAAAGACCAGGTCAGATCCAATGTGATGTGGATACCCAAGAACTTGATATTGTCCACACACATTACGGCCTCCTCATGTATGAAAATAGGAGTATGTTCTGTTCTTCTGGACCTCCTATAGTCCATAATGTCCTCTTTGGTCTTGCTGGTGTTCAAGATGAGGCTGTTGGCTAAGCATCATAGTGCTAGGTGTTGTATCTCCTCTTTGTAGTGAGTCTCATCATTGTCTGATATGAGATCCATCACGGTCGTATCATCCGCAAACTTCACAACCATATTTGTGGCATGGATGGCACAGCAATTGTGCGTAAATAACATGAAGAATGCTGGGCTGAGCACACAACCCTGTGGCATGCCTATGTTCAAAACCAGTGTGGCTGATGTACGATCTTCAATTCTAACCACCTGAGACCTGTTGGTGAGAAAGTCCCTGATCCAGGGACACAACGATGTGGACAGACCCAGATTATGAAGCTTTTGTACCAGCTTGTCCGGGATTACGGTGTTAAATGCTGAACTGAAATTGACGAATAGCATCCTAACATAAGTGTTAGGGCACTGCAGATGACTCAGGGCTGTGTGAAGTGCTATTGAGATGGCATCCTCTGTAGATCTGTTCCTCTTGTAGGCGAACTGATGGTTGTCAAATCCAGCGGGGATGGCATCCTTGATGTACTTTAGGAGGATTCTCTCAAAGCACTTCATTAGTACTTGAGTCAGAGCCTCAGGGCTGTACTCAATAAAGCAGGTGACTGCTGATTTTTTACGCACTGGCACAATAGTGGAGGATTTGAAGCAGACAGGGACCATTACAAGTTGTAGAGAATGGTTGAAAATGTCCAGAAAGACTCCTGCCAATTGATCAGCACATATTTTCGGTGTCTTACCTAATCCGGTCCTGCAGTTCTGTTGGTGTTGATCCTCCTCAGGGTGGACCTCACTTGGTGTAGTTGCAGGACTAGAGGCTGATGCTGCTCCTCCAGCCAAGGGAGATGTACAGTCTCCCTGCTGCTAGATGCATCAAAGCGTGCAAGGAAACTGTTCAAGGTGTCAGGGAGACTAGGGTCATAGCTGACCTGCTGATCGCTGCACTTATAATCCGTTATGGTCTTTAAGCCTCTCCACATGTTCTGTGGGTCATTGTTATGAAAATACTCCTCGATACGCTGTCTGTATCTGTATTTTGCCAGGTTTATTCCTTTTTTTAGTTCTTTTCAGGCTTTGCTATATGCCAGCCTGTCACCTGACCTATATACAGCGTCCTGGGCTTTAAGCAGGGACCTCACCGTACTGTCCAGCCACAGTTTCTAATTTGGAAACACCCTAAAGGTCTTCGTGGGCAGGACAGCATCAGTACAGAACTGCACATAGGATAGGACAGATGATGTATATCCTTCTAGATCTGAGACCTCTTTGAACACCCCCCAGTCAGTATGCTCAAAACAGTCCTGTAATGCTGAAGATACCTCGTCAGTCCATAACTATACTGTTCTGGTAGTCGGTTTCATCTTGTAGATCATGGGAGTATAGGCTGGGATCAGCTCCACTGCGATGTATTATGCTAAAGGAGTAACATGAGATTTTTTTTCTCATTCTAAACTCCTTTACAATCATCTACAGAAACAGAGGTGGCCGAATCATGTGATGTTGTAAAAAAGACAGCACTTCCTGCTGTCTCTTAATGAATGAGACTTTGGAAACCATCCGGCGTGTTATGGTATTGGCTGAACATTGGGCTGGAAAATACTAAGCAGAGGAGTTTTGTCTTTGCCTAAGTGTCCAATTCACTCTCATTTTGTGTCTCTCTTGATTTGACTGCTCCAAGGTCAGTCATGCTGGTTGTCTAGGCTGTAGATAATGGATTATAAGAACTCATATTTAACAGGCTAAAACTCAAATACTAAATACTGACTTTGAAGTAAAAAACATGGAAACGTACCACACATACAACAAAAATACGATAACATCCAGTAATACTAAAATCTGTGACGTCACAACTTTTCTGAGCCATAATGGGCGATACCTAGAACTAAAATCGTAATGGTGACTCCTTACGGTAGTTTTATTCTTTTAATTTTTAAAAATCTGGTATGTTGTGATCACAATGGATACGCTGCGCACATACAAGCGCACGTGTGTGACACCAGATGTATATCAAGTGCCCTTCACTTTAATGATCAACATGTCCGTGACGCTGGGTGGCTTTTTGAATAAATAATGGATGTGCTCACCTGTGCAGGTGCGAGTGATTGTCTGCGAAGACGGCCCATCTCCGGGTTGGTGCGAGTTGGTCAGCTGACTGAGCATTGCCTTGCCAGCATGTGTGGGTGGTCTGATTGTCTTGTTTTTAGTCTGGGGCAGTAATTAGGTGATCACACCTGCAACACTCTGCGGTGTTATAAAAGGTGGAGCACAGGATTGGAGAAGGGTGGAAAAACCAAGGAGAGAGAAACAAGAGGGCCGAAACTGAGCTGAGAGAGCAACATTCAAGTGGAGAGACAGGACAAGCCAGCCAGCCAGTATTGGGAAAGGTAGTGTGGTCATTGGTCCCGGGGTTGAAAGAAGAAACAGCACTCTAGTGACGGATCATGCCCACTGATTATTCAGAGGAGTGGGTGCAATCGAGGTGGTGGTGTCCTCTTCAGGAATCTGAGGTATGCGAATGAGAAGAAAGATGAGAAGACAACCAATCCCGAGTGGTCTGGCTGACACTGCCCAAGGCAGCCAAGACAGGGGTCTGGTTGGAGAGGACCGCGGCAGTTGAGGTCTCCGCCAGGTGAGCCAGCAGTGGGAGAGCAGGGGTATAGTGAGGGAGTTGTGCTGGGCTCGTTCAGAAATGAAAGCAGCATTGACCCAATGACTGCGATGGTTGTCTATTTTCATTTTACGTCCGTTTTTTTTTTTAAATCTCACCAGTTTCCACTTTTATTGTATTATTTATTGACATTTGAAAGCACTGCACTTTTGATGACTGTTTTGGTTTTGGACTGATTTTAATAAAAGCACTTTTGCACCTACCCACTGCTTTGTGTGTGCTTGTCCGGCTCATCCCAGTCTTGCCTATCAACGATGTTGGGTTCAAGAGGCTTCGAAAACAGAAGTGGGAGCGTGGAGCCGACCCACACCATCACACATGGACAATCAAAAACAGTGATAGTATGTACAAGGCGCTGGCAATCTAAATGCAAAGAAATGTGTTGATACACTCATATGAAAAAGTTTGGGAACCCCTCTTAATTCTTTGGATTTTTGTTTATCATTGGCTGAGCTTTCAAAGTAGCAACTTCCTTTTAATATACTGTATGACATGCCTTATGGAAACAGTAGTATTTCAGCAGTGACATTAAATTTATTGGATTAACAGAAAATATGCAACATAACAAAATTAGACAGGTGCATAAATGTGGGCACCCTAACAGAGATATTACATCAATACTTAGTTGAGCCTCCTTTTGCAAATATAACAGCCTCTAGACGCCTCCTATAGCCTTTGATGAGTGTCTGGATTCTAGATGGAGGTATTGTTGACCATTCTTCCATACAAAATCTCTCCAGTTCAGTTAAATTTGATGGCTGCCAAGCATGGACAGCCTGCTTCAAATCATCCCATAGATTTTCAAGTCAGGGGACTGTGACGGCCATTCCAGAACATTGTACGTCTCCCTCTGCATGAATGCCTTTGTAGATTTTGAACTGTGTTTTGGGTCATTGTCTTGTTGGAATATCCAACCCCTCCGTAACTTCAACTTTGTGACTGATGCTTGAACATTATCCTGAAGAATTTGTTGATATTGGTTTGAATTCATCCGACCCTCGACTTTAACAAGGGCCACAGTCCCTGAACTGGCCACACAGCCCCACAGCATGATGGAACCTCCACCAAATTTGACAGTAGGTAGCAGGTGTTTTTCTTGGAATGCGGTGTTCTCCTTCCACCACGCAAAGTGCTTTTTGTTTTGACCAAATAACTCAATTTTTGTCTCATCAGTTCAAAGCACTTTGTTCCAAAATGAATCTGGCTTGTCTAAATGAGCATTTGCATACAACAAGCGACTCTGTTTGTGGTGTGAGTGCAGAAAGGGCTTCTTTCTCATCACCCTGCCATACAGATGTTCTTTGTGCAAATTACACTGAATTGTAGAGCGATGTACAGATACACCATCTGGAGCAAGATGTTCTTGCAGGTCTTTGGAGGTGATCTGTGGGTTGTCTGTAACCATTCTCACAATCCTGTGCATATGCCGCTACTGTATTTTTCTTGGCCTGCCAGACCTGCTGGGTTTAACAGCAACTGTGCCTGTGGCCTTCCATTTCCTGATTACAGTTTAAACCTCTGAGATAGCTTTATGTAGCCTTCCCCTAAACCATGATACTCAACAATCTTTGTTTTCAGATCTTTTGAGAGTTGCTTTGAGGATCCCATGCTGTCACTCTTCAGAGAAGAGTCAAAGGGAAGCACAACTTAAAATTAATCACCTTAAATAAATTTCCTCATGACTGGACACACCTGTCTATGAAGTTCAAGGCTTAACGAGCTAATCCAACCAATTTGGTATTGTAAGTAATTAGTATTGAGCAGTTACATGCAATCAAATCAGCAAAATTACAAGGGTACCCACATTTTTGCACAGCCAGTTTTTCACATTTGATTTAATTTCATACAACTAAACACTGCTTCACTAAAAATCTTTGTTCGGAAAACACCCCAGTACTCAGATGTTCCTAGGAAATGAGAGACATACCACTGTTATCTTTTTTGTTTAAAGTAGAGTCAATTATTATGCAGGCTGAGAGGGGTTCCCAAACCTTTTCATATGACTGTATATTATTGTGGGAAGTTAGAAAAGGTGGCCCTCCTGCTTCATGCAAATATTTGCAATAAAGAGCAAACAGGGCCTTGTCAACCAGTTTTTACTTGTTGTGACACCTTCTGTCAGCCTACCCTTCCACATGTGTTTCTATGGGGGTCACATTTTCAAAGTACAAAAATAAAACATGGGACATGTTACTGAGGTTACTCTTTTGCCAAGTGTAAAAGACATGAAAGCTTTAAAAACAAAAGGCCAAAACCATTTAATGACAGTTCATTTCATGCACTATATATTTTAACTGAAAAAGAATTTAAAAGTACAGTATGTAGACAGTAATCATATACGAATATTTTAGCTCATTCCTTGTACATATATAGAAGCAGGCCATGATGAGCTGTGGTCTAACTGAGAATGTATGATACAATACTACATGGACTTACTAATACTGTATAATAGGCAAAGGTTTGTACAATATTCATAAAGGAAAAATAATCTTTTGTGTTATTTGCTGGCAGTCAAACAATTTGCATAAATGCATAGTTAATAGAAATCATTTTTTAGAAAAGTGAATTTGTTGAAATTAAAGATTGATGAGCACAGCTGCAATAAGGGTTGTAAAGGGAGAATAAAAAAACACGAAATGTTTTTTAAAATCAGACATTTTTAATAAATTAGCAATAAAATAAACACAAAGACTTGTGCACAAAGCCAGAAGCAAAACAAAAAGGCAAAACATTGATAAATACGTACCATATATAATTATATAAAAAAGTAATTACAAAGCATATATTGATGCACCGTTAAGCCCTGGGTTTCAGTTAATCACTCCCTGGCCACCAAACAGTGTCTTGTCTTGTCAGTGTGCAAAATTCCCAGCAGTGTTCTGGCTGACTCGATAATACATTACTATAGACCAACGTGGACTTGGTCAGCTGTTTGCCTTTTAGAAGCTTGTTAGATGTGTAAACACTTCTAAGTTATATTTTTAAAAGAGAGCTGAACAGGAAGAAAAACATCATTTTAAGAAAACTGGCACGAGCAAAGCAAAATCAAATCTGAAAGTAAGGCTGAAGAGCAGTCAGAGTAGACATGAAAACCGAAAAAGTGACTTAAACAGATACATGGGATATCTGCTTGGTGGTGACAGGCGTGATCAACAAAACTCCTGGGGTTTTTGTTTACTTCTATTTAGGCTTCAGTATTTATAGCCTTTAAAAGATGAACAGTCACCCAAAAATGTAATTAAAACTGCTTCTTTTTCCTTAAGAATAACAAATTCGTAATCTTTTGGGTTATAAGTGCTGTCAGTATAATGAGTTGCTGGATCCCAGACTCCAGTAAGTAGGTTCTTGATACTGGAGGAGATATTGATTTCCTAGGTCTCGTCATTGAATATAAATATTATAAGACATTCTGGCAAAGAGTTGCCGAAACCATTTCAAATTTCATGGCTCTCAGATCCCTAGAACTAATTTCCATAGAGAACTCTTCTTTCCAAACTTTTGGTACCACTGTATGGTACTGTAGTATTTAAAATACTCTCGTAAAGCATCAGTAGTATGGAGTCTTCATTATAACAATGACATTTTAACACAAAGTCAAAGTAATGCTTATTTAAATAAAATCACATATATTCAAAAATAAAAGAAAAACATTTTAAAAAAAATATCACACAAAAACAAAAGAGAGGTACCAGTTACCGTAGTGTGGTCGCTTTAAAACTCAAAGTACCATGTGAAGGTATCTAACATACCAGATGATGGTCAAGTTTTATTTCACTTCCAAGTAAAAAGAAATGGTAAGGCCAAGACATTATTAATCACCTATCACTTCACAGCTTTTACATTTCCAGTGCATTACACTATAACTTGATTACCCAGATCCACCGATACCTGACAGAAATGAACTGGCTACATCAAGATGCCTTGTTGTAAAATGGTTGTACAATTTGTTGGCTGTCAAATCACTCTGGGCCAGATTTACTAAATGCACACAGATGGCCAGGAAACCATATAACCACACTAAACTACTGCGAGTGTATTTATCACAAAGGTTCAGATTGAATATCCAATTTTATAACCACAATGTGATTGATAAAGGCTGAGGGCGATTCTGTGCTTCTTTAAAAGCTTTCTAAAAAATGAAGCTGTCAAAAAAGGAATTTAAATAAAGAAACACAGGCAATGTTCTGGTCAAAATGTGTGTTTGTGGCAAACATTTTGACTATCAATTTCACAAGTTAAAAATGCAGTGTGATATTAAGGTGCCTTCACAGTTTTACTGTCTCTATTTCATGTGCAACACTTGGTCCTTATTTAGCACCAAATTAAAAGACTAAGATTGTTATCATTCATGTTTACCAGTACCTTTCTTGGGCACCCCTCACACTAGCATCCTAACCTACGATGAATCCAACTTGCACAACTCCTGGCATTAAAATGTATAAAATACAGTTTCATAGTATCTTTTAATCAAGCACGATCAAACAATGTACAATGTGCAGCATGGAAGTAGAATGATCAGCTCTGCTCTGGGCACCTTGGTTTAATTGCTAGCACAGTTGGTATCTGTGTGGAGTCTGCAGATTCCTCCTGTTATCAAAGTTGTGAGGAAAATAAGACGGCCAAGTACAAAGGCAAAGTGAACGCAAGTTACTTGTTATGTAAGTAGGAGAGCTAGTTTGCACTTTACTGTTGTATTTGTTAATAAGTTAAGTATTTTGGAAATAAAATGCTTTGGAGGTGCATGGCATAGTTTCACATTGTATCAACAGACATCTAAAGATCTTTATTCACTTAGTCTGAAGCTGTACGACTATTAAAAGTCATAAAACATAAGGGCCAGAGTGGCAGTGATGAGTAGTTGCCTAAGCTATTGGTCGCTTCGTTACCAAATTCCTAAACACATTTTCAATGCATCTGCAGTGGGTTGGCGCCCTGCCCGGGATTGGTTCCCTGCCTTGTGCCCTGTGTTGGTTGGGATTGGCTCCAGCAGACCCCCGTGACCCTGTGTTCGGATTCAGCGGGTTGGAAAATGGATGGATTTTCAATGCATAATTATTTATTGTAAAGGTAGTGCTTCACTGGCAAAAATAATGTAACAAAAGAAGAATGTGTATGAAAACCATTTATTTTACATTCAATAGAGGTTTTCTTGCTAATTTTGACTGCTGAATTTCCACGTTTTAACCCTTAGTTCTTAAAGTCATCTTTGTTGTACCTTAAAAGTGCTGTACTTTACTGATTTGCATTCTAAGTATTGTGAACTCTCACACTGCCTCGGATTTACAAGGTACAAAGTACAAATGATTGACCCTCCATCTGATAAGAAAAAAATGTGTTGTGTACTTCAATGTCAAAAGGAAAAATAGGTAAAGCAAACCAGCTCAGTTGGTACTCTGATCAACTCACACAGCAAATGTTTTTCTTCAGTCCAGGAAGGTGCCTTAAAGTATGCAAAGCTGCTTTTGTAAATCTGGCTCTCTGCACTACTTTCAACCTCTCTTACAACCCACAAAGGTTTTTGTACCATGATATCAGGCCTCCTTTAAAGAGACAAGTTGAGTTAATCAAAATAAGGAGATTTAAATTTTGATACATTTGCAAAAAAAAAACTATATGCACACTCTTCAAATAAGTTTTTGTTAATTAGCTGCCAATATTGCAACATTGTAAAAATACTGAAGCGTACATACAGTATGTTTAACCAGTCATGCCTGTGAACATTCCAACTATTTGTACATAAAGTAGTTTGATTTCAAAAAAAGAAAAACTATAACTCTCTTTAAATGTAGGTTTTGTCATTTTGTTATCCTAGCAGCTTTAAATTCCAAATTGTATGTTCTCTTTCACTTCTGAGAAAGCATTTTGTGGTATCAATGGACATCATTGGGCTCGACTCTGAAACCTTTACTCTCAGCCAAGTAATCGGTGTTTTCTCTATTATCAAAACTACATTTCATTGTCTGTTTCATTTTAGCAATCAATCTGTTTTCAAAACTGCCTGCTCTAATTGCTTGCTTATGTGGCACAAAGCAGAAGGCTGTCAGGTAAAAAACATCGGACTTTAAGTGTGTCACGGTGCAAAGTACTGTTTCAGGTCTCATGCTGGCAGCCTTAACCAATTACAAATGTCACATCTTATATTTTATGGTGAAAGGTTTGGCACACTAAACCAAAGAAGGATGTTGCCCTTCCCAACTAAAGGCTTACTAGACTGATGCAGCCTGACAATATTAAAGAATTACAAGTAAAGTTCTGATCCTGATGCTAAGGATCAAAAACCAGAAATCAGTTTTCCTGTCGTAAGATGAACAGTATAGTATCAGAATATTTTGGAACACATTTTCTTATAGCCTTTACAGAGTAACATGCTATATTGATTATGAATATTTATTATTCTTTGTTTAGCAGGACATTCTGTAAATAGGAGATATGTTGTGTTGGTCCCTGGAAAAATGTTAAATATTTGTGGGCACAACTCTTAGAAAAATAAGTCTATGCAAAAGACTGAGGATGTCTGCCAAAAAGTAACTGAAGAAACTGGAAAATTTTATAAAAATTGTTACGTTGTCATTATAGTCTTTTAAAAATGAAAATGAGTCCCTAAAAAAAACTAAAATTCTAAACTGCAAACTATTCCGGAAAGTCAGAATATACAAGAAATATTTTGAGTAAATCTAGTAAGATATTTAATTTTTTTCTTCTCCAAAGTAGCCATATAATTGTGTACACCATTGCAGATGTCATTCTTTTCATCATATGGTGTAGTCCTCTGACTGTACTGTTGTATACAACTGTGTATAAGAGCAAAGCCCTAACACAGTGCCTTATACAAGGCTTGCTTACTGAAGCGAAAAAGTGCTATTTACCACAAAGCATTCCTTAAGGTGCAGTGAAGGCCAAATGAGCCAAAGAAAAGGGACTGTTTGCTTGATATGTCTAGGCAGAGACCCACAATGCTGTTAAACACAGAAAACACATTGTGCATTACATTGTACTACTACACCTCCATTTTACAAAAAAAAACTACTACAGATTACCCAGTTGGTTTAGAGGATAACCACAATTTACTATTGTCCTCTTAGTATTGCTTGTCCAATAATAAAACATAAGGTTTACTTTCTTTGCTTTAAGCTTACTGTGTCTCATCAACTGAATGCTTCAGTTTATTTAACTACACTTAATCCACTTAGTAAACAACACTTAAGTCAGATTTTATTTCCTGTTGCCAAATAAGAGCATGAACTTGAAGGAGGATCTTGTATGACAGCGCTACACAGGATCTAAACGACAGTTCAGACTTGAAGAAACTAAATGTAACTTGTCTGATGAAAAAAACAATTAAATGGGAGGGGCAAAAGAACTGCTACATAAATGCATTTGCAAACTCGTGTCTTTATGAAGACCAAGACAAGGAACAGGTTTCATTGGCAGGCAAATGCAAAACTTCAGCTGCCTTTAATTTTCTGCAAGTCAAAGGGAGGGAGCACCAAGTAATTTAGTCCACCTCACTAGGAAGAAATACACCTCATCATTATACACAATGAATTTTAAAATAAGTTAATAACTTAATGATGTAAGCTGACTGAAATGAGTGCACACTGATAGAGAGGGTTCCCTTTTGATGAAGGGCTCCCATATCTTCACCTGTGAGAAAATCTCTTGAGAAATGAGTAGACCAGTTTACTACTCCTCTCAATACTTTAGCTCCTCCCCCTCTTTCCTCCCTTTTCTGGTATATTTTCGTGCACCATCGTCACCAGTGTCTCTTGGATGACATGTTCATGCTTTCATCAGAGTAGCATCTCCTTCCATTTGGGTCCTCATCAGATGGCCATGGACATTGGCTATGCTTTGTGAAGAACTGGAAGAATTGGAAATTTGAAGAAAGGTAGACAACATAAGCTCACGTGTCCTGTCAGCTAACTCGGGGACATCATTTGAGGACAGGCCCCGTGTGTTGATTGGGGGTAAAATCCGAACTGAACACCTCCCTGCAATTGAGAAAAATATTGTTTAAGTAATCAGATTCACACAACAGGATATACAGTATGTTTCACTGTTTCTAATGTGTGAATGTCAAAATAATAATGTTCAATTTTGATCACATGGCAAGAATACTGCAAGAATTTAATGTTGTGGTGGTACTTATATGCATAATGGGCAATATTATTTTTCACTACCTGCTAGGAAAACCATAATGTGCATTAAAAAAACATCTGGTGATATTTTAGGCTTGCATCTGGCTTAATTTAAAACAAGCTGCTATTTACCTGCAACAACATGATATCAAAGAGATCAATTATATACAAAATTGAGTAGGTACAACTAGTTCCTGCAACGGGGATGTGAGTAAGCCCTGACATTACCTTTATATCATCTGATCTCTAGTTTTTCACCACAGTTTTTCTGTACTGTGTATGGTATTTGACATTGCTAGTAGAATATATTGAGTTATATTTAATTGCATCAAAAAAATGGAATTAAAAATATAACATGCTATTATTTCATAAAAAAAGCAAAGTTAATGTCCTAAAAACAAAATTGTTGCACATCTGGACTGCTACCGAATAAAACAAAACAATTGAGGAACATGCTCCAAGGTTGTTAAAATACAATATTGCCCTGAGAGCTATACTGTCTTATGATCCATCCAGATGAGGCTTTTGTTTTTCATTAAATGTCATTAAAAATGTATTTTTATGGCATCAGAACAAATTAATGAATAGTAGATTGCAAGAAAGTGAATAAAAAATTCATTGTTATAACATTTACATGCACAAAAATAAATGTATAACCCTTACATTTTTCATATTCATATATTTGTTATTCCTGAGACCAAAAAGTATTTGCCTTGAATAACTTCCTGAATAAATAAATTACCAGTTGAAATTATGAAATATTGTGGTGGGCTGGCACCCTGCCCGGGGTTTGTTTCCTGCCTTGCGCCCTTTGTTGGCTAGGATTAGCTCCAGCAGACCCCCGTGACCCTGTACTTAGGATATAGCAGGTTGGATAATGGATGGTTGGAACTATGAAACATTGACTATTCCCGTTGTAAAGTATCTGAACTTCAGCACTGACAGCAACATTGGAAATGTGCTTGCTGTCTATACATTTTGGATAGCCTGGTGAAGTCTGTGTCAATAGCTAAAGAAATCAACCAAACATATCCAACCAGAACCTCTGAAACAGCTTGCCATCTAACAAAAAATAAGTCAAATAATCAAAACCTGTTATACTGCAAATATTTTTTATAAGAGAGCAAATTGGTTTGTCAATACCCTACTCTCTTTTGGTGATCATATATAAACTTTTTTGTATAAAGATTCCATATTAAGTAATCTTATTTAATTATTTATTTATTGATTGATTATCAAATTTTAATAAGTAAATATGCAAATTCAAGTTACAGAAAATCAAATATAGCCATGACAACATAAATACTTGTATATATACAAAAAAACAAACCCCAAAACTAACACCCCCAATTAGCATAAATTAATCATGGAGGTTTGAAGGCACAGCTTCACACTGGAAAAATTAGAGTACATGAACATTAAGTCAATGCACCCAGGCATTTGACTTAAAAAAAAAAAAAACAGCGTAAGAAAACAAATCTGCCAATGCATAAATAATCTGCATGATTACAGGAGTGTACTTAGTCACTGGAATGATAAATACAGGAGCCATAAATATGATGGCATAAATAAAAATGAGAAGTTGTGGTTGGAAATATCGGGGGGTTTTCAGTTTGTTTTGTAATTTCCAAGTCTCGATTTGTATGACATTCTTCATTATATATACATATATGCACCTTTATAAAAACTGCAGCCAAAACAAGTTAGCAAATAATTGTTTGGAACAGTAATAATATTCCCCTGAAGCAACACTTTCATTTGTTAAAATCTATAACAACTAAGGTAAGTTTAATAGCCCATACATTTCAAACCATCTGCAGATTTCAGAGTGGCTATGCAAACAGCCGTCTCTGCATGTTGATTAGCATAGCCATATAAGAATGTCACTGTGCTCTAAGAATGACCATATGAACATTAAGGTGTTTTTTAAAAAAAATGCAAAAGAATTCAACTTTAAACTCAAAGACTAAGACATCTGAACAAGGATAGAAGTTAATGTTTCTAATGTATGGTTACATTTAAGGCCACAGTGTGTGACTGAATGTCTTCTGCTTGTACATCACTTTGTGAATGGCAGGATATTTCGAAACATTGTAAAGTTTCAAATTGAACTATTGTTATGTTACAGGAGCTGCAACAGACCATTCATTTGAAACAATCTAGACTAGTCTATGAAGGAATTCTTTGTTGCATGGTAATGTCAGAATGCACATTGTGAACACAACTTGTTACAGCATTTTGCATGAATGGTGCTGGGTCATCCATCCCACAACCTGGACGTTGCAGCAATAGGTTTCCTTCTCTTTGGTCAGTAGAAAAAACTATTTGGGTGTAAGCAACCAACAGAACGATAAAATCTTATTTGTAGCACCGTGACATGGATGTTTTCTGGGGAAGGATGGATGTCTTAGTGTTATGATGGAACAAATGTCTGGAAGTTTGAAAATTGCATGGAAGTAGTACTTAAATAAAATCTTTCTTTTGTTTATAAGCATACAAGCTTTTAAATGTACTTGTGTACAACGTATTACCTTAGTTTTTCAAATACCCTTATATAGTGAGAATATTACAAATACTATCACTAAAGACAGGATTGTCCATATTTTTTTTATCATTCCTGAAAGTCAAAGATTTCAATATCAGGAGCTGCATGACTGCATTTGAAATTTGTTTTACAGAAATTAAATACACAAAAAGCCAGCACAACCAAAAATGCATACCTGTAGTAAACTTTCTCTCCTTTTTATTGTAGAAGTCTTTATAAGACGACATTACTACAGGAACTATGGGAACCTAAAGACAATTAAAAAGAAAAAAGAAAAACAAGTATGAAAGTGCAAAACCACATATTTAAATATAGCTGAAAGTAAACATTCTGCATTGAAACAGCTGCACATACCAGTCATGCAGTCTTCAACAAAAACATCTATCAGCATTCCCATACATACAGCATGTTATTGTATATGTATATGGGAATAGTCCAATAAATTAATAAGGACAATCTCAGAGACACACACCTATATACAGTCTACAGTACATATATACTGTAGTGTAGGTTACATTTTAATCAGAACACTAAACAGAGCTTCAAATAACATGGTTGACTTCAAAAGAATGAGATTTTAAGTAATTATGACACAACAGTATAGCCCAATTTCACTTTTCTTCATCTAAAACTGAGGTCAACCACTGCTGAATAAGAAACAGTACTCTCGTTAACTCGTCCTTCCATCACTCAAATCTGAGTTGTTATTTAATCTGTTTCCTGAGCTTTAATGATTTATTATAAACACAGAAATACCATTCACACCCTTACCAAAGCTTTTAAGCTTCAAAAGAGGAAGTCAGTTTCTTTCAATAGAAACACAAAACAATGAAGCAGATGCCCAAAGGAAATTAAATGGGATATTTTTTTAAAGATGATAATAACATTTGTGTATAATATAAATGTAGTAAAGGAAATTAGAAAGTAAAACACAACTTAAAATCAACTTACATTTAAAATTAATTTTCAACTGAGAAATTGTCTGCTCTTGCTTACTGAAATAACTTCACATACTGCAAGGCAGTTAAATTCTTGATTCAAAAGGATAAGACACTAAGCAGAATTTGAGTTGTAGCTCCAAAAATAGTTAATGTAAGGAAGTAGTAATTGTAATTAAATTTAAATTAAAGTTCATTGTGACTGAAAATGTAAACACATGCTGCTTATGTAAATATGTATTTTATATTCTTCTGTGAATTTTATAAGAGCACATTACAATAAGTGTGCTCAAAATCTTATTGGGCATTCTCTTGCTCATATACAGATTGCTGAAAATAAGAATTACTTGCTTAGTTTCTCTTATGGTCAATAAACTGAATTATGTTTTCAATGTTTTCTTTTTTAAAATAAGGCTCAAGAGTAAAAGATTTTGTATATCCATCATTGGTTTTACTGATTTAGAAATGTAGATGCATTTCTGGCTTGCATTTAATTTTGGTTATACAGTATTGACCAAAGCTAATTCAATTTCACCCTATTCTCACAACATCTATAATTTATTGGCACTCCAAATCAAAGATTACCTCAGCACTTATAAACAGTATTACAGGGGAATTACAGTGGAATACCTAGCCAACTCAGACTACACTGGTCTTAAATATTTAAATAGGTCTATTCTAGGAAGACACAGACTTCATTGAGCTAGGGTGGGGTATTGCTTTTTCATGACTCAGAACTGTTAATATACCATTTTACAAAATGTATCTAGGTTATCAAGTTCTTATACTTCAGAATTCATGATGCTTGATAAAAAGGGGGTAAATATTGCCTTTTTCATTGTTCTGCTTAAAGTAATGAGAGGTTTCCTATTTTGAGTCCTGCTATCATTGATCCTTCAAAATAAATGCCTGGGTATTAAAGAAGATGAATATAACTTCCTCTCTGTTCACTTCCCTGAGCTTGCTACAGTAGTCAAGATAAACATTTGTATTTAATTCTCTTAAGTGTTTTATTATTATAATTACAGATTCAGCATAATCATTTTGTACATTGTTTTGTTGTTTTACACTGCACCACCAAAATGATTGGATTACACAAAGAAATAACAGCCTGAGTGAATCTGTGATGATACTGAACTCTTAAATAGAAAGCTTACACTGAAATGCTTTTTCTATAATTTTGGGTATAAATATGCCATTTAACACCCAACCCCTATTCCAATACCCCACCAGACCAACTACAATACATGGTACTTTGTGTAAATCTGAGACAGTTTGGGAAACTCAGAGCTCAGACTTCCAGAAGACTTGATTTAACGTACATTATTTCCATTGAACACTTTTATGTATTGGACCAAACAACATTTTTTCATTTTGCAACATTAATGCACATATTACAGTAAAATACATCTTCAAAAATCTATTAAAGCCACATTACACTCCACTTCAAAAGAACATTAGGCAGGTATTTTCTAACATGTTCAAAATAGATTTGCTCTTTGGAGGAAGAATGAAACCACATAAATTCAATATTTTAACCAAAGTTCCTATTTTTTATTTCAATTTTGCCCAGAACACTAATCACTTCTTTAACTTTAGCTTAACTTACTGTACTGTATATCCTCATTTAGTTTTTAGTTGTGGGAAGGTGAGGGAAAACAATCACTGCTTCTAGAGGATATGCTGGGTAACAAATGATTGGGAATTGGGTTTTTTGGCATGCATTAAGTGCCCCTTAGCCTTTCCAGTTACAAGTTACTATGGAAAGCCAGACTACTATTTATTACTTACCATCCATGTCATTATCACTCATTAGTTAAGAGTGATAGTGTATAGAAATATTTAAGGTGTACAAGTCAATGAGAATCTGGTGCAGGTATAACTTGCGCTTTGTGCAATTTTTCAATATTACTGTTGTTAAATGCACCCTAAAAGGTAAAGTATTTTTAGAAGGAGATTTACAAGGTACAGAATTGTTCTTAGGCATGTTGCAGAAATTTGAGAAAATGCTGAAGCTCAGAAACGTGTCCAAACATCTAGGAATCTTAGCAAAGAAAGATAGACCTGGACCAGTATGAATGAAATTTCATTTTAAAAGGAGTATACTTTTACAGTGGAGTAGTAAAATGGGTTAGGAAACTACAAATTATACAGTTTTGTTTGCGAAATCCACTTTTCCATTGTGAAAATGAACCAAGAGCAACCCACAGCAGAATAGAGCACAAGGTAGAAATCAATGTAGTTGAGATACAACTCCATCTTGAGGATCTCACATTAATCCAGTCAGCTCTAGCCAATTTGGAGACTTCAGTTAATGTAAAATGCACAAACACAGAGAAATTAAAAGAGGATAAATCTGAGTATCCAGACAAAAGTATATGGAAAATTTCACACAGTGACCTGGGTAGCAAAATATGTTGGGAGTGCCATTCTTAAATTAAACAGTTTGAATAGTATAACACATTCAATAAATCTGTACCTTTTGGTGCTGTTCTAATTTATATTATTAGAAAGAAAGAAAAAGGGATACATACACAGAAATCTATAGATGTGCCTGAAAATACTGGTTCCCTTTATGCTTTCTCTGAACTAAGGTGAAACTGAAACTAATCAAAGTATTTGGTATCCACAATTCTTCATAGCACATTTGTTTTTGATATACAGTATAACTGAACAAAATATCTTATATAATTAAACAAATCAAAGTTCCATGGGCAAAAATACTGCTACCCTTAACCTAATACTTCTCTGCATAGCTTATGGAGAAAAGAACTACCATGAAGTAATTTCTGCAGCTTTGAGTGAGATTTCCACACTTCTTCCATGAGATTCAGATCACAACTCATAGCAAACCACGTTAAAATTATCAGTATTTTTTTCTCTACCTCTTTAAGTCGTTTTTGGGATTTGACTTGTTATCCAGACCCATGACTGAGACAGAACTGACACTAAGCTACATGTTTCACCTCAAAATGCACTGGTAGCCTTATTTTATTGTGCCCTGCATAGTACTCAAACAGGCAGCAAAAGCAACCTCAAAACATCACTGAGCCTCCGCCATATTTCACGGTAGGGATGGTGTTCTTTTCTTTCTATTTTTTTTTTTAAGTAAAAACATAGTTTGTGTGATTTACGAAAAAAAATATTTTTGTTTCGCCTGTCCAAAGGAAATACTCTAAGAAGGATTGTGGCTTGTCAACATGTATTATGGCAAACTCCAAAGCTTGTCTGTGTTCCTCTTAAAGGCAGGGTCTTTCTAGGACTTCTACCATGGAACCTATCTTCAACCAAACAGTGACGGATGGCGTGATTAGAAACTGTTGCCTCTTGAGCTTGGAGGACAAGCTTGGACTTAGGTTTCCTTGGTTCTTTATCATTCAAACAGTCTTTCTCTTCAATCATGGGCCAATTTTTCTTGTATGGACATGTCTCGGGACGCTGGGTGCAGTCTAATGGTCCTTAAACTTCTTGATAATATTGGCATCAGTGGACACAGGAACATCACGCTCTTTGGAGGTGTTCTTCTCACCTTTACATTGACTATACTTGGCAGTTACTGTCTTACCTCCTTACACATCTACCTGCTTTCACCTCTCTCTACCATTTTAATGTGACAGAAAACAGTTGAGAAACTTCTTTTTTATTTCAAACTCACCGAATGAGTGATTACAAGAATGAAGACAACTGTAAGAATCATCAAAAGACATTAGACTGCTTGCTATT
Source organism: Erpetoichthys calabaricus (assembly GCF_900747795.2). NCBI lineage: Eukaryota > Metazoa > Chordata > Cladistia > Polypteriformes > Polypteridae > Erpetoichthys > Erpetoichthys calabaricus. The sequence goes on from NC_041394.2 coordinate 62,959,856, forward strand.
GGAATGTCTTTGCAAATCAATGGAATGCATGTTTAAATTACAAAAGATCTTTTAACTTTTAACACTTTTAATGAAAAATAGTGTATTATTAGGATAAAATGCAAGGGTACCAACATTTGTGAACAAATATTTTTTATAATTTTATACTGTATATTATGCTACTGTGGCTGTCCGTTTGTCTGTCCAGGATTTTAAATCACCTGTAGCTCGCAAACCATTTGAGCTATTGACCTGAAATTTGGTACACATATATACTACATGACGTCTACTATCCACTTTAGGGGTGATGATTGACCTCCAAGGTTATTCCTCTTTTTATTTTTATTTTATTGTAGAATTAGCTGTCGGCAGCGGCCAGCAGGTCGGCCGTGCACATGCACCGTTCTCATTCCCTACCACCTTCGCCGTCACTTCCTGTACCTCTTCATATCGTAAATCATTCTTGAGGCAGATTGAGGACTTTTAAGTGCCAGCTTAAGTGAAAAATTCAAGAAAACGTACTAAGTAAATGCAACACAAACACTGACTTAATCAGTTTTAATGCGAAAATGATGCTGACAAAAGAAGAGAAGAAGCGGGCCACTAGGGTGAAGAAAAGAAGAGCTATTTTGCTATTTTGAATTAATTTTATCTTGAGGGAAAAATAATGAGTCCTTTACAATTATTTCAAAAAAAGCAAGCAAAGCAAAAAAGTATAATTAACTTCAAACTTTGCATATTCTTGTTAATTATTGTATGTAGAAATGTTAATGTAAAAAGTGAAAAACATGACTGTAGGCATGCTCCTTTGTAAGCATGTCTAATGAAAACATTCACAATCATACTCAGTTCTGATATTCCTCTGCACAAAACTAAAATTTACAATGCACTTAAATAGCAGTGTACTTCTTGCTAACAAAGGAAAAAATGAGGGTCTATGTAACTTCATCCACTCATAAATCTCCTATTTCAATTCTCGGTCAAAGGGGCAGAGAAACAAACTGTGGATAGGACACTAGTCCACTGAAAGGTGTAATTAAATGATGGGGGAATTTAGATTCTCCAAATGAATCCAACAAGCATATCTTTGTAATGTAGGAGAAAAATAAAATAAATAAAATATTTCAGTACCCAGAGAAAAACAAGAAAAAGATGGGATATGAACCAACTTGTCAGAAGGTGAAAAATACTTCATTAATATGCAATTTTAATTCTTGGGCATTCATTCATTTCCATTTGTGACTTTAAACTGTTAAAAAAAAGAAGCTCTCTAAAATAACAGGATTTCTAATTTAATTCATCAAGTGCAAATTTGTTTTTTTAATGATTATGCAGCATACCAAATTTTAGGCAGTAGAGGCAATGGCATTTCAATCTTGGGGTTGTGTTAGGCCATTGTTATATTATTGACTCTATTATAGTTTAAAGTTACCTGGGCCTGCACAGCAAGGTGAAATGCTCCTCGTTTGAACGGTAGCATTGATCCATCGTGATTTCTGGTACCTTCTGGGAACACCCAGACTCGAACCTATGGATAGTAAAATGACAGGAGGGAAGTTATCTGTCCTTCGTAAAAATGTCACAAATCACAGATCATAGATTCTGAAGATCTGTAAAATATTATAATTTATAGAAGCAAGTTACACCACCACCAACAAATTTGTTCCAATACAAGTTTTTAAAATTTGATCACATAAACCTCAATACCAGTTCCACATACGAAATAAAAACATGGTATATCAGGAAGTGGAACTTATCTGTAAACATTTTGAAGGCAAAAAGGGTTTTTGGAGACAAAAATATTATTTTATTATAATTAATTAATCAGTCATACACACACTTTTTGATTAAAATGCCATATTCACAATGTTCCAAAATACAAGGGCTTTGCAATAACAATGAAGATTCCATAAAACAGGAAAGAATGAAAAAATGAAAAAGATGGGTAAAGAAAAAAAGTTTTTAAAATAAAAGGATACGCCAGAAAAAGATTCAAGAAGAGCCTTATCTGTTAATAGCCATAGTCTGCAAGTTATTCATTAAACTAAGCAAAGTAAATGAGCTTATATGGATTTTATAGACTTGGAGTTTCCACCTTTTCTGTGGGAAGACAGCAGCTTTAAATTTCACATAGTGGCATTTTTTGTCCCTGAGGATTTTTGATGGCTCCGAAACACCACCTATAATTTTAAGACTTATCTTTTCAAAAAGGCTGAGGAAATTCAGTCTGTGTCTGGTGATAATCATCAACTTCTGCATATGCATAGTGGGAAGTTAACATGTGTACACAGTACAATGTAATTCATACTTGCATGCATTCTCAGACAGAGAATATATAAATAAATAAAAAGTATACTTAGAATGCAACATATATATATATATATATATATTATAATATATGCCAGGGAGGAGTGGGCAACCTAGCATCATGACAGGCCAATATAAGAGAAGGACTGGGGGAGATAATTTGTCAGGACTACATGCTTCCCTGATACACAAATCCTGATGTTTCCCCAATGTCTCAAAAGGTTTTATTCTTATTTTTCAGCCTCATATTGGCCTTTATGACTTTCATTGGCAAAGCTCTTGTCCTCATGTTGAGCAATGGCAACTACAGACTCCAAAGGGTAGAATCAAGCATTTACCAGATAAAACAGGGCATTTACCAGATAAAACAAGTTCTTTTTATATAGAAGAATTTCAAGTCACCCAATGTTTGACAAGCATGAAAAAAATAAGTAAAGAACATACAAACATTATACATACTATAGTTAACAAACATGCTAGCCAAAATGAAAAATTGAGTTGCTTACTTGCAATGTGGCAAAGCATAATAAATGAAGAGCACACCAAAGGACTCTGTAATATTTTCCTTTTGGCCTTTCATAAAGCGAAATACAAACAACCCATGTGTTCTTTGGCGGAGGATATTGATTTCTTGAAGAGGCTTGCAGTGAAAGTTGGAGGTGCATATCATTCATGAGAGGGTGGAACCCGAATAATGCAAAGTATTGCCCAGAAAATTAATTTAGAATTAAGGGAGTAGTTAGGGACAGCTGAATTTTGAGATGTTCTATTTGATAGGTCTGAAGATAATACCAGAATGAAACACGAGATTGTTTAAGTTGTGTCTGTGTCCAGCAAGGGAGTGTTTGACTCGGATTTCCTCGGATTAAATTAATTAGGTGAGAATCGAACAGCACAGGATAAATTTGATGGGCTTTTGACTCTTTTCTGTGATTCAGAATTGGGATGAATGGAAGTTGAAGCACATTACAGGGCTGCTGTTAATGTCAGTATATACAATGACATTGAGTCAAACCTATGTTAGATTTCCTTGTTCATATTCTGTGTACTGTGCCCACTATTGAAAAATGTGTGAATCCGGCTAATCGCATGGTTCTGTACTGTTTTACAATCAATTGCTATCTTGTCAAATTGCTGACATTTTATTTCTATAAAGGTGTTTCTAAAATGGAAGCATTAAAGAAATTATGTTATGTGAATGGCATTACCTTTGTGAAATCGGGAAAATTTCACAACATTAGATGGTCTGCCTGGAGGTATGAGACTTAAATATTGAAGCTTTTACCTGCTATTCAAAATCAGCTAACTAAAACTGATGACACTGACCTACAGGAAATCTGCACATAGCACTTTCACTTTTTTCTGGCTGACGTGCTGTACATTGATAGGATTTTGCAGCTCAAAGACAAACTGGGGGTAACAATTGGGACAGTTGTGATATGGTAAAGGAAGTACAGAAAAAACACCAGTGCCACCAATGTTGACGTTAGCAGGGACAAGGTTCATATACTGATATATTTAATTGACAATTTTAAAACTAGTTATGAATCTCTCAAGTCATGTGAGCCATTTTAATTTTTTGATGCTTCAACTTGGCCCTAGGCCCTCACAGTTTTGGCAATACAATACTTAGTAGCATTCATCAATATGAGGCCATTTTGTCTCTTAACAAAGAGACCATTAAAAGACAATAAATGCTCTTAAAACAAGTAGGAAAGTGACTGGCAGCCTCATCTGTATATGATTCAGTCAACATAGCAAAGACAAGCAATTCAGATTGTTACTCCAACATTTACACAGTGCTTCAATTGTCTTTTACACTAGCTTTAAGCCCTGCATCTTGTGAAAGGGGATTTTAAAATCTTAATATAATTAAAACAATAAGTACAGATACCCACCTGTTGCTTTGTATGGCTAATGAACAATCACCTTTTTAAGATGACCACAGAACCATTTGACAAATCCTGCTGTTTAACTATTGATGCAAACAGCTCATTGTACGATAAACTAGGGAGCAAGTACAAGAGGCCAGTGGGGAAGGAAGAGAGAAGCAGTAGGCAGAGGACAGTAAGGAGGAGAATGATGCAAAGTCAGGTAATGTTGTATAAGCTCTGAGTACCAAACAACATCTTCTAGTGCTCCATTGAGAATCTCACTAAAACATTATGTGTTCCCCTATATATATATGAAGCTAGAAATTGAAGGTGTGATGATAAATGTTGCTAGTGCATATGCCCTCCAAGTTGGGTGTGCGATGGAAGACAAAGAAAATTTCTGGAGTGAGTTGGATGAAGTGGTGGAGAGTGTACCAAAAGGAGAGAGTGCTTGATTGGAGCGTATTTCAATGGACATGTTGGTGAAGGGAACAGAGGGGATAAGGAAGTGATGGGTAGGTATGATAACAAGGATAGAAATGCAGAAGGTCAGATGATAGTGGATTTTGCAAAAAGAATGGACATGGCTGTGGTAAAACGTATTTTAAGAAGAGGGAGGAACACTGGGTGACTTACAAGAGTGGAGTAGGATGCACACAGGTGGATTATAACCTATGCAGGAGAGTCAATCTGAATGACATTGGAGACTGCAAAGTGGTGGCTGGGGAAAGAGTAGTTAGGCAGCATGGGATGGTGGTCTGTAGGATGATTTTGGAGATCACGAAGAGGAGGGGAGTGAGGGCAGAGTGGAAGTTGAAAAATGAAGACTGTAAGGTGGATTTCAGGGAGAAGATAAGACAAACACAGGGTGGCAGTGAAGAGTTACCGGATAGCTGGGCACCTACAGCAGTGGGCAACTTACAGCAAGTGGTAAGGGAGACAGCTAGAAGGGTATTTGGTGTGACATCCGGACAAAGGAAGGAGGAGGAGGCTAGGCCATGAGAGCAAGCTGGGAAGGATGAGCAGCAGGTTAAGGTAATAAAGGATAATGTGGCAAGCCCTAACGGGAATAGCCGAAAGAAGAAGAAGAAAGATGGAAACATACTCACAAATGAGGAGAGCATGTTGAAGAGATGGAAAGAGTACTTGGAGAGGTTGATGAATGAAGAGTATGAGAGAGAGAGAGAGAGAGAGAGAGAGAGATAAAGTTGGATGATGTGGAAATAGTGAATAAGGAAGTGCAATGGATTAGCAAGGAGGAAGTAAGGACAGCTCTGAAGAGGATGAAGAATGTGAAGGCTGTTGGTCTATGACATAGTGACATACCTGTGGAAACATGTCTAGGAAAGATGGCAGTGCAGTTTTTAACCAGTTTGTTTATTGCAGTCTTGGAAAGTTAGAGGATGCCTGAGGAGTAGAGAAGAAGTGAACTAGCACTGATTTTTAAGAATAAAGGTGATGTGCAGAGCTGTATTAACTACAGAGGGATACAATTGATCAGCAACACGAAGTTATGCAAAAGAGTAGTGGAAGCTAGTTTAAAAAGGGAGGTGATGATTATTGAGCAGCAGTATGGTTTCATGCCAGGAAAGAGCACTACAGATGTGATATTTGTTCTGAGGGTGTTGGCGAAGAAGTACAGAGAAACCCAGAAGGAGCTGCATTGTGTCTTTGTGGACTTGGAGAAAGCATACGACAGGGTGCCTAGGGAGGAGTTGTGGTATTGTATGCGGAAGTCGGGAGAGGCAGAGAAGTATGCAATTGTGGTACAGGTTATGTACGAGGGAAGTGTGACAGTGGAGTGATGGATGCATTCATGGTGGAAGTGGGATTACATCAGGGATCGGCTCCAAGCTCTTTCTTATTTGCAATGGTGATGGACAGTTAAAATAAGCTATTTTGGTGTTTATGTTCCACCGTACTCATTGCTAGAACAGACATCCTAAGAAATAATAAAGGCTTAAAATAAGGAACACAAAAATCTACATAATTAAAATAAATAGAATTGAATATTGAATAATGAACATAATGAACGTTGAAATCTTCAAAGTAATATAAAGGAAAGTCACTGTAATGCATTATATTTTATAATAAGTAACTATATAACACACTTAGTTTTTTTGTAAGTGATGAATTAATTTTAAAAGTGAGGACATTGTTTTGGAATGGTTTTGTTTTGGATATCATCCCTTGAACAACCAGTGTAAATAAACTGTTATGCATAAGCAACTGGCTAAATAAGTCGTATAATTTTAAAGGCAGAATTATTGACAGAACCAATCAAAGTGCTAGACTAGTTTGCACTGTGATGTGGCTCAAAAAAAAAAAAACTTTCTTTGAGCTGTTGACTGATTAGTGTTTCATTGTTTGACTGAAGGCGGCACGGTGGCGCAGTGGGTAGCGCTGCTGCCTCGCAGTTGGGAGACCTGGGGACCTGGGTTCGCTTCCCGGGTCCTCCCTGCGTGGAGTTTGCATGTTCTCCCCGTGTCTACGTGGGTTTCCTCCGGTTTCCTCCCACAGTCCAGAGACATGCAGGTTAGGTGGATTGGCAATTCTAAATTGGCCCTAGTGTGTGCTTGGTGTATGGGTGTGTTTGTGTGTGTCCTGCGGTGGGTTGGCACCCTGCCCGGGATTGGTTCCTGCCTTGTGCCCTGTGTTGGCTGGGATTGGCTCCAGCAGACCCCCGTGACCGTGTGTTCGGATTCAGCAGGTTGGATGATGGATGGATGTTTGACTGAAATAATTTAAAATTCATAGGCAAGTGACTCTAAAACTGTTTTGCATTAGAAATTAATTACTGAATTATTTCTGCTTTAAAGGAAAATATTTACATTTAATTTTGATCAAAAATTTTAATTGTATGATTAACACACACACACACATACACATATATACATATACATACATACATACATACATACATACATACATACACGCAATATATATAATATGTATTTGCAATTATTACATATTTATAAACAGTTTGTTATGTTATAATATTTTGATTCTTGTAAGTGACTTTACAACTAGTGGGTAAAAACTATCCTAGAATCTACTGGTGCAAGTCCCAAAAATCCTGTACAGTTTAGTAGGTAGTGAGTGTTTTACATATACTGAAGAAAAGGCAGCGTGGTGCCGCTAAGGGGGGTTCTAATGCTGGTAGCCTTTTCAGTTCTTCAGTGATAGCCATTGCAGGAAATGTAAAGCTGCTCACCCTCTCAACAGCATCACCTTCAATGATGGCATATTGGTTAAAAGGTTAAGTTCATTCCTGCAGCCATGCCTCTATTTATACAGAATGACAAAACATAGTATGCTTGAAGAAAGTACTTTTCATTGGCTGAGACCACACAATTCAGAAACAAAGTGTATTTCTCCTTGCTAACCAGAAGACAACATCAAAGAAGACTCAAAAAAGTTTTTTACATTCATTCCATTAAACTGTTATCTATCTTATTTATTAAGATATTATTTGTTATTAATCTATCTATCTATCTATCTATCTATCTATCTATCTATCTATCTATCTATCTATCTATCTATCTATCTATCTATCTATCTATCTATCTATTCCATTAAACTGTTAACTGATGCACAATCATTTACTTGACCTGTAAACTAGAACCCCATTATGTACAGTAGGGCAAAAAAGTATTTAGTCAGCCACCAATGTGCAAGTTCTCCCACTTAAAAAGATGAGAGAGGCCTGTAATTTTCATCATAGATATACCTCAACTATGAGAGACAAAATGAGAAAAAAAATCCAGAAAATCACATTGTCTGATTTTTAAAGAATTTATTTGCAAATTATGGTGGAAAATAAGTATTTGGTCACCTACAAACAAGCAAGATTTCTGGCTCTCACAGACCTGCAACTTCTTCTGTAAGAGGCTCCTCTGTCCTCCACTCGTTACCTGTATTAATGGCACCTGTTTGAGGTTGTGGACAGGTGTCTTTTATATTGATAACGAGTTCAAACAGTCACACTCCAAACTCCACTATGGCCAAGACCAAACAGCTGTCAAAGGACACCAGAAACAAAATTGTAGACCTCCACCAGACTGGGAAGACTGAATCTGCAATAGGTAAGCAGCTTGGTGTGAAGAAATCAACTGTGGGAGCAAAGACATACAAGACCACTGATAATCTCCCTCGATCTGGGGCTCCACACAAGATCTCACCCCGTGGGGTCAAAATGATCACAAGAACGGTGAGCAAAAATCCCAGAACCACGCGGGGGGACCTAGTGAATGACCTGCAGAGAGCTGGGACCAAATTAACAAAGGCTACCATCAGTAACACACTACGCTGCCAGGGACTCAAATCCTGCAGTGCCAGACGTGTCCCCCTGCTTAAGCCAGTACATGTGCAGGCCCGTCTGAAGTTTGCTAGAGAGAATTTGGATGATCCAGAAGAGGATTGGGAGAATGTCATATGGTGAGATGAAAAAAACTCTACTCGTCGTGTTTGGAGGAGAAAGAATGCTGAGTTGCATCCAAAAAACACCATACCTACTGTAAAGCATGGGGGTGGAAACATCATGCTTTGGGGCTGTTTTTCTGCAAAGGGACCAGGACGACTGATCCGTGTAAAGGAAAGAATGAATGGAGCCATGTATCGTCAGATTTTGAGTGAAAACCTCCTTCCATCAGCAAGGGCATTGAAGATGAAACGTGGCTGGGTCTTTCAGCATGACAATGATCCCAAGCACACCGCCCGGGTAACGAAGGAGTGGCTTCGTAAGAAGCATTTCAAGGTCCTGGAGTGGTCTAGCCAGTCTCCAGCTCTCAACCCCATAGAAAATCTTTGGAGGGAGTTGAAAGTCCGTGTTGCCCAGCAACAGCCCCAAAACATCACTGCTCTAGAGGAGATCTGCATGGAGGAATGGGCAAAAATACCAGCAACAGTGTGTGAAAACCTTGTGAAGACTTACAGAAAACGTTTGACCTCTGTCATTGCCAACAAAGGGTATATAACAAAGTATTGAGATGAACTTTTGTTATTGACCAAATACTTTTTTCCACCATAATTTGCAAATAAATTCTTCAAAAATCAGACAATGTTATTTTCTGGATTTTTTTTTCTCATTTTGTCTCTCATAGTTGAGGTGTACCTATGATGAAAATTACAGGCCTCTCTCATCTTTTTAAGTGGGAGAACTTGCACAATTGGTGGCTGACTAAATACTTTTTTGCCCCACTGTAAGTGCCTGCACTAATAACTGATTTGCACTATCAATTCAGTATTTCTGACCATACAGAAGCTCAGCAGATGACTGATACATATTGCTATTTATATCTCATTTTTCACTTAATTTGATAGTTATATGTTTGATATTATTTTGAATTGTTTATTTCCGCTACTAGTACCTTCTGGCTGCAGCACTGTCGGTGTACTATGTACTGTACTGTAGATATATTTTTGCTGCTTCTGTACCTGTGCGACTTGTAACAAAGTCTTCCAAAACACTGAATGGTTTCATGACAATAAATCAAATGAAATTGCTAAGAACTACAGACAGATGGAAAGTACGTTCTTGGCCAGATTTGTGTCATATACCAGAGTATTAATTCTATACAAGTTCCAAATAAAAGCAGTATGTAGCTCTCAAGAACAGTTTTAAATCCACATGGGTATTTGCAAAAAGCCTGGAAATCACCAAAAGTATGAAAGTACAAAGACTTATAAGCACATTTAGAATCAGAAATTGGCCATTTCTGTTAATATCAAGTGTTCAATATTTTCCAGGTTATGTTTAATAATATAGACACTGATTGATACCATATTGTTCTCTTCACTCTATTTAATTTTAGAGTGGATTTCAAAATTCTGTTTCTGATGTTAAAACAGCTGTGAATGTCTTGGCTAACCAACACAAATTTATAAGAATATTGAAAAACTAATATTTTTCATAGTAACACGAGCACTAATATCCACTCATTAAATATTATCATGTGGTGTTTACTTATGAATCTGCAAACAGTGCCAATTGTCTTTTTCTGAGTGCATAGTTATCACATATAAAAAAAAAAAAAAACACAAAACATTTTTCCACTTTTTTATCACATATATCCTATTTAGTATACTCCATAATCACTTATTCACTAATATGAAATAACTCTAAAGAGGGACACTTGCCAGGCCCCAACTCCATTTTTCGTTCTCCCTTTGTCACAGCTGATTTAATGTTTTTCTTTTGTTTCCCCAGCTGTCATGCCCATCACAATTACTATATAAACTTCACCTCAGAATATACATTTTGCTGGTCCAATTGCACTGGAATACTGACTGTTGTTCATATGGAGTTCTAAATCTATATACCCCACAAATTTAATCCATACAGACCCATGAAACAAAGTTAAGCACTTAGAAAACAGAATTCCCTCGGTTTCATTGTTTCACTATGCATCTTAGCAAATAAAATTTGTAACGCTTATTTTGTGACTTACACAAATAATATTTATATTAATAGAACAATTCTAAAACATGTAAAAACGCAAAGTTTAGCTGGGACAATAACTTTGTGACATTCGAGTTAGCCTCCTTTACATTGTGCCTTGATTCTTTTGATATTACTCACCATATCTACTATATTTCTCTTATCCTGTCAAGTTAATTACAATAATGTTAGTTTTGAAAGGAACACTATGAAGAATACATTTCTTCATTTTAGATAACTTTAGAAACATTTCTCCCTGAAATAACTATTGGACCAATACAAAGCAGAAAATCAAATTCTAAAGAATATGTTCATTAATACAGCATATACTGACATAAAAATATTGTAAAAGATGACACATATAGTAGACCTTTAATAAAATCAACAAAACTCCATTAAAATATGCTGTATGCTTTAAAACCACAAGATAATGATACAGAAATGTCAATAATGAATCTAAAACCTTGGCCACAAATGGGAGATGATGCACAAAAACAAGAGATTAAAAAGGAGAGCACTCACATCCTCCTGGATCATGGTCTGTGCTGCCTCAGACATCACACTGATTGCATCATCAGTCTTCTTTCGGTTAATGAAAATAACCCCTGCTAACCAGCAGGCCAATCCAGCTGTGCCAGCATACATGAGTTCTCTTTTAGCAATGGGTACACAACGACCTGGCAGTATTTCCATCATTCCTACAGCAACAAGATAGTCAATGCAAACTACTTGTCCAAGTCTAAATTACACACTGAAATACAACAAAAGTACATGAAAGAGTAAAGCAATACAATTCATATCAATAATAAAAAAAAATAATTTCGGAAGGTTGCCAGCAAAATGTAATTGTCTACACTAGGAAGCTCAGTCACTTAATACAGAATGAAAATATTTTTCAAAACTCGAGACACATTCTCCATTCATTAAGCTGTTACTATCAATTTCACTTTAGATCACTCCACATAACTAGTACACATTCTTTCCCCAGTCTCTCATGATTTGTGCCCAATGGTTCTTGGGAGGTTGCCCAAACCTCTGCATTCACACCTCCAGGCTGCAACGTGAACCCTGCCATACAAGAGATGTGGATGCATTTGTTTTTAATCAACAATTTCCAGATGTTTTTATTTTTCCTTTGTCTCGAGTAAGTAAGTACTTACAGAAAAATGTTTGATTTTTCTATGCTACCCTCAGAAGTCTCTGAGAATAAGCAGTATCCTTGCATTTACAGTGCAGATAGCCGCCCAGAAAAGAAAAATCCATCTTTAATTAAAAACACTGCTGTAAGCATATTTGCTTACTTATCAGTGTTCAGCTGATTGGCTCACAGCAACATCTAGTTAATTAAGCTAATAAAAAAAAGCTCTTAGAGTTCCTTATTAAACTGGAGTAAGCATAAGAATCTATCAAATGTTGTTGATGAGCCCCACTCAACAGTCATCTGTTAGAAAAGAATAGCCTGTATGCAACTTAATTTTAAGTGGCTTTACTTTTTGACATTTGCAATGGTAACCTTGTTCAGCAGCTAGAGGGAAGACACTGCCTGGGTCATATTTAACAGAGTATAGAAAAGCACATCTCAGAAATCTTTCAACAGAAATATAAACACACTAAGGGAAGCAGAAAAACTGACAGTCAGTGACTCAAACAGGCAGAACAGAACAGAATATTGTCTGAGATCAAGTGGAACAGCATCATAACAAACATTTATTGTCTAAAGAAAAACACACACACACGCAATATAAAAGGATACAAAAAAGAGCTGTCAGAAAAATGGGTCATACACATGTAAATCAAGTAACAAGTCATTAAAATAAAATATAAAAAATAGTGGTGATTCAGTCCATTTACTTTGCATAGAAAGTTTGTAACTAACTTAATAGTGCAGAAATAAAGTAAGAAAAAGCAGAGGAAACCCTGCATTTCTCAATGCTTTACATGCTTTGCTTTTTAATGCTTTATATCTGGAATAGTCCTATTGACTCACCATATTTGTAATCACGATTCAACTATATTACAGCAAAATCCTATGTAAATGTTAGGCTCTTTATGAAATAAATAACTCAGAGGCATAATATTCTAAACAAAACAAGGGTACAGTAACAATGTTGGTTACTAGCAGACAGTGGTATTAAGCAATAGTTGTTAAATTAGGTTTTTAAATTATAAGCTGTTATGCCTTACTGATCTATATTACATAATGAAATGTTGAAGGTAATAAATAAAAGGTCTTGTACTGTATTTGCAGGACATTTTCTTCAAACATGAATGTACATTGTAGTTGTATATTTACTAACCAATAATATGTACAAACAGGCAGACTCACCCAACAGGTCAAGAGAGCTCTGGTGATTTGATACCACCACATATTGTTCTTTCACAGGGAAGTTTTCCCAGCCCTTTACGTCAATCTTGATACCATACAAGTACTTGATGTGCAGAAGCATGAATTGCAAGACCCTTAAAAATAGTGATAGCTGGATTTAATACTTGTATGAAACTAAATTTCCTACAGAGAGGCATCAGTACTTTTAATTACTTCAGAAATATTTCCTAAATGTCAATAACATTAAATAAACCATGAGCCTTCCGTTTGGCACTTTTCAAGCCCACCCATCAGAGGTAACATTACCAACATAATAAACTCCTTCAGTTCATAAAGAGATATGCCTCAAAAGATCAGCTTACAAAAGCAGTCTTAGACTTTGCCAGGGAATAGCATATTACAGATTTAATCTGATCAAGAATGTAATAACATAGCATGAAAAAATATATACAGACAGAGGGAGGGGAGAGACAACAAATGCTAACAGAAGAATGAAGAAATAGGAGATGCTGGAAAACAGAATTAGAGAAAACAGAAAAAGAAAATAAACAGTGGACACAACAGCAAATTAGTTTTATACAATAGGCAAAGCTATCTGCACTAATGGGTATTCAATATTAAAGTACTTATAGGAGAAATTGATCAATTAACAACAGTTACAATACATCTTCTCCTTGTTAACCCAAAACATGATAATAGAGACATTACTGTAAACAAATGTTAAGTACAAGTATGTATGTATATACACAGAAGCAAGAGACAGAGAAAAAAGAGGACAGCTCCACTGGAGGAAAGTTAACAAATTCAACTATCTGCAAACAATGCATGATAAAGGCACTTGCCACTGTAGGTCCCAAATATATCATCCAAAAAACATTTGGGTGCATCATTAAGATGGCAAATCTACACTCCATTATTTCACAACAGTTTAATACTGGATTCTGCCACATCTTACTCCCCTACCATGCAGGATATTTGAACATTAAATTATGTCTTTGGTAATGGAGGGATTGAGACATTCCAGTCCCATCAGATGTTTGATCCACACTATTCTTCTTTTTTCTATTGGCAAATATGCATACTTGGGACACATGGAGTCCTATTAGCTTCCACCTTTCCTCTCAATCCTATTTTCTTTTTTACCATGTCACTCTCTTCTAAATCTAAACCAGTATCCCTTTAATATTTTCTACTTATTAATCCTTGCTGTTTTAAAAAAATGATACCCCAGAAAGAAAATCAATCGTCATGCTGCAAGTTAATTTCCAAAACATTAAAAGAATTCTAAAAAAAATCCTGCACATGCAATCTAAAAATCATACATTGCGACAAATATGTCATCTAAAGGGTCTAGCTCCAAAACCTTTATCTCCTCTACATATTCTTGCCACTGTGGCATCTCTTTGGTTCTGTGTTGCAGATTTACTCTATTAAAATTTTTCTCTCCATATCTCTTTTCATTGAGTGTAGCTACTGATGAATGTTTCACCTTTATCTTTCTCTTTTTCGTTCCTCTCCAGTAGCGACTTATAATGTAGGCAAGGGTGTTCAACTTTGATTCTCTTCTGCGGGCTACTATGGCTCCAGGTTTTCTTTCATGCTACTTTCTTCATCAGTGATCAATTTCTGCAGTTAATTGACTTCTTTTCCATTAATTTTAATTGCTGTGTTTTTTAAGCCTCAGTCCTCTGAATAGATTTGTTTTTTCATTAAATGGCAGCCAAACAAAAATGAGATATGAAATGGTGACCAGCTAAATCAGGGCCTCAAACTCCTGTCAACTTCACTCCAACTAGTTTCTTAATTAGAAGTTCATTCTTGCTATTAGTGAAACATGTTCTTTAATTTTCTTAAGCTTATTACTGTTCTTCTTCTGGCACAGCAGTCATTTCCGGAATGGGTGATTTTCTTTTTTCTAAGAGCACCATCAAAATCTTTTGTGGACCTGAGCATATCAATTTTATTAAGAACTTCACCATTCTTGATTTTGAAATATTGTATGATGGACACAGTTTATCTGGCCATGTGTTGGCTTGTTTATTTTATCATTGTTTGGCTGCTATTTAAGGAAAAAGAAACAATTGAGGTGTCCGAGTCTTAAATAGCAAGTCATATACAATTAAGTCAAAAAGATAATTAGCAGCAAAAACTGGTTACCAATTAAGAAAATGGCTAGAATAAAAAAATAAGGTCATAGTATAGTCCTGCAGGACCAAAGCTGGACACCACTGATGTAGGTAGATGTTTTGTATGATTACTGCTCTGTTTACTATTCCACTGATGTTTTGATAAATGATTTATGTATATTTGAATGTACTTTATATTTAAAAATGCTTTATGTATATCTGTAAGTACTGTATATTTAATATTATTTTTGGCCAATACATTTTTGATAAACGAAAATTAAAATGCATGTAGCGACAACAATAAATTCAAAATATTAATATCAAACAGAAAAGTCTGTGTACGACATAATCAATACTTAAGAATGCTTTCATTTTCATAAAAAAAAGTTAGTGTTTGAAAAAAGTAAATGACACAAAACATGTTTTATATCTACAACAAATCATTTCACAGACAAATACTGTGAATACAAATACAACACTGAATTTTATAGGTAATAGAATGAGCACTTTATTACATCTGTCAAAGGAGTTGAGTGGTGTTGACCTAAATTATTATTTCCATTGACAATATATGCAGATGGTGTTACAACTGTGTTTTGAACACAAACTCAGAATTTCCTTTCAGGAATCAATTAGTAAGCTTCACAAGCATGTGAAAAATGCATACTTTTACTAAAGTGATTTAGGCAGAAATCAGACACTGAGCAACAAAAAGTTTGATTCGGTTTATGGGACCAAAAATAATAAAATTTTATTTTGTACAAGCATTTTTTTGGCAAAAAATTAGTAAAGCCCCTTTTCCCCTGTTGAAAATGACTATTTACTTTAGACTTGTAGTTAAGAGGTCAAAAAATATTGTGTTCATAAGAATTACTTATAAATGCTTTGAAATCACTTAATTGTTTAGTCTGGCACCTTCTGAATCACTAGTATGAGAAGACCCCCACATATGATATATACTGTGTTTGATGTGTCTTGATATCTAGTCAACACCCATATTTAGACTATTTTTGGACCATATTTTGTGCTTGAAAGTACACTCTTATGATAAAAATTAAACCAATAGATATCTTCGACAACAATGATCAGAAGGACCTGAAGTTGTGAATACGACATGAATCAACCCCAGAGGTTGAACTCCTAATGGCTATGAGGGATCAAAGTTACTTTTTTTTACAAAACTTTGAAAAAATGGGGATTGGTAATAATATATGCATGCGCAGTGTCATTTTATTCTATTTCTAGGTTAATAATCATTAATACTTGGGGGCTCTGCCCCCTGCTCACCAACCTCCGGGCCTGCGCTGTGCGCTAGCCTCTTTGTGGTTCTGCCATTCGTGTATGGGAATGCAGATGTACAATTTAAACAGATTTTTATTTTCAAGGGAATTGTTACATAAGCATGATAGAACTAACTATTTTACATTACAGTGCGTAATTAACCATATTAAAAAAGTAGTAAAATGTAATAATTTGAAAGTAAATTATATTTCATGTTGTGTTAAGAGTTATTTGTTGTGTAATATGATTTTATTTCTGTTTGTTTTATTGTAAAACTTCAGTAAGAACAATTTTTTGAATACAATTTTCGTCAATATCGCATTGAATTTTGATTCTGTGTTTGGACTTTCATCGCGACAATGCAACGTATAACTGCCCATGATTAAATTTTGTTTCTTTCTCTCTATTAAATAAAACGACTTTTTCGAATGTTTGGCTCTGAGATTTGTTAATTGTCTTTGCAAAAGCTATTCTAATGGAAAACTGTTAATATTTTAATACGAATGGCATATCAAGATCTCCTTTGTTGTCTAATGTTATCCGTGGAAGATTTACTACATTACCTTTCTTGGATACATCCTTCTTTCTACAGTAATACGTGCAGTGGAAGACCAGATGGTGTTAACGGTTGTAAATATTCTTCAGAATATTCTAAGCTGATGTTTTCATGTTCCACACTGTCACCACCAACTGTTTCAGCATAGTCAGCATAGTCTACTGACACGCATTTAACCAGTTTGCAGCGTAACAGAACAACATTTTTGGCGTTAATACATTTGACTTCATCGCTTCTCTGTGCTAGGATTGCCCGATGAACTCATTTTTTCTGTTGATAATCCTTCGTGATGAAATTCTTCAACAAGATTTGGACATAATACATCTTTTTTAATTGGGAACTTAAAGTGAGGAAAATGTTAAAATTTATAAGAGCTGAGAGAGCAGGAATTGTGTCTGTCAAAAGTATTCACACAAATGAGAGGTGAGAGTACCATGTGCTTGGTTGAATATGGTTAAGAGGAGGGTGTGACTTGAAAAAATCTCATGGCCAAAGTCTTGTCTCGCGGGACATGAAAAAAATCTCTTCAAAAAAGTCTCTTCTAAGGATTTTTTTATATAATACAGTAATCCCTCGCTATATCGCGCTTCGCCTTTCGTGGCTTCACTCCATCGCGGATTTTATATGTAAGCATATTTAAATATATATCGCGGATTTTTCGCTGCTTCGCGGGTTTCTGCAGACAATGGGTCTTTTAATTTCTGGTACATGCTTCCTCAGTTGGTTTGCCCAGTTGATTTCATACAAGGGACGCTATTGGCAGATGGCTGAGAAGCTACCCAGCTTACTTTTCTCTTTCTCTTGCGCTGACTTTCTCTGATCCTGACGTAGGGGGATTGAGCAGGGGGGCTGTTCGCACACCTAGACGATACGGACGCTCGTCTAAAAATGCTGAAAGATTACCTTCACGTTGCTATCTTTTGTGCAGCTGCTTCCTGAAACGACATGCTGCACGGTGCTTCGCATACTTAAAAGCTCGAAGGGCACGTATTGATTTTTGCTTGCTTGTTTTTCTCTGTCTCTCTCTCTCTTTCTGTGCTCTTGACGGAGGGGGTGTGAGCTGCCGCCTTCAACAGCTTTGTGCCGCGGTGCTTCGCATACTTAAAAGCCAAACAGCCCTATTGATTTTCCTCTGCCTTTATGACAGTCTCTGCTCCTGACTCCTTTGAAGAGGAAGATATGTTTGCATTCTTTTAATTGTGAGACGGAACTGTCATCTCTGTCTTGTCATGGAGCACAGTTTAAACTTTTGAAAAAGAGACAAATGTTTGTTTGCAGTGTTTGAATAACGTTCCTGTCTCTCTACAACCTCCTGTGTTTCTGCGCAAATCTGTGACCCAAGCATGACAATATAAAAATAACCATATAAACATATGGTTTCTACTTCGCGGATTTTCTTATTTCGCGGGTGGCTCTGGAACGCAACCCCCGCGATGGAGGAGGGATTACTGTAGAGAGATAATATTTTTGATATGTGATTCTTTACTGGCAGTCCTAGCCCACAACAGCTACTTCCAGAAGGTTAAAAACAACACATTTCAAGCATAAGAATGTTGGGTGTCATTTTAGACTATTTCAATGTCAGTGATTAAGAATATGATGTTATTTTTAACCTTTTCCTATAAGTCCAGCCCTAAATGGATCTCTATCAGAGGGTGAAAATTACTAATTTCTTTTAGTACTAGGGTGTTGTACCGTGTTAGCCATTATGAATGTAGAGAAAAGCCAAGCAAAATGACACCTTTTATTGGCTAACCGACAGACAGACGGACCTACCTGAAAAATGATAGCTTCCACCCCAAGCATATAAGGCGCTCCATTATTTTCAGCCAAGCAATACGGTACAATCGTATTTGCTCAGACCCAACAGACCGGGATCAACAACTGCAGGAGCTCAGACAAGATTTCATCAAACAAGGTTACACCCCGAAAACAACAGACACTCAAATAAGAAGAGCTACTGCCATACCCAGAGACAACCTTCTGGAATATAAAAACAAAGACAACAAGGATCGCATCCCCCTTGTTGTCACCTACAACCCACATCTTGAAACACTTCGAAAAATTATAAAAGAACTTCAGCCAATACTAAATAATGACCAAACACTGAAAAATGTATTTCCTGAACCTCCCCTCCTGGCATACAGACAACCACCAAACCTTCAACAATTAATTGTCCGAGGCTCCCTAAGTGAACCAACAGAAAATGGCACATCTCCATGCCTACAGAAAAGATGCAAAACATGTGCCCACATCTATGATACAGACCGTATAGTTATACCACACTGCCGACTTGAACATCACATCAAGGGATCATTTTCCTGCAGATCATCTAATGTAGTCTACCTAATTTTCTGCATGAAATGTCCTGACACTGCACTCTATGTGGGAGAAACTGGACAAACACTCCGCCAGAGAATGAATTTACACAGGTTCCACATTAAACATGACCACACAGATGTTCCTGTGGCGGCCCACTTCAACAGCCATGGACACTGTGAGAAGGACTTTAAAGTCACAGTGCTTATGGGCAACTTCAAAACACAGCAAGAGAGAAAAGAATGGGAAGTTAAACTCATGCTAAAATTTAATACTTTACAACATGGATTGAATAAAGACAAGAGTTTTATGGCCAGATATGAGGATTGTTTACATCTCTCAGAATGACAGACAACCTGTCTACAGACCCACATTGTTTTGAAAAAACTCATTACAAACTTCAAAAGACTTTGTTGGACAGTTATCTTATCCAGAGATCTTGACAATACATTGTTCTTTTCTCTCTTGTTAAATTAACCCTAGCCTGAATGAATCTATTAATTTTTTACATTCAAAATCTATCATTTAAATATTTACCAATGTTGTTTCTTGTCCTAGAGTGTGTGACAGGGCCTTCAGCTGTATAGCGCCCAGATTCTGGAATGACCTACCAAAATTAATCAGGTCAGCTGACTCCATGAATTCTTTTAAAAAACAACTCAAAACTCATCTGTTCAGGAAGGCTTTTAGCTCTACTTGACTTTATTACCTTTCTCTCAGTTTACTTCTCTGTCAAGATGCTCATGTAACCTGTATGTGTGTGCGAGACCATCAATTATGTTGTCTGTTTTTTTTTTCAGAATTTACTGTCTTAATCTTCTTTGTTTATTTATCTGGTTTGTACAATGCTATATACTGTATATTCTGCCGTTCTTTATTTATTCTGTAAGTGCCTTGAGCATGGGAAAGGCGCTATATAAATAAAATGTATTATTATTATATAAACATAGGAAACTTCAGTTTCTGTATTACATCTTGCCTGAAGAAGGGGCCTGAGTTGCCTCGAAAGCTTGCATATTGTAATCTTTTTAGTTAGCCAATAAAAGGTGTCATTTTGCTTGGCTTTTCTCTAATTTCTTTTACAAATTTTAAATTGAAGCACAGATTTTTTAGTATCTCAAATGTTTAATGGAACTATTCTTGTTTATTATATACTTCTACGTAATGAAGTAAATTATTACATTTTTTATGAACGCCATTATTTAGGGTGGCTTACACTAATTCAGATTTTTTGACATTAGTTTCTATACTCTGGTAAAGTATAGGCAAGCTCAATAAATAGTGTGTTGACCTAGCCTAGTTTTCTTGTCCTCTCAAGTCTATGATTTGATTCATAGCTAATCAAGTACCCTGTCAAACACAAGTGTGTTGTTTGTACATAGGGTGAATTAATATACTTTTTTGTGACCTTCTCCCTCCCATAGTCCTAGGTATAAGTAGTGCCCATGTATAATATAGTCTCAGATGATACAAATCCTGCAGCTAGACTGAGATACATACAGTACCTTAAGAGAATTTACTGTTTTCATACAACATGAAGCAGACTCTAAAGAATATGTTGCCATGCATTAAGTATACAGCATTCCGGCCCAGGATATGTGTCAATTACTAATTAGTTTACAATAATATAACATTCTCAAACCCACCTATTCAAATTCAGGCTTAAAGGATGGCTCTACTCTATCACACTCACATACTCACTCGGGCTCACACAGATATCAGTTTGGACATGCAAATCAATACAATGAAAACTTCTCTGGGGATGTTAGAAGAAAACCAGAGTATCCAGAGAAAACTCACACAGACACAATAAGAATGTGCAAACTCCACATGCACAATGAGAAGGTATAAGAGCTGAAACCTTGAAAATTGGATTGGCTAAGAAAAAGTGCTATTCAATTCAATACAATTAAGTCCTATAGTTTCAAATAACTTTTGAAAGCTGTTTAAGTAGTGAAAAGCCATGTATTTATTAGGCAGATCTGTAACAGTGGTAGCAATTTGAACAAATGCCTGAAAGTTCAACATTATTTTAATTATTATGAACGAATGCTTTAAAATGTTTACAATTCATTAAATATGTGGTGTGATAGTGTGCCCTATGATTAATGGATGTTTGGCGGCATTTCCATAAATCATATTTCAAAATCAAGTTGGCCAGGGCAGAGAGTATTCTATTAATTTATTAATTAATTAAACTGTTTCATTTAATTGTTTTTTGAAGGATTAGTGTAATATTTTATTCATCCAAGGTTTTGAAAAATCAACTTCATTGAAAAGGTGGACTTAATGTGAAATCTGGTGGAACTGTTTTAGGCTAATGGTAGTATTTATTTTTAATTTCTGCAGAATAGTTTGCTTTGTAGGAGCCTACTGTCAAAATTTGTAGAACATAAGAACATAACAAATTTGATAAACGAGAGGAGACCATTCAGTCCATCAAGACTGTTTGTCATACAGTATTATTATATTATGAAGTCATTTTAGATTTTATACACAGTGGCTGCTGTAGTGTAAGTCTGGCAAACTTAACCTCAATCTATCTACCACATACTAATTGTGAGAAACAACCAAGTTAACTAACATTAATTCCAAGCCAGAAGTAAAACATGACTGAAGAAGTAATATTAAACTACTTCCTATTGCACAATGACTATTGAATTACTTTAAACCAGCATTGAATGTATAGTCAAATGTTTTACTTTCTTTATATTCACAGTTTCTCTACCCTGAAAAACACATTCCCTCCCCCCACAGCTTGACTCACTTCATATTCTCCACATTGCGTCCTCGCACTGCGCAGATGGGGATAGCCAGCACAGCAAGTGTCAGGATCCAGCCATTGTAGAAGGCCATCTTGCAGAAATATTTAAAAGTGGCACTCCACTCATAGAGCAATGGGACCAGAATAAGGAGTAGAATGAGAAGGCCTTGACTCATTGAGATCTCCATTATGGCAAACAACAGAGCTGTAAGCAAATATATACTGGATGAGTTTCAATGAAAATATAAATCAGCCTCAGACATACATCTAATCCTTCTGAGGGATTTCTGTCTTTTGTAAATATTATACTTAAGTACTGCACTATACTTTTTCTATGAATACATTTTTTATGATCAAGTTTTATTAATTTTAGAAACCACATTTCTGGATTGTTTGGTCAGGGGTAAAAATAATTTAGACCACATAATTTAAAAAAGTTTAATATCTTCCTGCCATCATTTTTTAGGCAAAGAAGATCAGGACACTGATCATCTCAACACAGAATGTCTGATTGACATTAAAATAATATAATTGCACTTCCAGTAAAAAAAAACAATTAACTCTTGTACTTCACCAATGATAATTTAAGGTTTTACATATAAATCCAGACCAAAAAAATGGCTTTGTATTAAGCCGCTAGTTTATAATGACAAAATAAAAATATGCACATCACTGCAGAAACTGAATATTACACTAATTACCCAATTATGTAAATGGAGAAAGATTTTAATTTTGTCAAGTACAAATAAAATAATTAACAGCAGTGTTTCACATTATTTTGAACATTGCAGAGTTTAGCACATCATTCTGATTTGTGTCTAATGCCAGCATTTAAAAAGAATATGGACTTGCTGCATGAATACATTACTTATGAAACATTTTAATGCAACATTACATTATTAAAAATCTTTCTGAAAAGATATAACTGGCACAGTAATATTTATAACTGACTACTGCCATCTAGTGTTAAAAAATGTAATTTTTACTAAAGTTGTTATATTTTTCACTTGGCTACTATTGCAGTTTCTGAATGAATATATACCAGCGAAACTTGTGGACCTCCAGTACTCAAATAAAAGAGAATAAAAAACAATCGGATCAACACAAGGGCTTAAAATGGATAGGCGTCAGGGTTGTCTTCTTTGGAGTAAATAACTAAATCAGTTTGTGGTGGTGTTTGCCTGTTATGAGTTGTGAGAATAGCAACGACAGCATATGTTGCTGCAACATTATAACATCATTGGCCTTGTGTAAAATAAGTTTGAAAATACATTTTTACTTCTTAAGCCTGTGTGCTGTCTATCTGTGGTTTTGTTATTCTTCTCCTTGAACTTGTGTCATATTTTTAAATGCTTAGGTGGAAGCATTGCAAGTGTCAATGAAATCCATCCTGTAGTTTCCAAAGCAAATCAAGAGAGATGTCTTTATTTTCAGGCCATGAAAAACATTTGCTGAATTACATCATTGAAAAGGTATGTACATAGTAAGTTACTGAAACTGTCAGGCATCTGTGTGTGGTGCTTGCATTTTTGTGCATTGTTTCATCAGTCTCATTATCTAATCATCTTGTTTAACATCATTTTTGAAAATTATTGATTATGCCAAAGAAAATTACTATGACCGAGGGACTAAAGACAAGAAACATATAAGTTATTATGTGGGCTTTAGTGGTAAATAAAGTAATAAAATATACAAGTTTTTAAATTTAAATAAATTATTAAATCTTACCTCAGCAATAACGCAGATCATTGGGCTACTATGAAATCAACTTAAAAATAGCAAATAAAATTCTTTTGTTTAAAAAATGCAGGCCTTTCATAGAGCACAAAACAACAGTATGGCACTTATGATGTAATATTAAGAAAATTGCATAGGGTTTGATGTTAGCTCCAATCAGAAAAACATCTGAACTTTACCTTCCAGTAAACTTAATTTATACACTCCAGAAAACAAAATGTACCCCAGCTACAAAGAGGAGTTCTCATACAGCTTCTGCTCTCACCCCACCTCAGACATTTCAGCACTTCTCAGCTATTTAATTTTTATGTATAAGCAGTAGAAGAAGTCTGAAAGCAAGTACCACTATCTCTATATAATATAGCCCCATTTCTGCAATACACTTGACCACATATCATCTGTTAAATGCTGGATGGTTTTTAATGAATGGTCATGTATTTTATCTTGCTATTTTCAAGTGTACTTTTGTTTGCTTTATAAAAATCATCTTGTGATTGTCTGCTTTGTGATGGATACTATGTAAATCAAAAATTCAGTAGGTGATATCTAAAATATATGTAAAAAATGCTAGGCAAAAACTGGCCATCAATGCTAATCTTTTTTTTGGCTACCAAATTACAGCGGTAGGTGTTCTTCTTTTGAAGACCGGAAGAACCTAAACTAAACCCCCAAACTGTCAGTGATCAGGTCTTATTTTGAAAGTTTGTACGCCAATACAATGAAGTGTGTTCTTGTCAAACTATCTGAAAGCACTTATACAGTGTAGCCCCAATCTGCTTGTAAACTATGACAACATGCAGATGCTGCTTAAAGTAAGTATAGACTACAATGTAGTTTACCCACAATTTTTAACTGGATTATCAGTTTTCTGTTGGAGAACATCACAAATTAACTTTTAAAGGAACTGATAACTTTTACTCAATACACTTCTTCAATGCATTGATGTCAAATATTTACACTAAATATATGCAAGAACAGCATTAACTTGAGAAAGTAGACATTGTGAGCATATGGTTTTGGAAATTGCCTTATGAGTGAAGGAGCAGTGGCAATCCTCAGCACAGTGCCAAAATCTTATGTTTGAACCCCCGCTGAGCAACTGCCTATATGATGTTTGCATATTCCCACTGTTTATGCAAGTTTTCCTTTAGACAGGTTTATTGGCAAATTTGCACCATGTTGAGTGCAAGCAGGTATGTGCATGAGTGCTCTGGGTGATGGACTGGCAACCTGTCCAGTACTGGTTCATGCCCTTGCACCCAATAATGCCAGAATAAGCTTAGGCTACTGATCAGGTTTGAAACATTTACAAGAAAAAAATGGTCACAATCTTTGTGAAATCACAGTGAATCTGGTAAGTGTTAGTGCCAATTACAATTCATTACTTATATATTCCTTCCAGCAATAAAAACACAGGATTCAAATCAACCTATACAGGTTGTGGAAAAGTTTTCAGTGTTCCACATTTAACTGGATTAACTTTTCCTATGTAAACTGGAAAGAGTGCAATTGTATTAACTTCCCAACATACATTGCTGTACTACCAAGTTCCACCATCTTTATTAACCTACTATACTACATTCTGCAATTGTTATCTGAACAGTACCAATCTCTTTCCTTTATTCTTCTCTACTACTGTTTTCTATTCATTTTTTCCCCACATCTTGTTGCTTACGACAGTCCTTCATTTTAACTGCATTACAGAAATGTGGTGAACTTCTTGGTATCCACTTTAAAGAATGTCCAGAATTCACATGCCTGTAACAATGTCACAACCAAATTCAAAATATTGGTTGTTTTGGTGTTGATATTTTTACTTTTCAGATTATGGTGAGGATTTTAGATACTCTTCTGGCTTTTCCAATTCATCTGATTCACAGTCATCCTATTTAGCTGTCAAGCTGCCCAAACTGATACTCTACACTAGAGTTTTGCATGAGTGCTGAAAATCTAACATAAACTCACTTGTACTTGCTGCAGTTCAACCAAAGCTCACCAGTGCCCATGGCAGTCAGTACACAGACACCCATGCACACTGCAATCTAGTCAATCATTATTTCACACTACACCCATGCAAAAGAATGTCCTGTCAGTGTAAAACTGTTTTCAGTTACTTAATAATAAACAAATTAACAGTTCTCAGTAACTACAGGTGGTTTGGTCCAAATATGTTTTATTTAAAACAGCTTCAGAGTCATGTGTTCAGATCCCAGCTCAGACACTGACTGTATGGAGTTCACATGGGCTTCTTCCCTCATCCTAACAATGTACATGCTAGGATTAATTAGGGGCACTAAAAAGGCCTCTAGTGAACAAATGTGTGTCCTGTAAGCTGGTAACCCAGATAAAGTTGCTTCTTGTGTGGTACCCAATACCTTACTATTAGGTAATACCTCCTGCATAAGAAAACAGAACAAAAAATATAAAAATACTGTCACATTCTTTCAAAAACTGCCCATTCCTAGTTCATCCTATAAGTATTCTGATACAGCATTCTACACAGCTCGTACAATACTGTGGTCATTCAAAAATATACATATTGCTTACTTGATTTTTTTTTTTTGCACAATACTGTTACTTAATTTGCTATTAATTCAATAAGACTATTGAACAAATAAAGATGTTTCCCTACTTCTGAGTAAGGGTTCTTTTATTAATAAAACTACTAAAGGAAAAAAATAATGCTATTACTGTATTATTTCTCTTCACAAGAGTCTATAGTAGCAATATGCTGGATATAGTCTCATCCTAGGATGCTAGTTCAATAAAGGATTTTATGACACACAGAGCATTTCATGTGAAGAGTCAAGTGAAGATTACAATATGTATGCTTTTGAATTGTGGTCAGAAACTTTAGTTTGTGGGCGGCACGGTGGCGTAGTGGTAGCACTGCTGCCTCGCAGTTAGGAGACCTGGGTTCGCTTCACGAAAAACTACATTGGAAACACTTTTTGTCGGAAAAATGGGCTTTAACGCAAATAAATGTGTCACATTTTCATCACGTGCAATCAAAACGAGAATGGCGGAGCGGTTTGCATGGTCTGATGAAGAGAGTTTTTTTTTGATTAAACGTCGTTATTTTGTATTAATTCAAATTTCAGTTTTAATTAAAAACCTTAAGGGAAGCAGGTTACAGTACTAATTCAGTTGTTATCGCACTGAGAAGGGATGTTGAAAGGTAGGCTCACCTGTACAGATCCGATGCTGCAAACACAGCTGCATCATGGGCACTTCCAGGAGTGCCAACGCAAATGTCTCGTATCATGCACCTGTCATCAACAAGGGCCTGGAGAACAATAGATGGCCACCCTTTGCGATTAATGTAATCGCGGTAGCCTTCCGTCGGGGGAAGAATAGGCACATGTGTGCCATCCAGCGCACCGTAAATCTGTGGCACAAGATGCACCAAGGAATTGCGGTATGCAATTTCATTGGCCTCCGCTACAGTCGGAAGTCTGATATAACGCCGCATTAATTTTTCTTTAATAGCGGTGCACACAGCATATACACATCGATGGACGGTAGTTTTACTAACCCTGAAAGTTTCTCCAACTACTCTATACTCAGCGCAGGTTGCCAGCTTGTAAAGGGCGATGGCAATCCGCTTTTGGGTTGGAACCGGAGGTCGGTGGCAACCTGTGATGGGCGCAACATCAGGACTGATGAATCCACACAACATCTCAAACATCAGGCTGTGTCATTCTAAAATGTTGCGGCCAGAGATTTTCTGTGAAGTGTTTCTCCACCACCTCCTCCAAGAAGGTCTTATTCCGTCGTCTCTCCCATACCCGTGGGTTTCGTCGCACTGGGATACTTTCTTCGAGCTCTAGGGCTATCAGACAAGCAACTGCTTCATTCTGCTGTCGTCTTCGGATATTATGTACAATTCCAATTATTTGTGAAACTGAAATAACAGTAAGCTGGCAAATTTCAAAAAACTGTCTGAATAATCTCTCCATTTCTTTGTTTAGTGGAGGGGGTGTAACGTGGAAAACAAAAGGTAGATAATTTGCGACATACACAAAATTATGTATGGAAACGGCTCAAGGGCAGATTTTTTTCGCGATACAACAAAACTTATGCGACAGTTCGTTTTGGGGGGGATGACGTCATCACGCACACCATTTTATTGATAAAAAGCCAGTTGGATGGAAACAGGCTGGAGACAGCAAATTTCGCATATTTTTTTTACGTATATTCTGTTTGTCGAAAACAAAACGTCGCAAAAAACTGGATGGAAACTTAGCTAATGTGATGTAGACTGAATCATTTTACTACGAAGGCTTGATTTTTGCAAATCCACATAGAGGGCACAGCAATCGCTTACTCCTAGAATTCACCTCCTCAAAGATGGCCATATCTGCAGTGAAACAAGGAGTCCTGTCAAAAACAAATAATATTACTGGGCCATGATCTGAGTTCCAAAGATTGATATTAGTTCAGGTGTAGAAAAAATATTTAGTTTGTACATGAGAAATATTCACAATATACTTTTTAAAGTCATTGCGACTGCCTGTAAGACAATTCTTTCACTCTTGCACTCACACCCATATCTGTGGAATACTCTAGCCATACATATGTTGAATATTACTTTTACTTTAGGCTCGTCCCTGTTAATATGAAAGTTTCTTTCTGCTACCAGATCTGCATTGTCTACAAATGTCAGCTCCTCTCCTAAATACTTATTGCTTCTGACGTCCGGTTAATTGCACCATCATACTGTCATGCTCTTTCACCTACATTTTTTCCATGATTGTCTTCAGAATTGCTATAAAAAAATTGAGGACATTAGATATTCTTGCCTGTCACAAGTTGTAGCTCTAGAGTCTCAAAGTCCTTCATACTTTATACATAGTTTCTGCTTGAAGTGTATTCTATTTAGAATACTTCTACAATTCCAAAGGGATACATTTTTTTATGTTCTTGTCCCATTCATGTTTACTAAGGGGATGTAGTTCAACACAATGGTAATGGACTGAGCCACAGCACTATATAAAATACAGTTATACCAACTGTAAACTGTTTGGATTAAGTGCAATTCAATGCACAAAAAAAGTAGCAATCAATATACCAATATACTAACCAACATAAAAAGATTAAATACTACATACACCAGTATTACAACATAAAAAAATTTGATATTTACCTTACAAGAAACCCAATTTTGGAGACTGTATGCACATGCAAACCACATAAACCATGCAATGATTACAGATTCTTTAAGTGCAAATAATGGAACTATCAAATTTTCATTGCTGCACTGTATAAATTAAGAAATATTCAACCATACAGTATTATGAAGCACATTTTGTGGTTATAAAAGGTGTGAACAGTCAAATATCTACATTACAATAAGCAAAATACAGAAAATTAGATCTGTCTTCTTATTATTTGGAAATCGCATCCTTTGTAAAGTTTTGAAATAATTTATTTACTCTCGGACTAAAAGACCACAACAATATTGATTTAAACAATGCAAAATAAAGACTGCACACATGTGCTAAAAGCATCCCACTTAAAAACTAGGTCACTATTTCCACTGCCACCACCATCCCCCATCTTCTTTAAATATAATCATCCATATATTTCTAGATGCAATTTATTCCAGAACAGTGCTGAAAACAGATGTCTACACCTTTACAAGGCAAACTAACGCACAGCATCCAGTTATAAACAACACTAATAAATACAGTACAACAAACACAACTTTACATGCATCTTCCCCAGGCACTCTGACTTCCCAAAGTTGAGAATGTTATTCAAAATCCATGAGGGCCATTATTCAAAACCAGATCTACAGAGATGTGCAGTTGCTACAAAAACAATTACAAAGAGTATGGCATCCTCAATTCAGTCATGTTTGATAATTTTTCTATGTTCATCTTCTCATTATCTATACACTGTATAAAAAATTTTAATGCTTACTTGTCTGTCACGCAAAAACTCATGTACCCCGGGCCTTTGAAGCATGATCTTGATCCCAATCGTCAGCCTATGCCGTGACATGTTTAACGCAGTCCATGACTTGGGTCACTGGGGGGTGACAGGACCAAAATCGGGCTTTAAGTCCCTCTCACAGCTGGCACAGATGCAGGAGGGTGCCTGACCTAACAAAATTTGCATGGTTGAACACCCAGCTGTGCTACGTCACACACAGCTCAGACAACAAGTACAGCCAACTCATCACACTGCTGGTCTGCCATGAACATGACCCATGAATTCAATGTGCGGTCTACAGTGGCTGCAAATCTTTTAACACAACATACACACCCCCATGCAACATTCACAGGCAAGGCCACAGGCGCACAACACTGCAGGTCTAACATGAAAATATCTTCACCAACGAAAGACCCTTAAAATTATCTTGGCAGAGTGACCATGAGTGCCTAATTTTGTGAGAGGTGCATTCACAATTTGCTGTGACAAAATGTTCAAGCCATAACCTGCATGTGTCTGACAGGCAGGCTACTCCTTTTTACGCGCACATGAGTTCGACATTTCTAAACTTTAACAAAGACCTTACCACCTTCAACTTACAACCAAGATGAAGGTGCCCTAACACAGTGTGACCCGAGTTTGTGTATCTACTGAAGGGCATATCCACATACACTCCCTATGACCACACTACACCACATGTAACTATGTTTTCCAATTCCATTTATTTGATGAAAAGATGTATACATACTCAATATTCACAGCTCCTTACTTTTTCACATCCATGGGAGCCTCTATTATATCCCCCTGTTGTCTATGTGTTCAAAATTCATATTTAAGTCTATTATTATATTGGTGGACTTCACTCCTTTTAATTCCCCTTTATTGGAGGACCTGAGGTCCACATATTGCACAAGAGCATAAAAATAAAGTTTAACTGAATTTTCTGAGCAAAATTATTTATATTCATATTTCAAACCCTGAACAGGATGACATTTTAAAAGATACATTTAGATTAAGGGGTTCCTCTACATGATGTGTTATGGTTTAAAGTCAGACTAAAGTGAGTGCATTTCTATGTACCAGACATAACTGTAAAACACTAACAAATTGTGCTGCGTTATATAACCACCAAGTTAATGCTATCACCTTAAGCAAAGATAATAAAGAGAACTCTTGTCTATGTGTCAGGTAAGAAATTTAATTTGAAAATTCAAAGCATTCATTATTTACCAATTTGTGAAAAACATACCATAATTCAGCTTAAAATTGTATACTGGACATACATTCTGTTTAAAGCACCTTGAAGCATGGGAAAAGTGCTATATAAATAAAATGTCTAATTATTATTATTATTATTAAAATTAACTAAAACATATCGGGGTTTGACCCTAATTGTGATCGATTCCATGTAGCTCTGGCCTAGCTAGATCACATGTTTTAAGAATGCTCTAAAGTGAAATCTTTCTGGATAAAAATGTTCATCATGCACTATTTGGTCTAATAAAAGACTTGAGAGAAAAATGTGACAGCCTGAAAATGATACTTTTGTAGGCTACAAATCATTTGGACAATATCCTTGGAAAGGAAAAATCCTACGCTATAAGAACCTAACAACTGCAGAATAACTTACATAACGTAAAATTAAATAAGGTTTGAGACTGGCAAGGATTGGTTTCTAATTAAGCAACTGGGTTGGAATGAAAACCTGCAGCCACTGCAGCCCTTCAGGACAGACATTGCCCAATACTGTAATAGTGTCAGATTTATGGTCACATCAAATTTCTCTACAGCTGCTTTTGGAGTTATTTCTGACTGGATTAGGCTCATGATTTCCTACAGTACATTGGTAGTACCTCACTAACCTAGCACAACTAGAAGAATCCTAGTCTAAAAGCTTCCACAATTCAATGAGAAAACAGTATTTTATATTCTCTAAAAAATCAGGTTCTCTTTATGAGAAACTGTTCAGAGCTTCTTCAGAATTTGGTATATTTGGGTTTCAATAGTGTTGTTTTAAAATACGTCTGCACAACTCATTGTCTTATTCAAATTGAGAATGTATAATTCAACAAGCCTATTTCTATTTTTATTGTTATTTAGCTCTCTGTTCTGGTTAAGAATGGAGTTTTTAGTGGCTTAAGGTTAACAAACTTTAGCTCACTGTGCAACATATGGGACTGATTATGTTCGATTGGGTGGAATTTTGTTGCTTTAAATTTACTTTCTCTTTACAGTCTTATGTGCATGACTATTGAATTTTAAAACACTTTTCTTGAGGAAATGTTTTGGGTTAAAAACTATTTTCTACTGTAAATATCTTATTGTTAGTGAGTATGTATACAAAATGAGTATTTTCTGTAAAATCTCATGTGGCCCCAATATGAAATTCCCTCATTATCAATAACTTAAAGTCAACTAATAATGTTAAAACCAACATAAAATAGGCCCCACCACGAAAATCCCTCATTATCGGTATTTAAAGTCGTCCCTGATCCTACCTGCAGTACACAAAGCA
Source organism: Erpetoichthys calabaricus (assembly GCF_900747795.2). Lineage (NCBI taxonomy): Eukaryota > Metazoa > Chordata > Cladistia > Polypteriformes > Polypteridae > Erpetoichthys > Erpetoichthys calabaricus. The sequence goes on from NC_041394.2 coordinate 62,992,016, forward strand.
ATATAAAATACAGTTGAAATAAAAGAGCACTCTTTACCCTCACTATCTAGTGTCTTATCATATCACTGAGGTGTTCCAAAATAGAAAACAAAAACATTACAGTGTACATACTATATAGCTAACCTATTTTAAAAATATTGATGAGTAAATAGAACATGTTTAAAAAGCACAAATTAAAATGTCTTATCAGTGAGTTTTCAAGGCACATAGAAGGTGATTTACTAGTGTTTACACTAACACCACATGCTGCTGTATCAGACAATCCGGATGTATAGTAGATTGTAAAAGTAACATGTTGATCTATATCCTAAGTGTTTATATGCCACTGTTGTTGGATCAGAAACAAACATCCTGCTTATTATTACTGATTCATTTCACAAAGAATATTTTTGTACTATTTATACAATAGTCCAATTTACAATAGATCTTGAAATAATAAAACCCTGATTCCAAAAAAGTTGGGACACTGTGTACAATGTAAATAAAAATGGAATGCAATTACTTGCAAATCTAATAAACCCATATTTTATTCACAATAGATCATAGAAAACATATTAAATGTTTAAATTGAGAAAATGTACCATTTTAAGAAAAGAATAAGGTAATTTTGAATTTGATGGCAGCAACACGTCTCAAAATAGTTGGGACAGGGCCATGTTTACCACTGTGTAGCATCCCCTCTTCTTTTAACAACAGTGTGTAAACGTTTGGGAACTGAGGAGACATGTTCCTGGACTTCTGGAAGAGTAATATTGTCCTATTCTTGTCTGATATAGGATTCTAGCTGCTCAACATCTTCATCATATTTTTCATTTCATAATGCACCAAATATTTTCAATTGGTGAAATGTCTAGATTGCAGGCAGGCCAGTTCAGCACCCTGACTCTTCTACTATGAAGCCATGCTGTTGCAATAGATAACAGTATGCAGTTTAGCATTGTCTTGCTGAAATATGCAAGGCCTTCCCTGAAAAAGATGTTGTCTGGATGGGAACATATGTTGGTCTAAAACCTGTATATACCTTTCAGCATTGATGGTGCATTTCCAGATGTACAAGTTGCCAATTCCATACACACTAATGCAACCTCATACCATAAGAGATGCAGGCTTTTGAACTGAGCACTGATAACATACCTGATGGTCCCTTTTCTCTTTAGTCCAGAGGATGCAGTGTTCATGTATTCCAGAAAGAATTTAAAATTTCGATTTGTCTGACCACAGAACAGTTTTCCACTTTGCCTCAGTCCATTTTATATGAGCTTCGGCCAAGAGAAGACAGCAGTGTTTCTGGATCTTGTTCACATTTGGCTTCTTCTTTGTATGATAGAGCTTTAATCTGCATTTGTGGATGGTACCGTGAACCGTGTTCACAAATGAAGACTTCTGGAATTGTTCCTGAGCCTATGCAGTGATTTGCATGACAGAATCATGCCTGTTTTTGGTCCGGGGTGGGGGTTGATTTGTTTTGAACCTTTTTTTTTTTTTTTTTTTTGTCTTTTTGTAAAAATCGAGTTATGTGTATAGAGTTTTATTTGATTTTAATAAATTTTAACAAAAGATTGATTTTCAATAAAATTTAAAAAAAAAAAAAAGATTCATGCCTGTTTTTAATGCAGTGACACCTGAGGGTCCGAAGATCACAGGCATTTAATATTGATTTTTGGGCTTGCCTCTTGCACGCAAAGATTTCTCCAGATTCTCTGAATCTTTTGATGGTATTATGTACTGTTGACGATGAGATATTAAAAAAATTTACATTGAGAAACATTATTCTAAAATTGTTCCACAAATTTTAGACTCAGTTTTTTGCAGAGTGGTAAACCTCTGCCTATTTTTACTTCTGAGAGACACTGCCTCTCTAAGATGATGTTTTTATACCTAAGCATGTTACTGACCTGTTGTCAATTAACCTAATTAGTTGCAAAATATTCCTCAAGTTGCTTCTTTTTAGCACCACTTAATTTTCCAAGCTTTTGTTACCTACGTCCCAACTTTTTTGAGACGTGTTGTTGTCATCAAATTCAAAATGAGCTAATACTTTTCATGAAATATTGACGTGTCTCACTTTCAACATTTGATATGTTTTATATGTTCTATTGTGAATAAAATATGCATTTATGAGATTTGTAAATCACTGTATTCTATTTTTATTTATATTTTACCCAGCGTCTCAACTTTTTTGGAATTGGCGTTGTAATAGTAAAGACTGCAGAACTGAAGTAAACCCAATCAGTTTTATCGTTTTAGCTACAGTATGTACTCAAAAGGCACTTTTTCCATATTTCACACAGTATATGGAGGAAGTACTATTTTAATGTAAAAATAAAAAAAAACATCTTTTTATGTCCCTAGAACATGTGCTAATCATTTCTGGAAAAATGTGTGTCCGAGCATCTGTTGTAATGATTTTGTAAACATGACTGTGTAACTGAAGAAAAAACTGACTGATTCTTAAGAAATTTTATTGACATGTTGTACTTGTTCATCTCAAGATTTGATTAGGCTTTAGGTGAATTTCAACTACTTCTTCGAGCTTTTAAAGTTTAAGAATTTTGCAGCTAATGCCAACAACAGTAATACTACTGCTCAGAAGTTCAATAAATGCACTATATACATTTAGGACTCTGAAAGAAAGGGATTTCAGTTTATGGTTGTCAGGGAAAAACTGCATGCACCATGACCAATTATTCATATAGAACTGTGTTCGCTGGCAGTGTTAACAGCTGTAGCAAGTAAAACACAAGGCAAATTTCAGACGAAGTGGCTATTTGGGTTGCCTACACTGGCCATGAAATGAGCTGTTCCAATTGTTACTACCAAACTAAAATGTATTTAGTACTTTGAAGCACAAGCTCTGTCATTATGGCAGTAAGCAGGATGGGCAAAACAACATACGTTATTGCTAAATACAGATATGCAAATGCTAAATTTGTCTCATTTGTTTGGTTTTTGAAGACAAAAAAATACCCATTCATAAAATCCCCAAAATGTGTCAAACACAGTGAAAGTCCATATGTCATGTATTTGAAAGGTGCACTGAGTGTAATGCAGCCTACCAGTTAAACTGCTGGTCCAGTTAATATTCGACTTCTGAATTAGTATACAAGTTAAGAAATAAAGTTTTGATTAGTCATATAAGCTGCAGTGGGCTGGTGCCCTGCCCGGGGTTTGCTCCTGCCTTAAACCCGGTGTTGGCTGGGATTGGCTCCAGCAGACCCCCATGACCCTGTGTTAGGATATAGCGGGTTGGAGAATCACTGACTGACTGACTAGCCATATAAGATATTCTGAAAACACATCAACAACAGGTAATTTATAGGAGTTCTGCAATAATGGATTAATGTAAAGCTGCCAAGATTTATTTCACACAGGAAAATAAGCTTTGGACAACTGCAAATAAACAAACAAACAAACAAACAAACAAATAAATAAATAAATAAAATTTAAAAAAGTAGTAACAGATTTTGAAAATTAAAGTTCCAGGATTTTGTGAGAGCGGCACGGTGGCACAGTGGATAGCGCTGCTGCCTCACAGTTAGGAGACCTCGATTTGCTTCCCGGGTCCTCCCTGCGTGTAGTTTGCATGTTTCTGCCATGTCTGTGTGAGTTTCTTCCGGGTGCTCTGGTTTCCTCCCACAGTCCAAAGACATGCAGGTTAGGTGCATTGGCGATCCTAAATTGTCCCTAGTGTCTGCTAATGATGAAATAATGAATCTTACAACAGGAAATTGTACAAATCTAACAGAGGGACACTTTGAACACCAGATTTTAAAAGCACATTGTTACAAATACAGCTTTAAAGAGTTTGTTTAAATTCAAATATTCCTAAGTATCTTTAAATTCACTAAATCAACAGTACAGATATAATCATGTTTGAATTTCTATGTTTAGTAAGCAGTATTTTCACTGGCGAGAAAATAACAGTAATAGTAATTCTTTACATTTATATAGCACTTTTCTTACTACTCAAAGCACTCTCCATGCAGGAAGGACCCGGGAAGCGAACCCGGGTCTCCTAACTGCGAATAACAATAATAATAATAATAATAATAATAATAACTGTGGAATGTGTACATGGTATGATAAATTAGGTAATCCATGTTGACATTGTCCTTTATAAACCCTATGCTGAAATACCCTAAAGATCATAAAATTTCCCCCATCACACATTAAAATTCAAGCCCAGCATTGTAATTTGAGGATGTGGGTTCAAATCCTGCTACTGAGACTGTGTGACCATGAGCAGGTCCCTTCAATGTCTGTTCTCCACTTGAAAAACAATAGAAATGTAATCTGTTGTCATGTTGTCAAATGTCGTAAGTCACCTTGGATAAAGGTGTCAGTCAAATAAGTAAATGTATTAGTATTTACATATTCTATTTTGGCACAATATTGTTTAATTTAATAATAGAGGTACTTTTAATAAAAAGCGGTAGAATGGGATTTCTGTTTTTGCTGTGGTATTATAAGGTATTGAGTGTTGTGAAATTTCATTGGTATTGGTATTGAATACTAAAATCCTGGTATTGTGACATCCCTAGCCTCACCATTAGGAACAAATGTGTAATAAACAAGGGGTCACTTGTATACAGTCATATGAAAAAGTTTGGGAACCCCTTTCAGCCTGCATAATAATTTACTTTCAACAAAAAAGATAACAGTGGTATGTCTTTCATTTCCTAGGAACATCTGAGTACTGGGGTGTTTTCCGAACAAAGATTTTTAGTGAAGCAGTGTTTAGTTGTATGAAATTAAATCAAATGTGAAAAACTGGTTGTGCATAAATTTGGGTACCCTTGTAATTTTGCTGATTTGAAGGCATGTAACTGCTCAATACCTGGGAGTGCAGCTGGACGATAAATTGGACTGGACTGCCAATACTGATTCTCTGTGCAAGAAAGGACAGAGCCGCCTGTACTTCCTTAGAAGACTGGCATCCTTCAACATCTGCAGTAAGATGCTGCAGATGTTCTATCAGATGGTTGTGGCGAGTGCCCTCTTCTACGCAATGGTGTGCTGGGGAGGCAGCATTAAGAAGAAGGATGCCTCACGCCTGGACAAACTGGTGAGGAAGGCAGGCTCTATTGTTGGCATAGAGCTGGACGGTTTGACATCCGTAGCAGAGCAACGGGCACTCAGCAGGCTCCTATCAATTATGGAGAATCCACTACATCCATTAAACAGTGTCATCTCCAGACAGAGGAGCAGTTTCAGCGACAGACTGCTGTCACTGTCCTGCTCCACTGACAGACTGAGAAGATCATTCCTCCCCCAAACTATGCGACTCTTCAATTCCACCAGAGGGGGTAAACGTTGAACATTATTCAAGTTATTGTCTGTTTTTTACCTGCATTTTTTTTTTTTTTTTTTTTTTATTACTCTTTAATTTAAGATTTTTTGCTGCTGGAGTATGTGAATTTCCCCCTGGGATTAATAAAGTATCTATCTATCTACCAAATTGGTTGGATTAGCTCGTTAAGCCTTGAACTTCATAGACAAGTGTGTCCAATCATGAGAAAAGGTATTTAAGGTGGTCAATTGCAAGTTGTGCTTCCCTTTGACTCTTCTCTGAAGAGTGACAGCATGGGATCCTCAAAGCAACTCTCAAAAGATCTGAAAACAAAGATTGTTCAGTATCATGGTTTAGGGGAAGGCTACAAAAAGCTATCAGAGTTTTAAACTGTCGGCTTCAACTGCAAGGAATGTATTCAGGAAATTGAAGGCCACAGGCACAGTTGCTGTTAAACCCAGGCCTGGCAGGCCAAGGAAAATACAGGAGCGGCATAAGCGCAGGATTGTGAAAATGTTTTCAGACAACTCACAGATCACCTCCAAAGACCTGCAAGAACATCTTGCTCCAGATGGTGTATCTGTACATTGTTCTACAATTCAGCACAATTTGCACAAAGAACATCTGTATGGCAGGGTGATGAGAAAGAAGCCCTGTCTGCACTCACGCTACAAACAGAGTCACTTGTTGTATGCAAATGCTCATTTAGACAAGCCACATTCATTTTGGAACAAAGTGCTTTGGACTGATGAGATAAAAATTTAGTTATTTGGTCATAACAAAAAGCACTTTGCATGGCGGAAGAAGAACACCGCATTCCAAGAAAAACCTACCTACTATCAAATTTGGTAGGGGTTCCATCATGCTGTGGGGCTATGAGGCTAGTTCAGGGACCAAGGCCCTTGTTAAAGTCGCAGGTCGGATGAATTCAACCCAGTATCCCAGTATCAACAAATTCTTCAGGATAATGTTCAAGCATCAATCACAAATTTGAAGTTACGCAGTGGTTGGATATTCCAACAAGACAATGACCCAAAACACAGTTAGAAATCTACAAAGGCATTCATGCAGAGGGAGAAGTACAATGTTCTGGAATGGCCGTCACAGTCCCCTGACTTGAATATCAACGAAAATCTATGGGATGATTTGAAGCAAGCTGTCTATGCTCGGCAGCCATCAAATTTAACTGAACTGGAGAGATTTTGTATGGAAGAATGGTCAAAAATACCTCCATCCAGAATCCAGACACTCATCAAAGGCTATAGGAGGCGTCTACACGCTGTTATATTTGCAAAAGGAGGCTCAACTAAGTATTGATGTAATATCTCTGTTGGGGTGCCCAAATTTATGCACCTGTTTTGTTATGCATCTAATTTTGTTATGATGCATATTGCATATTTTCTGTTAATCCAATAAACTTAATGTCACTGCTGAAATACTACTGTTTCCATAAGGCATGTCATATATTAAAAGGAAGTTGCTACTTTGAAATCTCAGCCAATCCAATAAACTTAATGTCACTGCTGAAATACTACTGTTTCCATAAGGCATGTCATATATTAAAAGGAAGTTGCTATTTTGAAATCTCAGCCAATGATAAACAAAAATCCAAAGAATTAAGAGGGGTTCCCAAACTTTTTCATATGACTGTATATGTAGCTTATTTTCTAGAAAATTCTGATTAATGGGTGGCATTACCAACACAGTCAATGCAGTTGCCTTTGCCTCTTAGTGATGTGGCACTGATCAATAATCTAAATGGTACAATATAGGAAAAAATAAAAAGACTTTTTAAAAACAAAAAAGGAACACAATTTTTAATTGGATTATAATAAAATGCAAATAAATACCAAATTTCCACCTGGTGACAAATACAGTTCTATCTAGCTACCTGTATCTAAAGGAATACCGACAAAAAAAATGAATACAATTTTTTTATTTCATTCACCGAGCAAAGAAGAACTCTACATCACCTATTGATGCCTGAGGAACAAATGTAAAAATATATAAAAATACAGATTTATTGGAAACAGCACTGAAAGCTTAAAATGGCACCATATCCATATTTTTATTTTGAATTATGGGATTTAATAGAATGTAACTCAAAAGCATGCATTTTATGTTCTCTCATAATATAAGCAATTGCATTTGACCATTACTTTTATTTTTCAATTATAACATATACCGTAGTTACAAAAATGTAATACACAAAAATGAACTCTTTAATGGGGTAAACAAAATTCAACATTCATAACTGTTAATTAAGACAGCAATTCAATCTGAATTTACACTTTGGGTTCATTTTCTAACTTGCTATAACAAGTAGGAGATCAGAACACTTGTTTGCTTGGCATTACAGTATGTGTTCAGTTATTGAAAGGGGGTGAGGATTGCAGGAATGCATTAAATTTGAGGGTTGAGGGTCATGTTATTGCCTAATAGCAATGTCATATTTACTTCTCAAAACAAGTCACATAGACTTTTAGAAGGAAGGCATGTCAGTTATAAAGACTGTAGTCGCTAAAATCTTGCCTCTCCAAAGTTACTGGAGCAATCATGGTGTAAAACTAACTTCCAAGTTTTCACACTAATTCCAAGTCACATATCATGTTACTCAAGTACTGCAATGTTAGGGTTATTTTGGAAGCCAATCAATGTACAGCATACCAGAATAAGAATAGGATCAGCACATGAAAGTAAACAAACACACACCATAGAAAACTTGGTGGACGTATGCTCCCTTTGAAAATTCAACGCATTTGAATAAATTAATTTGCTCCAATACATAACACCTCAATGCCTTTACCCTCCTCCTTCCGCTTTTAAGAGTCAGTAATGAAGAACTACTGGGTGAAAGATCAATATTACTGACTAATTTCAATGGAAGGGGAAACATTGGTAAGAGTAAATATGTAGCCCATGTTTTTCAAGCTATAACAAAATAAATTGGAATCTCTGGTGTTAAAAAAAAAAGTGGAAAAAGGAAAACAACATATACAAAAAATAAGCAGCATGCATCTCCTAAAAACATATACAGTACATCTTTTCAGTACTCTTCACAAGAGATTGTCTAAATGTTGAGGATACAATTGGTACAATATGTATGTTTTAAGTGGATAAAACAAACATTTGATACTAATTCAAACCAAAGTGTAAAAAAGCTCTGTATTAAAGCTCTGGAGACAAGGAGCATGAATAAAAGTGCATTGTATCTTCCAAAATATAGCTTTGTTTAGAAGACTACTAATACAACTGAAATTGCAGATAACTACAGTACATGTCTTCCCACAAAAAGGGGAGACACATCTTTTGCTGCCCTCCTGCTGTTCTAAAACATTACATGCAAACAAAGTAGCTACTTCTGTAAATATGTGTACATTATCAAGACTTAGCTACTTTTCATATGCCCAAACAAGTACGCTAATGCATCCAATAAAAATAAAAACAAACCTGTTATTAAGTACATTTACAAATTAATCTGCCAGAGTTCACCAACAGTCTTACTGTTATTTCTTCTTTTTCCTAAACTGCTCAAGTAAAGTGATGGTGCTTATGATATATTCTGTAACATTTGCTTCCTACATGATTAAGAAAAAAATGTTACTTGTTGATCTTGATCTGGACATTTAAAGTGCTCACAACCACAGACTTAGGTAACAAATGCATTTCAGAATAGGCATTAGTTAATATGAGAATTATTCAATAATGCTAGATTAGCAAAGCAAAGTGCTTTGAGACACAGCTGCTCAGGGTTTGCCAATCCTGGAGCTGGCAATTCTTTTTATTGCAAATTATTTCTTAATCCTTGAATATATTCCTGAAATAAAGTAAAGAGTTGATAGACTAACATTTTTTTTAAATCCCATCCTTAATTTTCATTTAAGTCACTGATCAAGGATAACGTACAGTGCAATTGGTTACTCCAGATCCACTACACAAGCCTTCAGAAAGCATTTTTAGAGAAGACTACACAAAAACGACACATACACTGGCACAATTAGTACAACAGGCTGTCCCAGCAATTTAAATAAGATGCCTCCCTTCAGCTTCACATTTTAATTACACAATTTCCACTTCAAACAAAAACTCTCTAAAAGTGAGCACTTTAAGCATTTCTACACATTATTCCTAAACTTAATTTGACATAATATGAGGAGTTTGGAGTCAACACCTGTTCTGTCAATATTTGAGATGAACTAAAGAGGATGAACACTGAAAATTCAAGAGTTAAATAGGATGACATGTACATGATGGAGACAAGGCAAAGAGAGGAAGCATGCACAAAAAAAGCTGTGTACAGATCACAGTTTTTCTTAATGTTACTTAAAAACCAAAATCAAAATGAAAAAAAAAACAAAAATTAAAACTGTTTAGTTTATTAGGGGAAAAATGGTAGGTGGGCTTTCTGGATCTGATTAAATGTGCAGTTTCTCAAGTGTTAAAAAATTGGATGGTGAACAACATCAAACTTCATAACACTCTTTGTAAATCAATTTTTATTTCCCAATTCCTAATCATGAAACTCCTTTAGACATATTTATCTGACCATAGTTCAACCTTAAACCAAAAATTTCACTTAACTAAGCTGTATAATGCACTCTATACTCCAAGAAAAGAACTGCAATGTATTGTGAGGCAATTTCTTAGGAACAGCACATTCATTTAGTTCCCTTGTCAAATGAAGACTTGCGCAAAGAGGACACGCTACTACTCCCCAGCACCGAAGCGAATCAGTATGTCATATTAAAAATACCAAGCTAGCTATTGAAAGAATCTGCTTAGTACAAAGGGACACATGAGAGGGCAATTTGCTTTGCAAACTGCACACTGACTCCAGGGAGCTTTTCCAGCTAATATAGTAATAACTAAAAAAGAGATGGGCTGCAAAGGTTACTGTAATGAATGCCATATATATGCAGACGTTTACAGTTATAAAGCATTAAAATATACTGATAATAATATTTAAACATTTGTTTGTACAAGATTTCTGTTTTTCTAAGTATGTAAATGTCAGTGGTTTAATAATTCACACTTCAAAATTCTGCCAAATGATCTTTGAGACCTTATTTGAGCCATATTTTCACTAGAATTTACAAAATGCTACCTTTTTGTCCCCCAACTGAAACCCACAATCTATGACATACAGGCTTCTAAAAACAGAGTAACAGTTCAGGTGCTCATATAGATTAAGCATTACAAACAATGGAAAAATATGAATTTAAGGAAAGTTGTCCAAAGACATGCAATTAGGTTAAGTGGCGAGTCTAAACTGACCGAGTGTGGCCAGAGTTTGTCATGTAACTGAATACTAAAACATGCATGGCTACATGACTAATGGTCTTAGAATAGACTAAAAATGAATGAATACGTGCAGAATATCTCAATATGCTGGACAATTGTGATGTGGTTATTAAGTAACCATACAGCAAATAATCTTTTAATAAACTACAGCATTCCATTAAGTTTGACTCACAGAAGGTGAAACACAATTTACTGAACACATTTATAGTTTTCTGAAAAAAAAAAACAAAAAAAAACTTGCTCCTTTTGTTGTTACATACACTAATGAGCACACCAATGAACAACCTGCCAGAATGATACACAGTGAGATATAATATAGGTATTAATTGATTTGTAAAACAAGGTATAATTTATGGGCGGCATGGTGGCGCAGTGGGGAGATCTGGGGACCTGGGTTCGCTTCCCGGGTCCTCCCTGCGTGGAGTTTGCATGTTCTCCACGTGTCTGCGTGGGTTTCGTCCGGGCGCTCCGGTTTCCTCCCACAGTCCAAAGACAGGCAGGTTAGGTGGATTGGTGATTCTAAATTGGCCCTAGTGTGTGTTTGTGTGTGTCCTGCGGTGGGTTGGCACCCTGCCCGGGATTGGTTCCTGCCTTGTGCCCTGTGTTGGCTGGGATTGGCTCCAGCAGACCCCCGTGACCCTGTGTTCGGATTCAGCGGGTTGGAAAATGGATGGATGGATGGTATAATTTATTGATCCATTTCTGAATTTACTTAATCCAGTTTTATATGACAGGCTGAGGTATTTGGGCATTAGCAGTTGTGTCCCAACAACATAAAGTAAATACTTATTTGAAAAGTAAAATCAGTTTATACTTGTATTGGCTGTAATCCTGTAACACATCACAGAAATTTTTGCTGCAATACTCACCGCACTATATATTGCATTTTTTTTTATTTCTCTGGAATATGATCTATTTTTTTAATACCTGGATTGCCATTATAGATTATAATTGCAATTTTTTTGTATTTGTCCCCCAGGTTAACAGTGCTAACAAGATGTAAGAGCCATTAGCATTATATGTAAAAGTCTGCATTATTTTATAAATGTCTTAATTTTTTGTTAAATTCATTATTTGAAGGGTGTTTGGGAAATGCAAAAGTTTCATTCAAAAAATGTCCATTTAATCTCCATTGTTATGTCAATAAAATGAAGAGATCAAGTACATAAGGAGGCCAGTTTCCTGGTATAGTTAATAATTCTTCATATTTTCAGTCTCTTACATGTGTGTTTCTTTCTTACTTCAAACTCCTGGGATGTATTATGTATGCTATTGTAGAAAAAAAAAGAAGAATTTCTCAAGATGATTGTTCCATACTCATAGTTGCTTCCAAATAAATGACATACCTTTTTTTATTTAAAGCCATTGGGAAACACTGCAAATCTGGTTCCTGTTGGTTTAGTATTAAGTAAATAGGAAACCATACATTTTGCAAAACAGATTGCCTGCAACAAGACGCACACAAATACTAGTTCGTAGCCAAGGGGATGATGTACAAGGTGAGCAAGAGTACTCCCGGCGGGACGTTCCAGAACAATCTATCAGGTGCTGTCATGAGGCTTCCTGACCTACTGGCGGCCTTAGGTGGACCTGAGATATATAGTCACCCTTTAAAGCCCAATCGTGATCTATGCGCAAGTACACACGCAAAATAATAATAATGATGATTATATACACCACACTGAGATGAATGTATTTATTTCAGCTATACACGTGAAACGCTAAACGTTACTTAACCGTCCCAAGTGACGACACGGTGACTGAAATGAAATCCCGCACACGTGTGTAACGGAATAGCTGTGAACAAACGCCGCTGTTACACAACACGCGTCGCGACAAAATGCGGTCAAGGGCCGCTGGAGATATGGATGGAACTGCGAGCGTCCTGTGTACATAACGGAAACGGTATTCGAACTCTTCATCTTACACCTAGCCCTGTGTTCGAATGTCAAGTTTAAGGCCACACACATTTAGAAAACACAAACGAGCATCAATTGTCTGTATTACTCACCGTTTATCTTTCTGCGTGTCACTGCCACCGAGGGATCCCAGGTTTCTCGACCACCAGTAGTGCACTTCTGCAGGCGACGTGCGGATGCCGCTCCTCAGCACTCAAGTCCGCGGCTTTTATACTTGTCTTTAGCTAGCAGATATTTTGTAGCAAGACTATAAAGCACAATTCTGAACTGCTGAACGTGGAAGCTGACGTTCTTGTGCCTTCATTTGGCAGGCGACGTCGATTTAACGATTGTTCATCACCCCTAGACAAACAAGTAAAACACAGTACCAATTAGCCCATGGGAGTTTGTAGACCAGGCCCAAACTCTGACAGGCGACACCCGAATTACGGAGGGTGGGGGCGTGGAATTTATTTAAAAATACATAAATAAACGTAAAGTAATGAAGATTTGACCACGCGTGAAACTGGCTGCCAGACAAGGCGCCATCAGGAGTGGTAAGCGGCTAGCAAGATGGGAAGGAGGGGCTCTCGTTATTTCAAAACCCAAATGTAATTTACTCAATAAAAGCACATATACGATCCACAAAGGAGCACAAAAATATTTCTAATTCATGTAAAATATAAGTAAAAGATACAATCTCCCCGATGATAAGAAATGAGAAATACGTAAAGAACATTTAAAACGCACAAAACAGTAAAAAGGAGGCAAATCCTTCTACCAATAATAAATGAATAAAAAAAATAAAGCGTCTACCACCACAGTCTTAGAGAATCGTGTTTTTTGTTGAAGTTACATCACGTTATCTTCCGATTTGAACATAACGCTTTCTTCTAGTATCGCATGCCCTTAAAATACAATCCAATTTTGTGTCGTTTCTTCGGTTCTTGAGACTTCAAAGCAAACACACTGACGACGAGAATAGCAGAAAGCAAATAAGAGTTGCATCCTCGGTCCATGTAGCCGTTTTCCTCTTCATGTTGTTTTCTTCTGTTCGTTTTTTTCACCCAAGCTTCTCTTGTTGCTTGTCTGAAAGTATTCCGGGTTTATTTTATGAATGGTACAGTGGACTGGCGTTCCATCCAGTTTTTGTTCCTGCCTTGCATCCGATGCTCCTGAAATCGACTCAGTAATGATGAAGAGTTGTATATATTGATATTTTTTACCTTTGCTGAGTTACATCAAATTATTATTTATCCAGTTATAGTTATACACAATGTTCATTTTAACAGTATTTATTTTAATTTAATTTGATGTTTTTTGCGAACGGGAAAACCGTCTGTTACCAGTGCAAACTATCCAATTGTAATCCCGTTGTCTGTATTTAACATCAGCAGCACTGCCCACACGCCTCCGCAAGTGTGTATCCAGACTCTATTGCCGTTGCCTGACCCGCCGTAATCATGGTAATATAAGCGAATGTCTCACTTATTGTATTATCAACATGCTTTTTAAAAGGAAAAAAAATCAAAACGCCAAGCAGTATACAGTACTAGCAAAATGGCATCAAGAAGAATGACAACGTTATCAATGACTTGCTGAAAGAAAAGAAAAGAAAATATGTTTATGGCATATTGTTTACGAAGCCATTTTCTTTATTTCAAAGAGGCGTAAATCTTGCCACACTATCCAAGGTAGGTTCCAGCATTTCATATGGTGCTGCCGAAAGAGTTTCCGAATGACCCATTGGATAACCGGGTCAGAAAATGGATGGTTAAATGGAATGGATAACCGACTGAAGTTCAGGTCTAGTCAAGGTAAATGGCAATTGTTAGGCTCATTGCAAAAGATTTGTTTAAATACAATTATCGTTTATGTGATGGTAGTTAAACAGAGAAAATAAATGAAGCAGCTTCCTTGGTTTAAAATCAAGTAATTTAGTAACTAAGTCAGAAGTGATTGAACGAACATCTTACTTAACATTATAACCTATAGAGGTTTTGCACTTCTATGTGTGGTGCTTTGTTTCTGTCCACCTTAATAATCGTTTTCAGCCCTAAATGTGTCACTGGAATGTATTATGAAAATTAAAGAAAAAAACTTAAAAGTTATGTCTCTTTTTAATATTCTTATGAGCAAGATACTGTATGTCTAGACAAAAAGGGGTTTGTCCTCAAACTGACATCCTGAGTCTGTGCACGTTTCTTACTGTACATTTCTTGAAGTCTTTTCATAGACTTAATACTGTATACTACTGGAGCGAATATAAGATAACAATAAATAAATACAAATAAATAAACCCATCAACTTTTGTTGCTTATTCTGTTCATTTGGCGTGCAAATCTTCAGTTGTTGAAAGGTGATCGCCCCCCTGGTGAATATATTAAAGTCGTCAATTTAGGTACTCCTGCGTAAGAATTGAAAGGTTTGCAAAATAAAAAAAGAGTCCGAAGAGGGCTGGATGCAGATTAAGACTTGCCTTTTTTGCCTGTTTTAGATCTCTCCTGCAAATCAGTTTTGGTTGTCCCAATGAGACTTAAGTTGTTAGCACTTGGAAAGAAGGGCGTTGAAGTTTGGAAATTGTTATAAACGAGCCAAGGCTTCATTGAGCTGCAGTCAGAGTCACACTGTCCAAAGCAAGAACGTTTTAGGCAGCAGTCAGTCTTCCTAGAGTTGGACATTTCTCGCTGCCCCGCGACTCTGCCCTGGATAAGCGGTTTAAGATAACGGAAGGATTGATCTAGTGATCTTAATGTGGTATCTGCGTCTAAAGCATATTATGATACCAACGCCTAACGAGGAGACATTCCACCGAAGGTCACGTTCATGCGCATCCCCAGACTCACATATGGACTAGTCTGGAGTATTGAGTATGGAAGGAAGGACCATTCTGTGAACATACAAGTGTTCAGAACGTGTCCAAACGTGATTTTTACAAATTCTTAATCCTCGAGGAAACAATTCACATCTTATGTTTTCTGGCAAATAACTATTTCTACAGTATTTAGTTTCACGCTTATTGAAATCACGATCGTGTGTACGGTGCTAATGTTATTCCGCTTGTCTTCATTATTTCAGCAGTCATGCGCAAAGTCCTACTGCTATGGAAGAAGTGAATTAGAAGTCCTGTGGGGGTAAAACAGCTTTACAAAAACTAACGTGAGGAGGCACCAACATGAAAGATGAAATTAAACGCAATAACTACTGCGAAGTTTTGTGTTTAAGACGCATCTAGTGCATAAATAAAGTTTAACACTAAATATATGAGGTATTTAAGTTCTATTATATTAATGGTGCGGTCTTAATAATATAAAAGAACATATCCGTTCTAAACACACATATTACAGTTTAGAATCATCACTGTGTTTTTATTCTGTAGAGATTCTCATCCGTTCTGCAAAACATAAACCAATTACTGTAGTCTGTAGATATATTATATTTATAGAAGCAACTGTTATAATATATTAACACTACATTTATAGATGGTTTTTAAAGCTACATATGCTATCTGATTGTGAATTTTGATGCAAATTAAGTATGTTTCCCCTTGTGAATTTTTAATACGTGGCATGAAAGTGAAAGAAATACGGAGGTGAATTAACAGTAATAAAATGAAATATAACTTTAAAAGCATCTATTTGTCTAGAAGGCATCTCCGATATGTTTTAACTGCTCACGGTTTAGCCAGTACTGAGTTAACTTTCTATTATGGTCCCGCCTTCCTTCATAACCAATGATAATACAATGCTTGGATGAATAATAGAAAGTGTCCAATCACATTTCGTAGCCGTCTGAGCTTAGCCTCGTCATATGGTTTCAATAAAACTGCCACAAGTGCGAAAGTAACGGCCTATTTTGGGCTACTATCCAGTCGAAAATACGTATAATATTAAATGACATGTTTTTAACCAACCAGATCAATACATTTTCACAAGGGGCAGACGGGGCCTTTAATATCTTTTTCTAGCTACTCCTTTGAGCGGCGTTTTGGTGAACCAATAGCCACTCGCTATTTTCGAAGGTACGCCTTATTGTAACCTAGGACATACAGACAAGTGTCATGGCGGCCGAAACGGGTGTGGACAACGATAGTGGAGGGGGGTCCAGGGGTTCCGGAGGAGCAAAGAAAGAGTCGGATAAGGACCGGGCAACCTTCGAATGTAACATTTGTCTGGACACCGCGCACGATGCTGTCATCAGCCTTTGTGGCCACCTGTTCTGGTAAATAGAATAGTGCTGATAATGAAGCAAGAAATCGTCGACCTCTCAAATCAGTTAAACATTACTGAGGATTATCTTAATAAGAGCGTTTTTAGTTTCATGGGCTTATTGCCAGTTAAAGAGATGATGTGTATTGGTAACAGTTAATGTCACTGTTATTAAATGGTATTTTAAAGTGTTAAGCCCCATATGGATTGGTCCCACTGAACCCGTGTTGCTTATTTACTACTTTTAAATGAACCTTGATCATTACTCTCAAGCTAAACCAATTGGGCGCCTGTGTGAAAACTGCTATTTATTCGCAAGTCCCCCTGCAGTATGTACTTTTTAAGTTTCTGAACGCAGATAGATTACTGAAATTAGTTGCCTGATCAGCTTCACGTATATCGCAGGTTTCCCCCAAAGGAGTTCAAGACACTGGGAGCTAAGTTGACAATGGGTTTTGGGGTGGCATTCCTTTTGAACTATACTGTATACATTATGTGATGTATACTCTCTACGCAGTGACAGTCATTTGTTATGACATATTTCCTGATAATTTTCGACATGTCAGCAGAAAGATGAGTGCTGCATATTATCCAGAAATCAATTTTGGTAGTGATACAAGCTTTTAAATTTGTGTGGTTCTTACTTAAGTAATGCATTTGCTTTTCTAGTTTAACCTTTATAATCGGAGTACATTTTATTAATAACCTGCAGCCTAAAGCCAGTAAAATACTCGATGAATAAATAACTTCAGTCAATTCCCCTTTGCACTAGTTGAAAGATTCAGCACTGTAATTATATACGAGGTCAGTAGGATTAAGGTGATAGTGTTGTGTAGTAGCATATTGTGTCCTTTATGCCACCCTTGGTTGCACTGAGAACGGTATGTTTTTAAATTCACTAGATTAAGAAATAAATGTACACCAGAATAACAAGAATAACTAAAAAGGAAAAAAAATCTCACTTGCAAGTTGCAGAGGGGCATTATGCAGGTGTATTGCCATTGGTATAAAGGAGCCCCAGTATCGTTTCTTGACACACTTGTGCTGAATAGTTAATTAGCCGAAGCACTCTGTTAGTATGTCAGAAAGAGAGGGTGTGCAGCATTGTCCATAATGGCTTTCGGTTTTTTTCATCATTCTCTATTTCGCTACTACTTCCAGGGGTTCAAAAGTGTATCCCATAATTGAGTCTGCCTTTTAAAAGCTTCTTGACTCTTTTGAAGTGATCTTAGCAGCCCAGCACACTAGTGTAGGAAATTGTACTAGCCATCTTGGAGTTGTAGAATATGTAAACTGTGCCACTACCCACATTAGTGGAATGCAGTCTCTAAGGAAAAAAGTGTGCTGTGTGTTATGAAACCAGTCAAACCTATTATTGATGTGGATCCCTAAAGTACTTGTAGCAGTGCAGTACCTCTGTATCCACACTCTGAGTAGTTACTTATTTTGTTGTTGGTTTTGGAGTCCCTTACTTTTTGATTGATGTTGCTACATAGTGGCATTTATTGTACTGTGTAATAACTGACTTTTTCGTAAATATGTCAGTTTATCTGGTACTGTATCTTTGACTTTTACTCACATGGTCATTGTTCTTCCTTCATTTTTATACTTGTAATTTCATTTGCTTTGTATACGGTACCCATTAATGCTATACGTATATAGGTGTAATTTTGTTGGAGTAGTCAGTAGCCGGCGAGCACAATATCTACAGTATACGTATTTCTGAGTGGTGTAGGAGACTGATATAGTCGGTGTGGGCATTGGCAGTGGAGACATTTTCGGCAAAATAAAGGAATTCTGTTATTTAGGTGACAATAAGTGCAGATTGAGGTTAGATTTTGTTGTGGGGGTAAAATGTGTATTGTGTATTGAAGAAGCTACAGGAACTGTCGTCTTACTCTAATTTTATTTTTATGGTTGACGAGAAAATTTCATTTAAGCAATGTGAAGGTTGGTTTGGGGCCAGTGAACATCAGTATTTTGAAGAGAGTAACTGTGTGAGTAAACTGTGAATTCACATTGGCTTGGGGAGATATTGAAAGAAGATCTTGCACTACATCATCTTTATACTCTTTACTCTGTGTGCCAGCATCTTCAGAATTCCATAATCATAGCAATAAACTAATAGAATAGTCAATGAGAATTTGGGATTTATACAGTAAGTGAATTTTAACAGTACTGGTTATGAGTATGCTACCACTATGTTCTTAAATATCCTTGTTTGCTAAGAAATTTTAATGCACTTACAAGCCAGTAATTCATCAGAACCCTAATGACAATACAATCAATCAAATGAATGCTTAACATAATATGAAACAAACATTCTAATATATACATGGAAAAAAACTGATTGAACAAGATTTTATACTGCCCATTAAAACTGTTACATTTTGGAACTTTGCTTCCCAATTAACATGTCACCCAGTGCCGTTTTTGATGAGTAGTTATCTATGGCTCAGTTGGAGACTGCTTTACTGTAGTCCAGTCATTTTTTTTTTCTTTTCTTTATTTCTCAAATTTTCACCATCTCCTCATGTACAGGACTGGGTGGATGGGATTCTTTATATGATTTGTGTTTTTTTTTAAATAAACCATTAAATTTGTTTAATCCATTTTTTATTTAAAAAAATGATCAGAAAAAAAAAAAAACAGCCAAGAAAAGTTCTGCATGTAGTAACAACATCATGTGTTTCTAGAACAAATTTTGATTTAAAAGATGTATTATTAAACAAGACCATATGAATGTGTTAAGAAAAATATGCAAGTAACACAAAGTCAGAGAAATACATTTGCAAGCTTTTAATTTAGTTAAGAGACCCGGGTTCGCTTCTCGGGTCCCATGTAGAGTTTGCATGTTCTCACCGTGTCTGCGTGGGTTTCCTCCGGGTACTCCGGGGTTTGTTTCCTGCTTTGCGCCCTGTGTTGGCTGGTATTGGCTCCAGCAGACCCCCGTGACCCTGTAGTTGGGATATAGCGGGTTGGATAATGGATGGATGGCATTTAAATTGAACCACACATCATTTTTGCCCAGTATACTCATAGAAAATCAGTTTCCTTTTACATGCACATATTTTGTTGATAAAATGTTTTATATTTGTGTTCACGCTAATTTTTAGCATACCAATAAAACAGTTTCTTCAAAATAGACTTATTGGGTTGTTAGGTGGTATAATTCTTGGCTACTGGTACTTAAATTTCCCTCTCGATCAATAAAGTCCATCTGTCTGTCGCTCTATCTCTGTAGGTTTATTGTTCATTCCTAGTTAATTATTTAATTTTAAAACCCCAGAAATATCCCAGTTCATGCTAAACACTGCAAACAAACCCTGCTTTTCAGCAGGCAGCTCATTTTTGCTTTCTTAGCTGCTATTCAAGTACTTCTCTCCTTTAAAGGAAACATTACTTTTTTTTCAAAACTTTCAATTTTGAGTACTTAACTATTTACTAGGTACTAATTGTATATTATTATTATTCCACATAAGTACATTTAACAAACATTAAGTACAAGAACCTCCAAAATACTTTATCTGACTAATACTACTTCTTAATGTTCTTCATAATATTGCAACTATTTCTCCCAAGCACCTTCTTCATTTGCATTAAACTCAGTTTTTATTTCTTAGTCCCATAATAATACAGCTTTGGTAAAACAACTTACTCGTTTATGGGACAGTTTTCATTAAGATAAGTAAGAAGCAGTATTACAGTTGAATTCTAGAACTGAACCATCTCTGCTTTTTTTATTAGTTGTTACTGCCATAACCTTGGGAATTAGCTAAGTGAGAAATGCATCAGCTGCAGGCCCGTATCTGTCACATTATTAATATGCTGAAGAGCCATGTGTATCTTCCGATTTATGTTTCATCAGTATTTGTGTAGTAAAGGTGTGGTTATTTTGTTTTCCTTTCATTCTCCACCTCGTCTTTGCTGTTCAGGACATGATATATCATTTATTTGCCAATTCTTGATTTTGATGTAATGCTTGCATAGGCTGATATTCCTGTAATGCTCTGAACTATTCTTAAAGTGCAGAATAAGAAATGGTTTAAATGCAGTTATCTGATTTTGCTCGACTTGTTCCTCCTCAAACCTTGCTTTCCAAAGGCTTTTCTTGTTCTTTTTGTATTGACTGCCAACATTTCCACTTGTGACCCTTTCAGCCTTTCTTGTGGTCCCATTATCTCCATTTCTCTCACGCCTAGCCTCTTTACTTTTTGCTCTGCCCTTTTTACTTTACATTTGTGTAGCCGCATATATAAAAAGAAAGTTGTTTAAACAATAAATTTGCATGGGTGCTGCCCCTTACACTTAATCTAATCAGTGCTGAGTGTATTGCCTGTTTTCTGTTTATGATCAGGCTACAGATAGGCTGTTACTAATTCATTGCACATGGCCAAGTGCCAAACTGACATGGGTACATTACACTGTTAAATTTTGCTTGTCACCAATCAATCTGTCACATCTTAAAATGACTGGAAAAATGTAGTGGTTTAGTGTTGTACAGTGGGTTGGTTAATGCCTAGTGACCTTTCTGAACTCACTTTTTTATGTATTTATTTACTAATTTCATTGCTTATTTTCTATAAGAAGTACAGTATGTGTCATTCCATATACTGTAAATTCAGTCCTATTGCAGTGACCTGAAGACCAAGAAGCATATGATAATGTTCAGCTAATATAAATCTATCTATGTTGTAGTTTTATGTGTATAGTCTTCTGCAGAGAAAGGGATTTGTAGTTATCAAAGTGATGGTGGTATACTACTATAAGGTAGTTGGTACAAAAATCCTAATAATGAAAAGTGAATGATTTTGGTATGTTACCCCATTTTCCTTCTGAACACAATATATTGTTAAATTGTTTTGTGCATTACTGCTTAATGAGCGGGTTGTAATTTAATAGTTAAAACACTAAGAGTATATTTTTTTAGGATCATTGTAAAACAATAGAATAATTTGTTTAGTAGTGTAAATGAAGTATGTAATTTAATATTTTATAGCAACATTGACATTGGATAGTTACATAGTGAACCATTACCTCAAATATCTTCAACCTTCTGCAGAGTGTGCTTAATAAAATGTCAAATCCAAAGAGAAGAAACAAATGAAAACCATGCACAAGGGGAGCAACAAACGATTATGGAACTGATTGGTCAGATCTCCCTTAGAAGTAGTCTTCTGGTGTCAGAAAGACACACAGATGAAAAAGATCATTGGTCATTTTCAGTCCTCCTCCTACATTCCTCTGTAAAAAATCAGCTGTGATGTTTTTTTTTTTTTTTATATCTTGTCCATCTCAAAACTTTATACTACTTGCTATAAAATAACTTTCCATAAAGTGTGTGCATGCTTTGTTTCCTAAATGATCATTTTATTTGGTGGCTCAAACTACACTGCTCATTTTTATAATGAATTTTGTATTCTATGGATGATGGAGATTTAGTGTATAAATTAAATTCATAGCTTACATAGCCATTTTTTTTTCAAAAGAATAAAGTAAAGCAGTTTCTCTCCACACTTGAAATTGTGACACCTATAACATCAATTTATTCATTTGAACTATAATTTTAATGGGACAGAACTAATCTTTTATTGTTTGGGGTTCCAGAAATGTCATTCTTTTTTTATTTTGCAAATGTGGTCTGTGTTCCTCCTTGTTTATCCTTCCCATTATGTCCGTGAATGTGTAGGGGTCTCTTCACAATATCTGTTTCATTTTTCCTGATCTAGCCATCTTTCCTTCCTAGCTTTTCAATGCTGTCGCTGTTGATACTTATCCGTCAGCCCCTATCCTGCTTATTCTCGAGCTTTGCTTACATGCAATGTTAGTTTTCTTTTTGAACCCATTTTTTTTGCCTGGCAAGGACATTTTAATTAATTGATAATTCAGTTTTCTCCTAGAATGGTTTCAATTCTACTTGTGTTCTTCATTCAGCCTGTTTATGATCCTTTGTACTCTTATTTGCAGTGCATCTTAAGAATTTTGTTCAGGATACTTGCAGTACAACTCTCATACCATTTGTCTGAGTAGGCACCTAAACAGAACTATACTGTAGCAACCGCACAATACGGATACGCGATTCCTACACTTCACCACCCGTACAGGGGGTGGACGATGTTTGAAAGCATAAGAGCACCACCATTTTCGGTCCTCGTCCCCTCTTGCCACGATCCCCTTCTTAACAATTTGCAGTAATAAAACACAACAGGAAATGGAACAGAAAAAATATATTAACAGGTGCTGCTACATAAACTTAACCGGTGCTTGAGTGCTCCTAAGTGAACCCCTTCCCCAGACGCCCTCCCTGGCGCCCCGTATACTAACCCCCGGTTTGACACAGACAAAAGAAAAAGAAAAATAAATAATGAGAAAAAACTGTTCTTTGATAATGCAAACGATTAGTTTCACTGAGTCCAAAGATATGGAAAACACAAAATCCTGCAGTTAGTTCCTCCTGGAAGCAGGAAACACAACCGTCCTTTAGCGGGACGGCTTCTCCGCGGACTATCACGAAAACGAAATTCAGGAATCCGACTCACCAGACGGGAGCACCCGGAGAACACCAGACCCTGGCCTCTTCTCGGGGATTCGTCCTTAAAATATTTCTTCGGGGTGGCCACCCATGAAAAGCAGACGTCCCTGGGTGAAAATCCTGAATAGTTCTAGAGCGTAGATAGTCGCTGCGATGCCTTGAAAATTGTGTCTTTGTTCTTCCTCCTTACTTTCTCCTCTCTTTCTCCTTTTTTTCTTGTTCCACCATTCCCCTTAAAAAGAGAAAGTTTCCCGCCGAAATCCTTGCCTCTCTCGGTTGTTATGGCAACCATACGCCAGCATCAGGCAGCTGGAAAGTGTACTCGGGCGGGATCCTCCCAGAATGGGACGTCACCAATGGTGCCTGAAGGGCTATTTAAAACACCCTCCCAGACAACATTAAGAAGTGACGGACAATTCAGAAGGCTAAACCGACTGTCCATTATGTAGCCTTGCTACAATACAGTCAGTTTTTAGTTCTTGGGTGACCTTCCACCCTCCCTAGCATTATGTTATTCATTTGGCAATAAATGTGGTTAGTCTTATTAATCCTCCTGCGCAGTCCTCAGTGAATGTCCCCCAATTGTTTGCAGCAGTTCTTCATCATGACAAACCACTGTTGGTTGTTTTTCTGGCTCCTCGGTCCTGCCGATTCTTAAAACTTTTTATTCGTATTCAGCTCCATTTCCATTTCTGTAAATTCTTTCGTTTATCTCTCAAATCTGTTATTAACACTGTATCATCAGCAAATAATTAAATTGGACGTCCTTGATGAAAAGCAATGGATTCAATAAGTGTCCGTGTTTTAATCCAACCTTTTCATGTGTGGTTTAAAGTTTTTCTTGTTCTCCTGATGATTCTTTCCACTCTCATATACAGACTGTTGTTAACACAACAGTATTGGGTTTGTCTGGTGCCACTTCCCACTGAAGACCAAACCATCCCCTACCTCCACCTCCCCAAACACAAAGTGCCATAACAAATGCAGCTGTTGGATTGAAAAATCCTAGGTACAAGACCATCCCATACTCTAGCCTCTTCTCTGCAGTTGTTCTCCTATTGTAGACTACATTCTGTGTCTCTCTTTCTGTACTACTAGGGGGCTCCGCCCCCTGCTCGTTTCGCTCGCCAACCCCTGGTGTTGGGTAATTCCAAATAGCGTGATGTATGTATGAGACATAGCATAGTGGGAAGGTGTAGATTACGCATATAGGACGCAAAGAATAAACCGCATGGCACATTGTACAGATGTATTGGAAAATTTCCTTGTACACAACATTAGTAGTAAAGATGGTGTCTTGTCCTCGAATGAGTTTTCCTTGGCATGGATCATTTATAACTTTAACTTTAATGTCAGATGACCGTCGAACTCGTGAGAAGGCTACATAAAGTTGTCCATGTCCAAATACGGGCTCAGAGAGATAGATGCCAACCTTGTCCATGGTTTGTCCTTGTGATTTGTTGATGGTCATGGCAAATGCAGGTTTAATGGTTCATTCGTTGATAGATTGCGTCATCTGGATCTAAGATGTAGATTTGTGCATATTTGCGTTCTTGATTTGTTTCAGGGTGCACTGTTGCAATGTGATGTAATATTTGTCCACATACGCGACAGCAGTATGGGCCATTGCCTTTTGGTGGACTGATATTTACTCGGGTAGATGCAAAAGCAAATGAACTATTGTAGGATCTAATGCAGTTCATAAAGTTTTTACTTTTAGGTACATCGTTAGTTAGAAGCTTCTGTAGATATTGAGGATATGAATGTAAAGGAGGCAGTCTAACTTGACCCTTTTGACAACAACGTGTAAACTCATTAGTTGTATTGCCAGTTGTTTCTTTAGGGAAGTTAAGTGAATGACAATGATTGCAAATGACAGTCATTAATCCCAATGAATTTTCATGAATAGTGGAGTCATTATTGAACGCGTTGTCAGCCAACTGGCGGAAGCGTTTAGCAGGTGTTTGTTGTTCATGTCTTTGACGTTTATGTTTTGCTTGTGCCGTTTGAGAGGCGCGTTGTTGTATGTCCAGTATTTGGGATGTGTTGTTTTGGAGCTGTAATTGCTTTGCTTGTGTTGTGCGAGACGCCCGTTGTAGTTGCCGGCGTTTATTGTTTTTATTGAGTCTGTCCCATTTCTGTATCCCGGTCAGTCGAGCCCTGTCCTTTTGGAGCCTTGCCTGCTTGTTTTCCGGCATTTCAGACGCGCGTTGTAGACGTCTGCGTTCATTTATTTTTTCCCGTCGCTCCCGTTTTTGTATCTCTGTGACTCGAGCTCTTTTCTTTTTGCTTCGCTTCAGCACTTTGAGACACACGCTGCATGCGTCTGCGCTCATTGTATCTGTCCATTTGGGCTCGTTTCTGTAACTGTGTTAGTCGAACTTTGCGTTTTTGGAGCCGAGACATTTTTTCTTCTGCGGTTTCAGAAGCGTGTTGTAGGCGCCGACGTTTATTGTTTGTTTTCATGCGGGTTTGTGTTTGTGGTCCCGTTACTCGAGCCGTATCGTTTTTTTTTACCCGTGATCGTGAATTCATGACCTGTTTGTTCTCTATCGTTAGCAATCAGGATAAGTAATAAGGAAGATCGCACTCACTGTTAATATGGAGCGTTTTCTGTGGTTGTACGGTTAATAGTGCATCACTGTAATGAGATTCACCTATGCTGTATAGTTGATATTTACTCCGGTAGATGCAAAAGCAAATGAACTATTGTAGGATCTAATGCAGTTCATAAAGTTTTTACTTTCAGGTACATTGTTAGTTAGAAGCTTCCATAGATATTGAGGATATGAATGTAAAGGAGGCAGTCTAACTTGACCCTTTTGACAACAACGTGTAAACTCATTAGTTGTATTGCCAGTTGTTTCTTTAGGGAAGTTAAGTGAATGACAATGATTGCACTCCGTAGTCTGTCCCATTTTACTGTGGTGTGGGGGTGTGAGTCCTCTTTTTCAGTACCATCTCGGGCTTGATTTGTGAACTTTTGTGGACTCCTTAGACTGTCCCGTTTCACTATTAGGCGGGGATAGTCTGATTCAAATATGTTGTGTTGTCTGTATGTGTGGGGTTTCTGTATGATCTCGAGTGTTCGCTTGCGGTTGCTCTTTGGTTTTTGAGCCTCAATCTCGGGCTCGATGGGTGACCGTGTGTGGAGTCTGTAGTCTGTTCCGTTTCACTTTGAGGCGTGTGTCTGACTCCTCTTTTTTGTGTGATATGGGCACGTTGCCTCATTTCATATTTCTGTTAGTGGAGGTGTGCTTTGTGTTTCATTTCTTATTTATGTTAGTGTGTGGACTCCGTAGTCTGTCCCGTTTGGAGTGCTATGGGTTTTGTGTGGCGGTTGCGTGTGACTCCTTTTTTTGTGTGCCAGGGGCGCGTTGCCTCATTTCTTATTTCTGTTAGTGGAGGGGTGCTTTGTGTCTCATTTCTTATTTATGTTAGTGTGTGGACTCCGTATCTTTGTGGCGCTGGCGTCTGACTCCTTTTTTTTGTGTGCTAGGGGCGCGTTGTCTCATTTTTTATTTCTGTTAGTGGAGGGGGGGCTTTGTGTGTCGTGGGTCTGAATCCTCTTTTTTGTGTGCGTCCCGTTTCGTGTGCTATGTCCTTTTTTTTGTGTGCTGGGGGCGCATGGGCTGCGTGTGGCGCTTGCGTCTGACTCCTTTTTTTGTGTGTGCTAGGGGCGCGTTGCCTCATTTTGTTGGAGGAGGGCTTTGTGTGGCGCATGCGCACTACGTCTTTTGCGTCCACGGGCACGACCCTGCGTCCATATCCGGTTTACCATTCTCGTTTAGTAATATGGATAAGTTCCTTGTTCCTTCTCCAGTCCTTCCTCCACATACACTCTTAATCCCCTCTGGAATATGTTTTTTTTTTTAACAGTGGTTGGGGTGCCAATGCTGCCACCAACCTCGAGTTTTCAGTGTAAGTTACTCCCACAGTATTCTCCAACTCTATCTGTATTTTATTCCTCCAGCCATATTGTTTGGAATTGCTTAGTCATTTCCTGTACTATGTTTGTTCCTACCCTCATAATCATCTGTGGAGCTACTACATTCCACCCTTCTACCTTTTCTATTCTTGTGTTGGTAACTCAATATAATCTTCATTTTGATCTTCTTTCTTTAAATATTCTACACTTTTTTTTCTCTGTTACTCTAAATATACTGTAATATATCAAACATTTAAGTCCTATGAGTCCAGGTTAAGGAAGAGGGCCACAAAGATCATTTCTGATCCAAATTACCCAGGACATCACCTGTTCCAAAAACTTCCCTCCATCAAACGTGTTTGTGCAATGAATACTAAAACAACACATCACCTAAAGTTTTGTCCCCACATGCAGTTTTTCTGACAAATCAGGTCTGAGCTTCTACTCGGTATCTATGTATACCTCCACACTAGACTGCCTGGAAATTTTAACCATACTATTTATTTAGATTTTTTTTGTATTGTTCTTGTATGCTGCATTATATTTTATCATTTTATCTTTTGTATTCTGTGTTGTCCTTGTATGTTGTACCAATACTATTAAGACAAATTCCTAGTACACAATAGGGTACCAGGCCAATAAAGTGAATTCTGATATAACCAAGCAGGAAGTAAAGAGAGGCACTTGTGTTAAGTGTATAGATTTAAAAGGCCAGTTACATCTTTCATCCACAATTATATGGTAAAGGAACAGACCTTTTTCGCAAATTTATCTTTCTAGAGGGGTAGAATTCAGTGAAGCAGTGTATCAGCACTTTTGGCTTATTATTTAGTAATAGCCAAATCCTCACAGTGGTGATACTGCAGCATACCTGCTTGCTCTAACTCAAAACAAATGCATCTTTACCTCTGCTTTCATTATTTTTCAAAAAAACACTACAGAAACTCTGTATGTTGTTGATAAGGAAGGATGAAGGTCTTCGATTTAATGTTGCTTATATGAGTAACTTTATATGTGGCCTACATTTCAACATGTCAAAAAGTGGCTAAAAAAGATTAAGCATGCCTCTGTTCGAAATTGTTTTCTCTGGAGCTACTGGTGGCAGCCAACTTTTGATCGGGCTAATGCTCATCTTGGTGTCAGTGTGTGGTCAAGTTTCTAATGTTAGAATCCATGAAAGAGTAAGAATTTAGCTTGCTGACATCTGAAATGAGATGTCCACACAAACGCATGCCAAAAGAGCAAGGAAGCTGCATAGCTGG
Source organism: Erpetoichthys calabaricus (assembly GCF_900747795.2). Classification (NCBI taxonomy): domain Eukaryota; kingdom Metazoa; phylum Chordata; class Cladistia; order Polypteriformes; family Polypteridae; genus Erpetoichthys; species Erpetoichthys calabaricus. Next base: position 63,020,435 of record NC_041394.2, read on the forward strand.
TTACTTGAGCCCCTTCCAGGAACAAATATTGGAGCTTGCCAGTTTAACTTTTCCAGCAATGAAGGCATATTTTCCTCTCTCACACTTGGAGCCCACTTCAACAAAAATAAACTTTTCTGGCATATCAGCTCAGTTGTTCAGTTTTGACAATGTATGCAGAATTATTTGATAATAAAATAGCAAACGTGAAAAGAGTTTAATGTATGTAAATGCATTTATAGCATTTACAAGTTAACATTGGCTCACCAATATTGTATTCGTTCATGTTGGCAATATCAGACAAATACAGAATAGGTCTCGGTCTCTCATTCCTCTACAGTTAAAAATAAATTGTGTGAAGAAAAACCTCAATGCTTTAACATGGAAGGAAGATCAGTACATGTACTCTGCAGATCACACAATTTGCCTTTGTTTGGGGTACTGTAAATTACATGCTGCTTATAAATATAATTTAAGCAATAAAATTAAAAGCAACCCAGAACAATTTTGAACATAAGTGTGCATTGCAAAGAGTCTGGTACTATGTCCCTCTGAATAGACTATTTCAAATAATGGTGAATTACCATTTATACATATTTCAGTTGTATGATTACTTAGTGTTTGTGCGTTATTTGTTAAATTGAAAATGGTTTAAATGTGGTGTCATCCAGCCTTTCAAGGCCGCTTTGTGCATGTGGATGAATTTACTTCGAGTGATTTCATCAGATGTAAAATTCTACCACATATAAGAAAAAAACATTCCAAAGATTTACTTTGCATCACTTATACTCTTTTAAAGTTTTGTCATTCTTAATATTCTCATTACGTCTTGTATATGGAATCACATATACAAAGAACAAGTGAATGTAGACTGTTGGTTTCAATCTATTGTGAGGAAGTCTTTTAGGGTATCAGGAAAGGAATAAGAAAAAGGTAATGTTCACCAGAACTACTATTTGCAACTGTCTCAAATTTTTTTAACCTGTATTCGGATATAATCTACACCATAAGAAAATATACTTGGCACCTTATCAATAATAGCAGTGACCAATATATCACGCTGATGTTTGGTCTCTGATATTATGATGCTGAAACTCTCCAAAGCCAAGCTCATTTATTACGTTTATTTTTATAGCGTTAAAGACCTCTGCCACTCCCCTTGACTGCACAATTAAGGTAACAGTGTCATCCGCAGGACTGACAATAAGGCAAAAATTTACAGAGGCTACACAGAGAGTCATTCATTTGCTTACTATTATACTTGAAGTTTACTATATTCCTATTAAAGTTCTGTTAGCCATGTTTTTGTATATTCACTGTATGGTCACTGAACAGCCTTCTTCCTGGTCTGCACAAGGTTTCCACTCTGTAAGATGATCTTCGTTTCAAAGGTTGGATCTTTACCCATTGAAAAACAGCAGAGGTTTCAGTTTCAGAGGATTACACATTTGTCTCTGTATGCCTCCATGATTGCTTTATATAGAGCACTTTCACTTTCAAAGATGAGATTTCACCAGTATTACAGCATTTGTTTTCTTCTTAAAAGTGTCCTGCAGACCAGATCTTTATTCAGTCTCATTTTTAATATGGCCCATAAGCCAGCTTTCAAAAGAGCAGAGGTTCAACTTGCACCGATTGTATTATAATAATTTTTTTTTGTCAATAAATGCATGCCAACCTGGTGTCTGTCCCCAAATCAGAAGTGTGTTTTCAAACTGGCAGCTCCTTCTCCCAACAGAGCAGTGCATGGTACTGAGGCTGTTGAATGAATCACACTTAATATGCAAGTAAGATTCTCAAAATGCCTACTTGGACTTGTTAAATAATTGTGCCTTCGTGTGCACCAAAGAAATCTTGTTGTTATACACTGTTGCAAAGCACAAGTGTTTACTTTTATACAGAATTGTAATGAAAAAAAATTTTGTTTTTTGTGACACTGTATATCAGTTGGTCGTTACTGGCCCTTAATAATGGGTGAGACAGGCTGTTTAGTAAGAGTTGTAGAATGCATTGCAATTTAAAAAATTATATAGGCTAATCATGAAACTGCAGAATAAAGAGAGATTGTTTACCCCTATGATGGGAATTTTTCAATGTATCAAGTAATATGGCTCAGATCATAAACAAAAGTGAGAACTGTTGGCTCCTGTTTCTAACAGGTATTTATTTAGGACAATTGCCACATTAAATATCAATAAAATTTATATTAATATGACAAAACCTACATTAAATGGTACATATTATATGTAGACAAATGCATATGCATTTAATTTCATTAATGCACACATCTGTCAGGATCTATATGTGAGCACTGATTTATTTATTTATTCATTCATTAAATCCCATAAAATATATCATATACTCGGCACCTAATTGTGTATAAGTTTACTCTTCACATTTTAAGTCAAGGTGTACTATATTATCATCTTTATAAGCATCAATAACTACACACTTGTGCTTATAACACCTGCAGTGTACACTTGAGAGAGTGCCATGTCGGATTTCTCTGTTCTTTGGGATAGTAAAAAAAAAATTATATATAAATATTTATACGGGGGCAGCACGGTGGCACAGTGGTAGCGCTGCTGCCTCGCATAAGGAGACCCGGGTTCGCTTCCTGGGTCCTCTCTGCATGGAGTTTGCATGTTCTCCCCGTGTCTGCGTGGGTTTCCCCTGGGTGCTCCGGTTTCCTCCCACAGTCCAAAGACATGCAGGTTATGTGCATTGGAGATTCTAAATTGTCCCTAGTGTGTGTGTGTGTGTGTGTGCGCGTGTGTGCCCTGCAGTGCGCTGGCGCCCTGCCCGGGATTTGTTCCTTTCTTGCACCCTGTGTTGGCTGGGATTGGCTCCAGCAGACCCCCGTGACCCTGTGTTTGGATATAGCGGGTTGGAAAATGACTGACATTTATACAGGTTAGGTTCTTTTCATTCTGATTTTTTCCAGGGAAGCCTATTATTTACTTGCATCAGCAATGTCTGTACAATATAGATCAGTAATTGATCACCTTTGCTGCCCACATATGTATATTGTTATTGCTCTACAAAATGCATATCGATTGGACACTAAGAATAACCCAAATGTTCCTAATTAGGCATTCATTTTAGAATATGTACTGTAACTACAGATATAGTTAAAAAGTTACAGTAGAGATGATTGAAAAAAGAATTTTGTTTTAAGTTTATTAAGGTTTTGTTGTACTGAGATCTACTCTTCTGTAGGTGTTGCCTTTTTTTGTTTTTTTGCAACTGTATTGTATGTATTACATTTAAAAAGATGTTTAGACTGCTAATGTTAGTTATAGGTTACTATGTATTTCCTTTATTGACAAAGGAAATTATACATTTTTTGGTCTTGTGTGTATTTTTTGTCAAGTTTAAAGCATTATGTGTTTTTTTTTTTGTTTTTTTTTAAACATTGGTTCTTAAAAGTGGTAAATGTAGAGTTTCTAGCTTCAGCCCTAAAGAATTAAATTATACAAATACTGGTATTACTTAAACTGTTGTCTATTTCCTACATTTTATTAATAATGTCTCTTATTTCTTCTTTTTTTTTTTTTCTTGCCATGTTATTTGTGAAAACCAGTTGGCCATGCTTACATCAAGTAAGTAAATTATTTATATTGTAATATAGGGGTTGAAAGTTGCATGTAAGATTTTTTTTTGTTTGTTTTCAATAAACAAAACACTACAGTGGTATTCTACTCAATCAAACGTAAAAGATATAACTATGCAAAATCAATTGAAAACAAAAGGAAAACGGAAGTAACAAGGCAAAACAGCATTCCACCCAGGATCCATGCAAGTTTGAATGGGTCTAGGCATTTTGATAAGCACAGAAACATTCATCTATTGTCAAATTGGTAATCTTGTTATTTTTCTATTAACATTTTTCTATAAATTACAATGCTGGCGATGTCCATTTTGCAATTTATTAGATGGTGCAATTCCATTGTGGTGTATATTGCAAGTTATTATTTACTTTGTTATTTCACTGAAGTAAAGGTTTATATCATATACAAATAGACAAAAATGTGCTTTCATCTGTTACATATAATACGATTTTAAAAATTACAAAAAAGATTAAAAAAAAAAAAAAAGTATCCTGCTTAAATTTTGTATGGCTACAGTATATCATACATCGCTCTGTCATCATACCTTGGCGCAGGGTCATTTTTTGTAAGATGAAGGGGGCTCTACCCCCTGCTCTCTTCGCTCGCCCACCCCCAGGTTTGGTTTACCTAATATACAATTTAAAGAGATTGTTATTTTCATGTGAATTGTTACATATGCATTATTTTCACTTTTAGTTTAAAACTTTTTTAAAAACAATACTTGTCCTTTATTTCCAGCCCCGGGCGTGGTTAAATCTCTTTCTCGCAGGGATGTATAACGCTGCTCTTGTTGTGAAGGGGGGGCTGAACGCACGCTAACAAGTTGCAGTCGGATCATCTGCTGGCTTCTTGCTGCTGCCGAGCTGCGTTTTCTGCTTGTCGCGCTTTGCGTTGATCATTTCAAAGCCTGTACAGCAGCTGTCCTTTTGCCACTTTGTGTCTGCCGCTCACGTCGTGAAGGGGGTTGGGGGTTTGGCTGAACGCACGCTAAGAAGAAGCGGTCGGATCATCTGCTGGCTTCCTGCTGCTGGCAAGCTGCGTGTTCTGCTTGTCATTGTTTTAAGAGCTGGGAGCACATGATGTCTGTCTGCCAAAAGCATTCCAAGAACTGCTAGGTTAGATGTCTGTGAACTTGTTTTAATTGTTGACTCACTGCCTTGTCTTGCGTGACGTTAAAGTGTCTCTCGTGGGATGACAAATTGCAATCTCTTGGCACCAAGACTCATGTTTAAGGTCCCCGTGAGACGCTCTGTGGACAATCTCTTTCATTTCGTGGGTCTTTAAAGTGTCTTACGAGAAGATCACGTCTCATCTCCATAGTCACCCTTGGACCAAGATTTATTTTTTTTTATAATAGAGAGATGAGCCCTTAGGTAATTAGTAGGCCTTACATCTTTACCAGTAAATAAGATTAGATTACTTAAAATATATTTTATAATTGAACAATGTGCAAATTTGTGTTTTAAAATTTTGAATGCCACATATATGGACTATATGTTTGCCAGCGTTCTATTAATATTTTGTTTGCACAATACATTTTTATGTATACTTCAGCAGATTAGGGTGAATAAAGCATTCTTGCGACTAGAGATGTAAACAGTTGACCCTACATCTGATAATTAATAACCCTTCATTCTTAAGATTCTGTCCTTAACACAGAAAAGGTTTTATTTATACATTAGACAAGTAAGAATTTTATTTTAAAATAAGTTGGGTTAGAAGTTGTCTATTTATATTACTGAAAAACATTTTATGTGTTTTTTTAGGAACAGTAGCATATTGACTTGCTTGGGAGTCGGTAGTATGGGTGGCTTGTTCACTCTCAAGGCTTAGGTATACTTCAGCAGGCATGAAGTACCAACGTTGTTGGGCCCCTTCAAGATACAGCAAAAATATTTCTTTCTGGAAGGACAAAATGTGCTGTCCATTGTTGGCAAAAATATGAAAGAGATGTGAAGCAGGAAAACTGCTCATGATACAATTCTTTTTAGCTGTGTTCTCCAACATGCAAAAAGAAGTGAGTGCAGCAGCTTTTTGGACAAGCTAACACGAATTTGCTTCACTCAACTGGCTCTGAGGAACCCAGAAATTAGCCCCTACCTGAATTAAAGCAAGTAGCTACAGGAGCAACAAATATTAAAATAAAAAAAAAAAAACATAGAGTAGAAAACTTATTATAAACAAACTCTGATACAGAAAGGTATTATTATGAAGACTGTGTCCAGCTCCTCTGAAAAAGTAGGAAAGCTGACGACAGGTGCATCATTCTGCTACTTTTATATAGTAATAAGTGATGTGAAACTCGATTAAACATCTACACATACAAATGGAGCCAGTGGTTATTATTATATTTATGCAGTTATTATACAGTTTGCTCATGCATTTTTCTTCTTTTTCATTTTCAGTCAACACAAAATGAATCCTATCTTCTAAATGATATCCCACTACTTGCAGAATGAAAAAGCTCAGATTTGTTGGCCTTTTTCTTTGTAAGAATTGGTTTTGAATGTACAAGACAAAATGTTATATTTAAACAAATGTATTAGGGCTCTACAACACAAGAAAAAATAAAATTTTATTTTTTTTACATTTGTCTTTTCGTTGGATATCTCAATGAAACAAATATAACGCCATTGTGACTAGGGAACTAGTTTAAACAAAGGCTAAAACACAATCCGAAAGCTCACTGCAAGCTCACACCTTTCTCCATAAGATGGAAGCACAGACCACTTACCGGTCACTGATGTGTAGGACATCATGTGCTTCCAGCTCTTAAAACAACAACAAGCGACATAAGCTGAACTGTGTCGGCAGATGCACTTTTCTCTGACATTTGCTCAGATTCATATTTTTCTCCTTAACAAAGCAAAAATACGTAATCATACCATTTTCTCATACAAAGTTTAGTTCTTTTCTTCAAGAATTTATACGTCAATTTTCTTCTGTTTTTGAGAACTGAAATTTTAAAACTGGAATTTAAAAAAAAAAAATAAATAAATAAATAGTGCATGATCATTAATAATGAATAATTGTCATTAATAAATTTCCCTGAAACATTATTTACAATGCATATGTATTAAGCTAGAATAATGCTGGTTCTTTGAGCCATATTTAATAGTGCCTCTAACCTGTTTTTTTTTTGTTTTTTTTTTTGTGTGAAAGACATTTTTTATAGTTATGTTTTCTTTTAATACCATTTTCACAATCATGTTCTAGGACATTTGTTTTAAGTTTATGGTTAATGCCAGGTAAAAGCTGTATAAATAATCTATCCCATTTTGTTACTCTGAAGTTTTATTGGATGTCACTTTCCTAGTGGTTAGAAACACAGCCCGGAAAGCAAGAATGTCCAGTGTGCAAAGCCGGGATTAGCAGAGATAAAGTAATCCCTCTGTATGGTCGTGGAAGCACAAGTCACGATGATCCAAGGTGAGTCTTTTAGTACCAAATTATATTACTTTTCTAGCATCTTTAAAAGACCTTATGCTCCTATTCATTAATGTTTTGGTGTTCAAAAATAAAGTACTTATTCTGGACGTATCCTCAGAATTTTTCTGGATAATCACGTTTTAACAGTTTTAGACAACTCCTAATTACCTATTAATTAATAAACTGATATTACCATTCAGTTATGGTCAGCAGAGTCATTAGCATGGCTGCATCAAAACTGTAAGTGAACCAGGCTTAAATTGCATCGTTGTCTCCATGTCTGCGTTTACTTTTTTTCCAGATCCTATTTCTTACACAAGCCAAAGACTTTCATGGATGTGAAGCACATTCCTAATGGATGATACTACAGACATTCATCTAGCTATGAATGCAGTATTAAAGCTGTACCATATGATTTTATTTGATGCATAAACTTTTCTGTGGGACAGTGTTTAGCAAAACCTTTGTATGCCTTGTGGCAGTCTGGAATTCATCTATGACTTTTTTTTTTTTCTGTCATTGTGCTCGTTGCTACTATGATCTACATTAAACCTTAATTTGACAAGTGAATTCTGAGTTTTTTTGGTAGTTTATGTTCTGTCTGCCTAATGAGATAAGGCAAAATTCTGAACACTTCTAACACTGCAGTACAATGAAAAGAGAAGTCACTATAATAAAGGGAAATTTCTACTCTATTTATTAACTGTCCAAGTAACCATCTTAGAAAAAATATGTTATAACAGTCTTAGATCTTTCATTTTTAAAATGGGAAACAGAGACTGGAATGTATAAACACTTCAGTTCTAAATAGAAGCAAAATAAAAAGAGGAAATAAGCAAATGAATAACTGCATATATTTAAATAAATCTGGCCATTTTTACAGTTGCACTACACAGAGTGAAACACATTTCCTACACTTTCTTGAGTGTAATGTGTAATGTCCTCACAGGTGGTGCAGTGGTAGTGCTGCTGCTTTGCAGTAAGGAGACTGTGGAAGATTGTGGGTTCGCTTCCCGGTTCCTCCCTGTGTGGATAGCGCTTTGAGTACTGAGAAAAGCGCTATATAAATGTAATGAATTATTATTATTATTATTATTATTAATGTGAATGCACCGGAACCATTTCATGCTAAGGATAATTCCAGACTGATGGGTTAGAAACGCACTTTTTTCAATTAAGAAGCAGATTAAATCTAACTCCACATAACTCAAGACATTTCACATCGAGAATGCTTGCCTTTTGTTTGATATTTTGCTGCTTTGAGTGCCAGGTAGATAACAACTCTGAATGAAATATTATTTCATTTCAAGGTCACAGCAGCGCCTATTTAAACAGGGCTAATGTTGAGTTTTTAGTTTCTCTAATATGCAGCTTTTTTGAAAGTGGGATTTAACCCATGAAAAACCCACAAGTTAAGGGATAATGTGCAATCACTTAAACTTACCTGAGCCAGAAATTAGACCCTTGTCCTTGGAACTGGGAGTTAGAATTTAATGGTGAAACATGTTTCGATATGTCTCTGTAGCAGTTTACTTCCATTTGAAGCAAAAGCGACACCTGATTAAATTTATCAAATGTACAAGTTTCAGTGTATAAACTTTAATATCTAATAAGAGGTGGTGATAACTCTGTCTTACTAAAGATAAAGCAACAGCCATGTACTGGTAGCTTGTAGTTTTTTGTTTCATTTATGTTTTAAATACTTAGAGACCTAATGACTCCTATTGTGGGAGGTCTGGATGAAACCTAATACTGCAAGTGAAAAAAAGCTTTCCTAATTTGGGCACTTTCACTTAGCATGTGCATGTGAACATTCTGCCTAATTAATTAAAATGACAGGAAGAATTTTTTTTAATTTGCAGGTGAAACAAATAACATGCAAAATTGAGTAAATCGACTTTTTTGTTTTTTAAAACAGGATGTCTCCTACTAATTCTTTTAAGAAATGTGAAGAATTTCACAGTACCCCTTCAACACAGATCAGTCATTCCACCTTTTTTTGTCCAGTGTAATCTATTTTTTACAGTGTGGGCCTTCCTATACAAGGTTCTGAACCATCATGTTGGACTGCAAGCTCACTTGTCTCCCAGAATGACACCTCAAATAGTCTACCAATTCCACCATCTCTTCTTCCTCTATCCTGTCCTTTGTCCTGCCAGATAGTCACATGCCCCTCAACCAACTTCACTGGTCTAGAGACCATAGAAGACATTTAAAGCCTGGCCAGGAACATCTATTGTGTAAGATGAGAGATCACTTACAAGGCCTTGAATGGCACAGGGAACAACTAGGGCAATCCTCCTCCAACTTTGTTTAACCCTAGACACCAAACTCTCTTAAAGGGCCAGACCAACCCTCATCTCACTTGAAAAATCTCTTTACACTGCCAGTTTGAAAAATGTACTATTTTTTAAGATTTTAAATGAGTGTCCGTTTCTTTTAAAATGAATGTTTTTTTTCTTTCTTATCCCTGCTTTTTGATTTTTGAAGTTGAGTTCTGTGTTTGTCTTACAGGCTAAAAACTCCACCCAGACCTCAAGGTCAGCGACATGAACCTGAAAGCAGAGGGGTAAGACCTTGAGTTATTTGGGTCTTATTCTTAATGCAACAGTAATGAGAGGAAAACTGTGGGTTTGATACTTTTAGCTGAGTAGGCCTCCTTCCTAATTCATGTTTACTTTACATTCCGATAATATTCCTAGGCCAAGATTTGAAGGTCTCCAGGGTGCTGCTACTTTTGTATATGCTAATTTGTAACTCATTTGTTGTCTTTACATTTCTGCTAAACCTTTGCTGAAGAACATGATGTTTAAAAAGAAACCCTGTACAATTCCAGTATTAAGTATAATATGTATACACTTAAAGTATAGTCTTGAATAACATTGGTGGTAGGGCAAATTATACAAAAATTAGGGTTCAAATACGCATATTAAAAATAAGTAATTATTCAGATATATTTGAACATAGGTTAAAAGTTTTAGGTGCTACTACATGTACATTTCCCCTGCATGCTTTATTATTATTATTATTAATAGGTTTGTTTCCAGTGCATTTGTAAAGCATGCAGTGTTTATGACTAATGCACTGATACAGCTTTCATTTGGAAAACCCATCCCCTTGCAAAAACAAGTTTTTCTGTGCATGGAAAGAGACATGGTCAAAGAGAAGAGTGGAACCAGGACACTTCACGTACCTATAATGCATGTATGAAACCCATACAAAATCATTCACGATTACTTCCATCCATCCATCCATTTTCCAACCCGCTGAATCCGAACACAGGGTCACGGGGGTCTGCTTTAGCCAATCCCAGCCAACACAGGGCACAAGGCAAGAACCAATCCCGGGCAGGGTGCCAACCCACTGCAGGACACACACAAACATACCCACACACCAAACACACACTAGGGTCAATTTAGAATCGCCAATCCACCTAACCTGCATGTCTTTGGACTGTGGGAGGAAACCGGAGCGCCCGGAGGAAACCCACGCAGACACGGGGAGAACATGCAAACTCCACGCAGGGAGGACCCGGGAAGCGAACCCAGGTCTCCCAACTGCGAGGCAGCAGCGCTACCCACTGTGCCACCGTGCCGCCCTCACGGATTACTTAAACAAATTAAATGTTCTTGTTACTTTAGTCCCCTTGGCTGTCTACCCCTTCTCTAGCCATCTGCTCCACTGTGTGCCTTCCTAGTGCTTGGGTGTAAAAGATGTGAAGTCAATGCCCATCTTATTTTATGTAAGTTAAGGCACAGTGAGTCTGTTTGTGTTTTACAAACGGAGTTACTAAAGTAGGCTACTAAGTAAAGAAAAAATTACACAGCCTAATTTTTAAACAAATTGCAGGATGCATAGGTTATAGATTTATAAGCAGCTTATGGAAGGTAGATCAGGTGTGCTGAGAAGCCCAACTTGATAAGTTGTAAAAATGGAGCAAGTCAAATGCTGCAGTGGTTTTCTAGTTATCAAAGAATAACATATAGTGTTAAACAAAATGTTATTCTTTTCCCAGGAAAAAATATAATGCATGTAGCCTTCATACTTTGTTTTTCATTACGCATTTTTTTTTTTTTTTTGGGAATTAGAAAATGTCAAGCCGGCAGCCTCCTCCACATGTTGGTTGAGGTAGTTAAGTATTATTCAATCTGGCAGCCTTAATTCAGTTGATATAGGGAGCCCTTTTGCTATCATTGCCAAAATCTGGACCGTCTATACCTGCCTCATAATGGGTGTTACACCTGATCCTCACCCTTCATCTTGCAGCTGACAAGCACACAAGACGGATTCACGTCTCTATTTCAGGACTGAGTCCAGCTGGGACACCACTTCTAGGCCTACTTCTTGGAGTGGGTCTGGTAACCCGATCTTGGGAAGAGTACACTGTTTTTTAATTTGTATAGTCATTAGGGTCATTCTTTGAGCCCAAACCTATTTGCCAAGGGAGAACCTACAGGAGTACAAAGCCATGGTCCATAGTCAACTGTCCTGACATTTTCCTTTAGAATTTGCTGGTATAATTCAGAATTCATTTTCCCCATCCACAATGGCAAGCTGTCCTGGCCCAGACATAGCAAAACTGGGCCAAAGCATGACACTGACGCCATCATGTTTCACAGATGGGATGAGGTCCTTATGCTGGAATGCAGTGTTTTTCTTTCTCCAAACATAACACTTCACATTTGAACCAAAAAGTTCTCTTTAGGTCTCATCTGTCCATAAACATTAATTTAATAGCTTTCAGGCTTGTCCACATGCTCTTCAGCAAACGTTAGATAGGGAGCAATGTTGTGAAAGCTGTGGCTTTCTCCTTGCAACCCTGCCATGCACACCACTGTTGTTCAGTGTTTTCCTGATGGAGGACTCGTGAACATTAATATTAACCAGTGTGAGAGAGGCTTTTAGTTGCTTAGAAGTTACCTTTGGTTCTTTTGTGACATCATGGGCAATCACACTCCTTGCCCTTGGAGTGATCTTTGTTGGTCGACCACTCCTGGGAAGAGTAACAATAGTCTTAAACTTCTTCCATTTGTACACAATCTGTCTGATTATGGATTTGTGCAGACCCAGCACAATGAGCATCAGTAGTTCTTTTTCTGAAGTCCTCTGAAATGTCTCTGGCATGATACACTAGTACTGCACAAACGTGTTTGAACATGAAGCTCTTGATAGAGCCCTGTTCTTTTAATATAAACAGAGTGCCCATTCATGTGTGATTGTCATCACATTAATTGACAACCATGACGTTAATTGAAAATAATTGACTCTAATCTCATCTTCAGATTACCTGCTAGGTTCAGGTTTGCCAGATATGTAATACTGGGTGATTTTCCTCAATAAATTAATGACCAAGTATGATGTTTTTGTATCATTTATTTAGCTGAGTTCTATATGTCTTCTTTGAGGACTTGTGTGAAAATGTGATGGTTTTAAGTCATATTTATGCAGTAAATATGGAAAATTCTGAAGGGTTCAATAACTTTCAAGCACCACTGCATATTTACTGTATATTGAATAAGGTATTTTTTCTAGCCTGTATTTCTGCTGAACATTAATTTTCTCTGTGGAAGAGTTGTTCAGTATGAACAACAAGCTTGAAGTTTCAAGTTACATTGAAATAACGTGCATAAAGTAGTTTTGGGAGTGAAGCGGAATCTTTGGTGTGGGGAAAGTGCAAATCAGCATTTCCATTTGTTTCATCATCATATAAAAGTGGTGCCGTTAGTGCTCCATATATTTTAGCAGCTCTATATATTCGCGTGCATACAGTTAATGCTAAATCATAGCAAAACGTATTTCTTTACCATCTTTATTGCAATACAAACTATGCAAGTTTTCTCAGTCTGTTAATGTTATTGAAGGTTATGCATTCTACAAAATCCTTTTCTTTAAATGCTGAAACACCTTTCATGCTAAACAACGTTATGCAGTTTAAGCTTTATCTACCCTGAAAGAAGCTAGTTTTGCTTCAAATGATCTGTCCTTGATAGTGATTTATCTTCTTCTTCTTCTTTTGGTTGCTCCCGTTAAGGGTTGCCACAGCGGATTATCTTTTTCTGTATCTTTCTATCCCCTGCATCATGCTCTGTTACTCCCACCACCTGCATGTCCTCTCAATCTCACATTATTTATTTTTCACTTTGAGAGTGTAATTTGTTCAACTATTCTAAATAGTTTCTACATTCAGAAGGAAAATTTTAAAGATTTTGCACAGTGTCATACTGTATATGTGTTGGTATATTAATCATCTACTGGTGAAATTTAACCTTTCATTTTGATTTCTAATACCATATTTGGTTAATTCTTATTTCCCTGTATAAATGTTCATTTTATTTCTTCAGGGTCTGGGTGATACTGGATTTCATATGTCATTTGGAATTAGTGCATTTCCTTTCGGCTTCTTCACCACAGTATTTAACAGCAACGAAAACTACCAGAGAATAGGTACATGTTTAAAATAGTGTTATATAAAAATTAGAGATCTTTACTAACATATTAGACATTATTTCTTGTGTAAACCAAATTGTTTTATCTGATTTTGTTTGTTTTTGTGTGCTGCATCTCTCCTTTTTCCTTTGTTGTGATTATTTTGGGGATAAATGGCACTGTACACATATTGTATATATATATGTGTGTGTGTGTTCATGTGTATATGTATTAGCCTTCTTTACCTTGCATGATCAGTGAGTCATAGGAGGATTAGACATACTATGTTTAGTGGATTCAAAGCTGGATGTATAGATTTTCAGTTAAGGGCAGAAATCTGTTTCCCCTGTACAGTTTTTTTTTACCCATTTATACATTCAGCTTGTTTTGTGTGTGTGTGTGTGTTTTTTTTTTTCTTTTTTTCCCTCCCTTCCTCCAATCTGGTAGAGGGAAACTTTCAGAATGTTACATTTAAGTACTCAATATCTCTGAACTGTATCATGTTTTAATTTATACACTTTTCTACAAATGTAACTAATAATTACATAAATGATGTTTTATCAGAATAGCATGATTATCAATATGTATATGGATAATGAAGACATTAAGTTTTTTTTATTATAAATATTTTTCCTTACAACTGTCCATTTACTTTTCACTTAGATATATTGCTGGTTATAAGGTCCTTTTAGAGGTTTAAAATGGCCTGACATGAACTGTCTTACTGAAATTTCAGACTTGCTGATAAAAAGGATTACAATAAGACATTCAGACATATCCTTGTCTGTACCATAAAATAAAATTCTCAAACTTGCTTAATCCAATATTTATAACATTCTAAAATGTTACTCTAAAATTAAGACTACTATATATTTTTACTATGAGGCAGAAACTGTACTTTGTTTTTTTGTGTAAGGAAAAATTTTAATTAAAAAAAGGAGATGGCTGGGTTAGGGTTTACCATACCCTTAGTAAACGGAATAAAATCTTAATTCTACATTCTCAAATGTAAAACTAAAATCTTAAAACTTTCAAGTTTTACTGGAGAACACACATAAATTCTTTGGTCAGTTCCAAAAAAAACAAAGTAGTTACCAATACAAAATAAAATCTCAGAAAAAAGGCACAAGTAATCCCCATTAGTGTAGCACTTGTTTGGGTCTGGGACTGTTAAGTCTTGCATTGTGCATACTTTAAAGCAGTGATTCCCAACCGGTGGATTCGCGTGCTTTATAAAAGGGGTTCGCAAAAAAAAAATATTGTAATGGCGGAATTTTAAATCCCAAACGTAAAAAATATAACAAAATATTAAATGTAGGAAAATATATTCACAGTACTATTAATAATACAATAATAAAAATGGGTGAACAAATCAATTAAATGTCAAATTCATGAATATTACTTCAGTCACTTATGCATTGCGACGGAAGATTCTGTAAAATTGTCGAGTCGCAACAGGTAACAATCTGTAACGCGATGAGATGCTATGCTGTTGGCGATGCTTGTACATTCTCGTATGATCCGGAAACTTCCAATTAAGCAAACCGAGAATACGCTCGTAAGAACGAGAATAACGTCTGCTGATATAAAAACGCAACGATCAGACAAGCGAGAGTAGAGTCAAATTGAATCGTACGACGTGCTTAAACCACAAGTGATTTTAATAAGATAAATTGGTAGTGCATAGTGTGTGTAAATAAATTATGATATAGACTTTTTACTTAAACGTGCGCACGTCGAACGTGAAAGTGAATAATTATTACTCCGTAATTTTATTATGGATCGATGGTTAAAAACGGGTAGTTTTATCAAGTCTGACAAAAAGCTGGACGAGCAATCAATTGCTTCTTCTTCTACTTCAGTCCCTGATTTGGTGCCAACACAGGGTGACGATACTGAAAGTTGTTGTGAGCTACCATCTCTCCAGACTGAAAGCAAGGAAATAATTGGCGAACACAGTAAGACAAAAGAGAAGAAACGAAAATATGACAGTGACTATTTACAAATGGGTTTTTATTTTACCGGGGATGAGTCAGAACTTGAACTGCTTTGTGTAATTTGTAATGAAGTCCTGGCCAACAGCAGTTTAAAACCATCACTTCTTTGTAGACACACTAAAACAAAACATCCAATGTACATGGTTAAACCTGTAGTATATCGTAATGACTACACAGTGGGTTCGCCAATTTATTCCGGTTTTTTTGAAGGGGTTCACAAGGAGAAAAAGGTTGAGAATCGCTGCTCTAAAGTATGGCACTGCTTCATATGGTACAAATGGGTTTGCAGTGCACGCTACTCTGCTTCTTGTCTGACTTTAAATAGCCAAAATATCTCCATACTACCAAATTCCTCTGACCATCCTTTTCAACAATGTCCTTGTCTTTTGAGTCAAGGCCTGTGCCCATTGGGGTGTCTGTCCTCTTCAGGAACACTAATATATATATAAAAATAATAAAAAAAAATTCTCCCTTCAAGTTTTCTACTGGCGTGGGCGTCTGCTGCAACCCAAACATTAGCACATGTACTACTGCCAGCTCTGTGCTGTGTGTGTCATCCTAACCTGATGTGGCTGTAACTCTGTTCCAGCTACATGATTGGTTCGGCGCGGTGCTGTTCTCATCATTGGCTTTTCATGTTGTTTGTCAAAACAAGGATGGCATGAGTTATGTCGACTTTCTATCGACCATGTCTTTTTTGTGGTGATTGTCTTTATCATTTTATCACCCAATCCTACATGTTATTTATAAAAACATTTGTGAACATGTAAATGACACTAGTTGTAACAATTTTACCAAACATAAATTTTGCACTGTTATTAGAAATGTTCACATTGCCAGTTGGACAACTACTCAGTTTATTACTCAGTGTTATTAACACTTCCTGAGGTAAAGATTTTGTAGAATTTGATATTCTTTTTGAATTTGATATTGTTAAATTAAATTTGATATTAGCTGTGAACCACCCAATCTCACTGAGATTCCACAGGTGGTGAACCAGCTGAGAGGAGGAAAGGCACCAGGGATCTGTGGTATTTGGGGTGAACTTCAAGTTCAAGCACTTTATTGTCATTGTGTAACACAACAAAATTACTTTTTTGTGACAGCCCCAAGGTGCATTTAAAGAAAAGTCAAATAATTCCAAATATGTCATATACAGTGTTAAGTGATCAAGTAACCAGAGCAAATTATTATTGCTCAAAGTACAGCAGCATAAATTATTATTGCACCTGTTAATGAATAGTACATTACATATTCTATATTGTATTACATTAGTATATTGCACATTACCAATATAGTTTATTGCACATGTTCAATTAAAAATGGTCTCAGACTGAGGAGATTCAGAGTTCAGAATGTTTATGGCAGATGGGAAAAAGCTCTTTTTTAGTCTGTTTGTGCGTACACGGATTGACCTAAAGCATCTTCCTGATGGGAGGAGCTCAAACAAAGAAGTTCCAGGATGAGTTCTGTCCTTGAGAATGTTTTTGGCCCTTCTCACATAGCGAGTCTTATACAAGAGTTTGAGTGATGGCAGTTCAGTCCCAATAATGGCCTCTGCTGTTTTTACGACCTGCTGCAGGGCTTCTTTAAGCAGCCTTGGAGCAGCTGTTATACCAGGCCATCATGCAGTTAGTTAAAATGCTCTTCATAGTGCATCTATAGAAATTAACCAGCAGCTTCTGGGGGAGATCAGCTCTCCTTAGCTTCCTGAGAAAATAGAGGCATTGTTGTGCTTTGCCTATTCTAGCCAAGTTGTTGTCAGCCCAGGACAGGTCCTCTGAGATGGTGACTCCTAGAAACTTAAAGCTGGAAACTCTCTCCACAGCATCTGCATCGATTGTTATCGGACTGTGATTGGTCTTTTTAGTGGTCCTAAAGTCCAGAATAACTTCTTTGGTCTTTTTGGTATTTAAGACCAGATTGTTGGTGTTGCACCATTCTGTCAGATTCTGAACCTCTTCCCTATATGCAGCTTCACTGTTGTCTGTTACAAGCCCAATGACAGTTGTATCATCTGCAAATTTAACAATAATGTTTGATTGGTGGATGGGTTGACTGTCATGGGTGAAGAGTGCATAGAGAAGGGGACTTAGTACACATCCTTGCGGCACACCAGTGCTCAGGGTAAGGGTGGAGGATGTGTGTTTGCCCATCCTATCAGATTGGGGACGGTTGGTGAGAAAATCCAGTAACCAGTTGCATATGGACGGAGCAAGTCCTAGTGCATAGAGTTTTTGGATCAGTAGGTTAGGTATGATGGTATTAAATGCAGAGCTGTAGTCAATGAAGAGCATCCTAACATAGGTGTTGGGCTTTTCCAGGTGTGAGAGGGCAGCATGTAGAGCCACACAGATGGCATCCTCAGTTGATCTGTTTGACTGATAGGCAAACTGGTGTTGGTCTAGATCAGCTGGGATGGAGGCTTTGATGTGAGTGATTACCCTGTCGTTCTTTCTTATATTCTGTAAGTGCCTTGAGCATGGGAAAGGCGCTATATAAATAAAATGTAGTATTATTATTATTATTACCAGTCGTTCAAAGCACTTTGCGATGACCGGGGTGAGAGCAACTGGTCGATAGTCATTACGGCAGGTTATCCTCGGTTTTTTGGGAACAGGTACAATGGTTGTGGATTTCAGGCACAAGGGGGACTACACCTGAGGGGAGAAAGAGGTTGAATATGTGTGTAAATACCTCCGCTAAGTGGTCAGCGCAGGCCTGGAGCTCACATGCTTGCACATTATCAGGACCTGCTGCCTTCCTTGTATTAATGTTTTCGAGTGCCCGCCGCACATCATGTATGTGTACGACCAAAGGCTGTGAGTCTCCGGTCAGCTTGAAGCTGACTGGAGGCTGGTTATTGTCCTTGTCAAACCGTGCAAAGAAACTGTTAAGTTCCTCTGCTAGGTTGGCATTGTTATTGGCCAGTGTGTCTTGTACGTCATTTTTCTTTTTGTAATCCGTGATTAATCGGATGCCTTGCCACATCTGCTGTGAGTTTGAGTTATTGTCAAAGTCCTCCTCAATCCATTGTTTGTATATTAGTTTAGCAGACTTGATGCCCTTCTTGAGGTTAGCTCTGGCAGCTCTATAGGCTGAGGTGTCTCCTAATTTAAAGGCTTTGCCCCTTTCCCTGAGCAGCTGTTTGACTTCACTATTCATCCATGGCTTCTCATTTGGGTAGGCCTTAATCCTTTTGTTGACAGTGACATTGTCCACACAGTAATTAATATATGACAGTACAGATGAAGTATATGTCTCTAAGTCTGTCTGATGAAAAAATATATTCCAGTCTGTCTGTTCAAAGCAGTCATGGAGTTGGCAAATGGCTGTTTCAGGCCAAACTTTAACAGTCTTGCTAATTGGATTAGTACTGCTGATAAGGGATTTGTGCGCTGGAACAAGAGACAAAGAGAGATGATCAGATTTGCCGAGGTGGGGGCATGGAATGACCTTATAGGCGTTTTTATTGTTTGTATAGACATGGTCTAAGGTGTTTCCCCTCTGGTTTTACAATGTACATGCTGATAAAATCTGGGGAATACATCCTTAAGATTCGCTTGATTAAAATCCCCAGCAATGATAAAAACTGCATCAGGGTGCGAGTTCTGTTGTTTACTGATAATGTCAAACAATTTTTCAAGCACTGACTTAACATTAGCCTGAGGAGGTATGTATACTGCTGTAACAATAACGACGGTATGTTTTCTCGGTAGGTAAAACGGTCGGCATCTTAGCATCAGATATTCCTCGTCCAGACAACAAAACTTGTTGATTATAGTTAGTGCACCAAGCATTGGATTAATAAAGTATCTATCTATCTGTCTATCTGTCTGTCTGTCATATAGTGCCTTTCCTGTCTGTCTGTCTGTCTGTCTGTTATATAGTGCCTTTCCTGTCTGTCTGTCTGTCTATCTATCTATTATATAGTGCCTTTCATGTCTGTCTGTCTGTCTGTCTAGACACACAGCCCTCCACCTGTTTTCTTACCTGAATCGGGGGTTCTCTCGGCTCGATGGAGCATGCAACCTGCAAGCTCAACTGCTGTGTCTGGTATGGTGGGATCTAGCCATGTCTCCGAAAAAATCAAAAGGCAGAAGTCCTTTGTAGTTTTATGTGTGGAAATATCCAGTCAGAGCTCGTCCATTTTATTTGCGAATGATCTAGTATTAGCAAGAACGCTAGGAAGAGGGGTTTTATGTGGAGTTGCCTTTAGCGTAGTTAGTAATCCTGCTCGCTTGCCTCTTTTTTTTGTTTCCTCTCCTTGCGGCATCTATGTGGCCGTCGCCCAAGTGTAGGAGTCAACGTATGTCCTGGTGATCTGAGAATCTCCTGTGGTATTGCTTCTGTGTTATAATAATTATCTTTGCTATTAGAGCCGATCTGTACAAGCTTTTGACGACTGTAGTGGATGTTCGCTTCCGTGTGTAAAATGATGAAAGTCAATATTAAGAAAAATAATAGCAGAAAAGAGCACCTATTCGGGGAGCATAAAGCCGCAGCGTCTGTGCACGTCGACATTGTGATGATGTGAACTTCTTCAGGTTCAGGTGGTAAGGCTGTCATTCTGGCATTGCAAGCAATCTTTGCTTCCAATTTGGTAGACTGGCATCATCCCAACTGACTGGAAAACGGGACTTGTCCATATCTGGAAAGGGAAGGGTGATCGTCTGGATTGCGGCAACTACACGGGATAACACTGCTGTCTGTGCTGGGTAAGGTCCTTGCTAGGGTCGTCCTCAATAGGATCCATGATCACTTGCTCACCTACCATTGACCAGAACAGTCTGGTTTTACGCCTAAGAAGTCTACTATCGACCGCATCCTGGCACTGAGGGTTCTCATGGAGCGCAAATGCGAATATCAGCAGAGTTTCTTTGTAGCCTTTGTCGATTTTCGTAAAGCGTTCGACTCAGTTGATCGAGCTGCCCTTTGGGATCCCCTCGAGGTTGCTGGATATCATGGCCGGCCTGTACACTGGTACTGTGAGTGCTGTGCAGAGTGGAAGCAGGACCTCTGCGTTTTCCCAGTTGATTCTGGGGTTCATCAGGGGTGTGTTCTTGCTCCTACTCTGTTCAATGCTTGTATGGACTGGGTGTTGGGCAATGTCATGGGGTCCAGCGGCTGTGGGGCATCTGTTGGTGAAGAAAGATTCACGGATCTTGACTTTGCTGACGATGCTGTGATCTTTGCGGAGTCAATTGGAGGCTCTGATTGGGGTGCTCGAGAGACTGAGCGAGGAGTCTGAGTGTCTGGGCTTGCGAGTGTCCTGGATAAAAACCAAGATCCAGGCCTTTAATGACCTCTTGGGCACAGCCATCAGCAGTGTGTCTGTCTGCAGAGAGAGTGTCAACCATGTTGAGAGGTTTACTTACCTTGGCAGTGACATTCATGTCTCTGGTGACTCTTCCTATGGTCAGTAGACGGATTGGGGGAGGGGGGTGTTGGGGGTCATGAGGTCACAGGAAAGATGCGTGTGGCGCTCCTGATATCTATACAAAAGGGTTAAGGTTCAAGTCTTTAGAGTCCTGGTGCTTCCAGTCTTGCTATATGGTTGCGAGACATGAATGCTCTCCAGTGACCTGAGACGAAGACTCGAATCCTTTGGTACTGTATCTCTCCGGAAAATTCTTGTGTACCATTGGTTTGACTTTGTGTCGAATGAGCGGTTGTTCATGGAGTCCCGAATGAGGCACATTACCTGCATTGTGAGGGAGCATCAGTTATGGCACTACGGCCATGTGGCTCGTTTCTCCAAGGGTGATCCAGCTCGTAAGATCCTCATTGTTGGGGACCTGAGTAGCTGGACCAGGCCAAGGGGTCGCCCACGTAACACCTGGCTATGGCAGATAGAGGGTCATTTCCAGAGGGTGGGACTGGACCGCGTGTCTGCCTGGGGGGTTGCCAGCCGGAATCCCGAGCTGTTTTGTCGTGTAGTGGGTGCGGCAACGCACTGTACCAGTGCATGCTCCCCAACTTGACTTGACTTCATATTCTTTACCATTAGTAAATCATTTGTTTCTTGTGCATGGTTCATCTTGAGGATGTTGTCATTATTTGTATTGACTTTTCAACATATACTGATTTACTAGACTGAACTGAACATACATCAAACAACAAATTATTTTCAACCAATGTTTTAAGCAGTTCTACATGCCATACATTACTCGGACTGCCTACACAGAAAAAAAATTTAATGGGCTCTTAAGCTTACATTATTTATTATGAACACTTATGCCCCCATTTAAAAAAAAAAAAAAAATTAAAAAAAGGGTACAGTGAAAATGTTTTTTTTTTTTTTTTTTTATAAATATACTATAATATAAATTCATCACTTACTAAACAGGATGTACATACTGTATGTAAAAGACATAGGAAAATTGGATTAATGAATTAAGAGGATAAAGAAAATTTTACTGAATTCTTTTTGAATTCTGTAAGTACAGGAGGAGAGTGTGGGCAGCAGAAATCTCAAATATAGAACCTTTCTCCCACTTTAATATTTTCAAGTCTGCTGAGAAGTTGTACAAAAGAGCAGTGTTACCATATTTCAGCATGCTCCAAAAATATGGAAACCAGAAGACATAAATTAATTTGGCTCAGCATCTTAAGAAGTTAGGAGCATAAGAGTCCAGGAATGATCAAGTTGTGATTTATTGATAAATGCATCCCTGCAGCATACAGTACATGCAGCTTGAAAATATTGTGATTTACTATTGAATCTCTTTTCATGCACAATTTTACCACTCACAAACAATATACAGCCTGCTATTTCTCTTCCAGGTTATTTGTAGTATTCAAAAACATTATTTTATTATTTTATACATTCTAACCAAGGAAAAATAATTGAAAACTCTCTGAATTTACATTGCTTGACGAGTAGCACTATTATTTGCCACTTCTTCATTTTCTAACTTTTACATCTAGATCATATGTTTTTTCTGTTGTCTTGGGTTTGCTACATCAATTAATGTGTCTATCGGTTTAAAGTATGCTCTGTATTTCTGGCTTGCATAAGTTGTTGCTAGGTGTATTAGCGATCATTATCTCCTCGTGCAGACATTTTTTGTTTAATAATTCTGTTGGTGTAGTAATTATTCAACCATCACAAATCACACTGACGGGACAATATATTTTTTTGCATTTGCATAGCCAGTGATAGTTGTGGAAAAATATTTCACCACACATAGGCATGAATTAGAGTAGCAATATTAGTGGTTCTCCATTTTATTCACGAATCACACTGATGAGACATTATTTTTTCTAGGGATGCACCGATACCGAAACGGGTATCTGGTATCGGCCTCGATACCACATTTTCTAAAGTACTCGTACTCGTTAAAAGTCCCCCAATACCGGGGACCGATACCACGGTCTGAGAAATGTCTATGTTTGAGCGGCGTGTAAGGGGTTAATCACAGGCGCCGAGTGCCCGCCCCCAGGCCCCGACTGCAGCTCAGAGCGGGGAGAAGGCAAGGTGAGGCGAGACATGTCAGCCGTGTGGAACTATTTCAAAGTGAATGAAGACGACAAAACAAAGGCGGACTGCAAATTGTGCTGAGCGAAATTGTCCAGAGGAGGCTCAAAAGGTAGCACATTTAACACAAGTAATTTAATCAAGCACCTAAAATCCCAACACGACAACGAGTACAAAGAGTTTACCCACGCTTCTAAACCAACACAACCCACGCTGCAGCAAACTCTTGCAAGACGAGAGAAAATGTCCAGAGACAATCCACGTGCTGTGAAATAACACAGGCAATTATCGAGTACATTGCATTGAGTGACCAGCCACTCTCGGAGGTAGAAAATGTGGGATTCCTGCGTCTCCTCCATGTTCTGGAGCCCAGATATGATATCCCAAGCCGCCGCTACATGACTGACACGGAGCTGCCTAAACTACACGACTCCGTGAAAAAACATATCCACAGCCTACTGCAAGCCTCCTCTGCGTTTAGTTTCACCACGGATATTTGGACAAGCAGTGTTAGCCCCGTGTCGCTAATTAGCCTAACCTCCCAGTGGATAGACGAGAGTTTCTTGTTTTTTTTGTTAAATTATATGACTAAAGCTGTTACCTGTAAATTTAAATCATGTTTTTATTAAGTACTCGGTATCGGCAAGTACTCGGTATCGGCGAGTACTGAAATGCAAGTACTCGTACTCGTTTTCCAAAAAAGTGGTATCGGTGCATCCCTAATTTTTTCTCTCATTTAACATATCATAATTACTACTTGCAAATGAGAGTGAAATACACACTTTGCACAATGCCGATTGTTAATTGTGCTGTCTAGATATGGTTAGATTTTTGAAGAAAAGATCCTGTGGAATGCTGAGGTCTTTGGGCAGGTTTGGAATTCATACAGAATTCTTGTTTTTACTCTGGGCCAAACAAAGCACAGTGTGGTAATGTCTTCACTAACTACTGCCACTAACTACTACTGTGGCATTATATATAGTATAAATGGGACAGTTACTAAAAGGCTTATTTGTTAATTTAGATTGCTAACAGAAAAAATAGAATATGTGCTGTTGATCATTGTGAAATGTCCACCACGGGGGTAGCGTAGCCTGTCTGAAGATTTTTTTTTTTCCCCTCATTATTCTGCCACCCTTGATGAATCCACAGAAAATCATTGCAAAGATATGTAGCACTCTTGTAATACATATAGCTCTTAACAGACTCATTTAACATATTGTAAACATAAGACCACTTGTCGTGCGTCTCACATTCACATTAAAAGATGATATTTAAGGTGTTGCTAATGACAGTTCCTAAAATGATAATGTGATTTTTGGGCGAATATTACTCCATTAAACTGTCTTATAACTCGTGTCTTAATTTCAGTGTTGAAATGTTCAGCCAAGTATCAGATGTAGTTAAAGTTAAACATGGTAATATAATAAATAAGCCGTTTTCTCCAGAAAGAGTATACAGTTAAGTCCATAAATATTTGGACATAGACAACTTTTTTCTAATTTTGGTTCTGTACATTACCACAATGAATTTTAAATGAAACAATTTAAAAGAGTGCAGACTTTCAGCTTTAATTCAGTGGGGTGAACAAAACGATTGCATAAAAATGTGAGGCAACTAAAGCATTTTTTAACACAATCCCTTCATTTCAGGGGCTCAAAAGTAATTGGACAAATGAAATAACTGGAAATAAAATGTTCATTTCTAATACTTGGTTGAAATCCCTTTGCTGGCAATGACTGCCTGAAGTCTTGAACTCATGGACATCACCAGATGCTGGGTTTCCTCCTTTTTAATGCTCTGCCAGGCCTTTACTGCAGCGGCTTTCAGTTGCTGTTTGTTTGTGGGCCTTTCTGTCTGAAGTTTAGTCTTGAACAAGTGAAATGCATGCTCAATTGGGTTAAGATCAGGTGACTGACTTGGCCATTCAAGAATTTTCCACTTCTTTGCTTTAATAAACTCCTGGGTTGCTTTGGCTGTATGTTTTGGGTCATTGTCCATCTGTATCATGAAACACCGCCCAATCAATTTGACTGCATTTAGCTGGATTTGAGCAGACAGTATGTCTCGGAACACCTCAGAATTCATTCGGCTGCTTCTGTCCTGTGTCACATCATCAGTAAACACTAGTGTCCCAATGCCACTGGCAGCCATGCATGCCCAAGCCATCACACTGCCTCCACCGTGTTTTACAGATGATGTGGTATACTTTGGATAATGAGCAGTTCCACGCCTTCTCCATGCTTTTTTTCTTTACCTCATTCTGGTAGAGGTTGATCTTGATTTCATCTGTCCAAAGAATGTTTTTCCAGAACTGTGCCGGCTTTTTAGATGTTCTTTAGTAAAGTCCAATCCAGCCTTTCTAATCTTGAGGTTTATGAGCAGCTTGCACTTTGCAGTGCACCCTCTGTATTTACTTTCATGCAGTTTTCTCTTTATGGTAGACTTGGATATCGATACACCTACCCCCTGGAGAGTGTTGTTCACTTGGTTGGCTGTTGTGAAGGGGTTTCTCTTCACCATGGAAATGATTCTGCGATCATCCACCACTGTTGTCTTCCTTGGATGTCCAGGTCTTTTTACGTTGCTGAGTTCACCAGTGCTTGCTTTCTTTCTCAGGATGTACCAAACTGTAGATTTTACCACTCGTAATATTGTAGCAATTTCTCGGATGGGTTTTTTCTGTTTTTGCAGCTTAAGGATGGCTTCTTTCACCTGCATGGAGGGCTCGTTTGACCGCATGTTGTCTGTTCACAGCAAAATCTTCCACATGCAAGCACCACACCTCAAATCAACTCCAGGCCTTTTATGTCCTTAATTGATAATGACATAACGACGGACTTGCCCACACCTGCACATGAAATAGCCTTTGAGTCAATTGTCCAATTACTTTTGAGCCCCTGAAACGAAGGGATTGTGTTAAAAAAATACTTTAGGTACTCGTTTGTCTTTTGTGTTGACAGGATTTAGTGTAGTAAGTAAATGACCAAGTATATTGAAACTAGATATTTACACACTTAGCTTTTTTTTAACCAACAAAGAGAGTGGCATTTGCAATTTTTACAGCAGAATCCTCTTTAATGCCACATCACTGAGACAAAAGTAATAACTGAGTACAAAATTGATTGCATTTGTTTGTATTTAATTTCTATAGATACTGCAGTAAGTTAAAAATCAGCATAAGAATGAGAGGTGTTGTCGTTTTGCAAAATGAACTAAATATTCTAGTATGGAATTGACCTGTCTTAGTTATACAGTACTATAAAAATAAGTATGCCTTGTATATTTCTTTAAAATGCAGGATCTAGTACTTGAATCCAATTTTATTTTTATATCTTTACAAAATTTTCTGTGACCAGTGCTACTTGAAACTTTGATAGTCAATGTTTTTGAAGTTTTGCATTTTTACTAGTAAAGACTTGTTTGATAAAGGCTGTTCCTTAATTTTCTCAAATAAGCAATATAATGTATCTTACAACAGTGTTTCCCAACCTTTTTACTTTGGTGGCACACTTTTTGTAACCAAAATCATACCAAGGCACACCACTATCTTACTAACCACAAACACATTATATCTCATACACTTGCTCATACACTTGCTCAGCTGCCCTGTGAGGCTTGCTGGTGACCACACACGCAGGGCAGGAGAACGTCTCTAACCTGGAGATCATGAAGCTACTTTTATGGCAGTTTCTATAAGTAGACCTGTCCTCCCAGGTCTTGACCACCCATGGTGCTTGCCCCTCTCAGGTTCAGACTCTGGTACGCTAAACTATTTTCTCTAAGGCTCACCTTGTACAGTAGCTCTTGGGGCATACAGGATCTTAGAAGAATTTATGTATGCAGTAGAACAAGCTGAAAAAAAGTTAATATACTTAATGTTTCAGGCTTTTATATATTTACGTTTTGTAATGTTACTGCATGTCAGTTACAATACATTATGGTCAGAATGATGGTTCTTATATCCATTACATTTGCATGCAAGCTGAATCTGTTTTACTTTACATCAGAATTCTAGCATAGTGACCGGCTGGATAAGCCATTTGCATGTTATGAAGCAGTGGTTTGGCACCCTGCCCGGGATTGGTTCCTGCCTTGTACCCTATGTTGGCTGGGATTGGCTCCAGCAGACCCCCGTGACCCTGTGTTCGGATTCAGCGGGTTGGAAAATGGATGGATGGATGGATGTTATGAAGGGGGCTATGGCAAATCCTTCCATTATCTATTTAATTATCCTATGTAGCTATGTAACGTTAAATATTTTAGCGTGATTTAACATATAGTAATATAAATTTAACATTGGCTTGCTAAGAATGGCTATTAAACTAGAATTACTCCTAACATTGTATGGTGTGTTTTGGCCAGAAGGTATTCTGCTGTCTTTTGCAGTGTGTAGAACTTCTACAAGTGACTGGCTGCTCTCAGGTTCCTTGCTGTGCCACCACAAATAAATTACTTCAAGGGCACCATGGTTATCCTGTTTATTAAGGAAAGGTTTTGTGGTGGAATGGAACATTAAAAAAAGTACAGATCTGCAAAACGAAATTTGAAACGTTGTGGATCATTATTCTTGCAGTAATTGGAATACTTATTCATAGTACTTGTATTATTCAGCATTTGTACAACACCACACCCATAATGTTTACTGTCGTCAGTGACACATTAGTATGATTTACTGGAGATATTAACTTGAAAACCATACTTGGCCAAAAGGCAAAATGTTGTGAATATAATATGATGAGTTCCCAGGGAAGAAAGGGTGGTGGAGAACACGACTAGTTTGGGAACAGAGTAACTCCCAAGTTGTGTTAGTACTGCAGGGCTTAAACTTTCTGGCAACACCACAGATTTTTTGGTATATGGACATTTCTAATTCATAAAAATATTAACTGACCGTGAATGTCATTTCATTAAATCAGCAGCAATGACATTAAAAGGCAAAAACATGGATTTTTGGTTTGGATAAATTGTAATAGTATTCTCACAATTACTAATGGTATACAAGTAGGTTAGAATGTTAAATATCATCAGCAAGCTTCTTTCTGTGAGTTGTCATGGGCATACCAACCACGATTCAGAGTCTCTGCTCAGGATAGCTGAGGAAGTCAATAGAAAGAGGTGTTAAAAGTAAATGGAATGAGCTTGATTTGATAAAAAGAGGAATTAAGAGCAACTCCTTGGCACAAAATAGATGAACTACAACCCGGTGCTTGTTTTTGAACGTGTGTTCTAAGAAGCTATAATATGTGAAGAACAGACTAAAATTACATTTACAACATAATACAGATTGTAGGCACAGGCCACAAGCTATTGGTGCTCTACAGTTTACAACCATACTTATTGTGGAGCAAGTCCCATGGCTCACATTAATGCAGCCACTTATTAACAACTTTTAATTAAAAAAAAACGCCAGAGAACTGAAAATTTATTTAACATGAAAATGTCAAAGCATTCTTTCCCATTTTAATTGTTGCACTAAGTATTGATATCTCCTAGCAAAATGAAGCATTTAAAATGTGCCCCTTAGATATGTACAGTACATTTACATTATTTGTATAATTTAGTGAGTTTCTGGATAATTTAGTTTTTATGTTGTTTCAGTTAGTGTAGTTTATATAATAACCCAGTCCAAGGTTTCCAGCACCAGTCTAAAATTTCAGGTTTAGGAATTTTTTCATACTTTAACACCAGGAGCAGCTTTTCAAAGAGGAGATACAATGATGCAAGTTAACAGCATTCCTGCACTTCATGCCAGCCACAGGCTTTATGTAGTGGGATAGCTCATCGTACAGTGTGTGTCCGCTGCCAGAGAACAACTATCTGGTCTAACTCCGATTCCTAGCTTTTTTCACATTTTATCAGTTTTGTATATATTTGTGTACCTCCCTTTACTTATTTGACTACATCTCCTTACTCTTCAGTTTAATGTTGCAAACAATGGATCCGTCTATGAAACTACACCCACTGTTGGCCGACACAGTTCACATTTTTTAAAAAGAGCACGAAGTCTGATTATATTATGTAGAATTTTTTTTTCGGCAATCCTGAAACATCCTCCCTAAAGTCTCCTCTTATAAGGAAAATATGTCATTTTGGGATATTTAGAATTGTGTTGAAAAGACTTATTTTTAGGCAGTAAAATACATCAAATCATACTTTTCTTACTTGTGTTGATAGTGAGCAGCTAGTTTAAAAATAGTTAAGCCAGTAGATTGCAGTAGTTTGTGTGTGTGTGTGTCTCATCAGCATTTATATTACTTGTGAGTTCTAGATTTGAACAATTAGCATAATAATACATTAAGAAAATAGCTTTATTGCAATTATTGATTGAAAATATTTTGGACATGTACTGAATTGCTGTTTTTGTAGAAATTTCTTATTACTGGTGCTGTAATAAGGTCTTTAGGCTCCAATATATAATTGACCTTTTCTTGTGAACCTTCTAAAATAACTTTCACTTTAAATAACTAGTGACCTAATATTTCTATGAATCCATTTTTAAACCCACTTAACCCAGTTCAGGTTCACGGTGTGCCAGAAGTTATAGTCAACTTTAATTGCATGACTGACTGTATGTGCTACTTCAATGCTATTATTTTTTTTTTCTTCTTCAGTGATGCCTCTTTGAATTGTATTTTTATTTAATTTCCGTCTGTACTTTCCTGAGCATTTCACTCTATATACCCATAATTTGTCCATCCATCCATCCATTTTCCAACCCGCTGAATCCGAACACAGGGTCACGGGGGTCTGCCGGAGCCAATCCCAGCCAACACAGGGCACAAGGCAGGAAACAATCCTGGGCAGGGTGCCAACCCACCGCAGACCCATAATTTGTCAAATGTCTTAATTCTAACTTACTATTAAGAGTCAGGCAGCCAGTTTCATATAACCTGTTTTTCCCTTCATTAGTTGAGGCATCAGAAAGTGAGTCATGTCAACAGGGACCCAGGTGCTTTTTTCAGAAAGAAATGGGTTGTGCCAGATATGCTTAGCGTTGCTCAAGGGAGCCTCTGCCGACACCGATCACTTGGCAGTTAATGTCCCCTGCAGTTGTTGCGTAACACCAAACAGCTGTGTAATATGTACTTTAATGGGAATATGTGATTTGGATTTTTGTTCCTGATGAAAAGACGAAAAACTAGAAAGAAAGTTAAAATTAAGCGTTGTTAGAGGAGAGGAAGAAAAGTAATATCATTATCATGTGTCAAGCCATTGTGCAGTTTGTTCCCCCTCGCAGAATCTTTCCCCTTCATTGTTTTGTAGTGTTTATAAGGAACTAACGAGTTTTTTTTTTTTTGGTGACATTTTAAAATAATTATTAAAGTCAAATCTCTGTGTTCTTGATTAGTCGTATGGTGGCCAGCATGATCTGCAGCAAACAAAATGAAAACTTCAGTGCGATAAATCTAAAATTATTCATGTTGCACAATGTAAATGTCAGGCATCCAGCTGTAGTTACAAAATCCCAAACATGTATTTTTGCTAAAATATTATTAAACAAACCACTTCTAGGAAATGTTTTCATGTAATTTGTGTCTTCATTTGTGACAGCTGTGTCAGGAATTTTTTCTCCATTGCCCATAAAAACAAGATTAAAAATGAAAAAAAAAAGTTTCTCAGCAATCACTGCTCATAACTGCATGCTGAATAATAAATGCAAAAAAATATCATTTTTAAATACTAGGGGGCTTCGCTCGCCAACCCCCGTGTTTGGTTTTCCGGATACACACTTTTAAGATTTTTTTTTTTTTTTCTTTGAATTGTTGCTATTTCATTAGTTTCACTTTTATTTCAGAACTTCTGTAAAAACAATTTTTGTAATCTTGCGAGTCCCAATATGCTGAATCTTTTTACTGAGGTCAGGACAGGTTTCTTTGTTTGGAATTTCAGCACAGACAAAACAATCTACTGTACATCATTAGCAGTTAATAATTTTTTTTTTTTACAAAGTAAAAAAGTAAGTCGAGTTCTGCATTGGACTCCCGTCTGTAAAGTCGTGCTATTTTCCTCTCACAGTTCCAAAAGTACATGGAGTTACCAAGGTGATAGATACCCCAGCTTTTGTCTAGGTTTTTGTACAAGGACTAGACAGAATGTTTTTGACTCCTGGGGTAAATGTAGCTTTTTAAATAAGCAGACAGATAAATATATATACATGAACAAAGTAACCAATAAATGCATGTGCGGTAAACTCTGTTTTTGAAATTCTCAAGATTCTTTATTTGTCACAGGCATAGTTATACAGGACAACACGCAGTGAAATGCATCCTGATCCGCTTATCAAAAACTGTGCAAAGTTAGAAGAATATCAGATTAACGAAAAGTCATAGATTGAAAGATAACAGTATAGTAGAACATAATAAATAAGTACAATTATGTGAATAAAGTAGAATTAAGTGTTAAGGTGTAATAGTGTAGTAATTATTGTGCAAAACCAAAGTTAGATTGGTGCATAGTTAAATGAGGCAGTTTGTTTGTTTGTGCTATTGCGATCTTTCTAATTTTCCTACTTTCATATCCTTTAACTTTCTCCACATGTGTGTAGCGCTGTTTTTTTTTTTTTTTTTTTTTGAGCCTTTCTAATTTCACTGGTTTCATAGTCTCTAACCTGCTCTGCATGTGTTTAGCGTCAACGTTTGTAAACATCTTTATGAACTTCTTTCTTTTACTCACTGTCTTTTAATTCTGAGCCGGATTGGATGTGCTTTTTTTCAATTCCACTTGTTCCGGGCTGATAATTACTTATTTTCTGAATTTGCACCTCGATTATTCTTTTTTGCGCTTTTTTCTGTCCAACGCATTTGAGTCTTTCTTCTTCGCTTAGATGTCGACATTTAATTTATAACGTACTGTCCTTATACACTTATACACGCCGAGAGCCCTGGATCTGTGTGTGCTCAAATCCTTCACAAAACTGAATGTTTTGCTGCCTATTGTCCTATTTGATAGATTGTAAGTAGGGTGTGTCTTTGGTCTTGCGGGTCTTTAAAATGTCTTTCGAGAAGGTCACGTATCGTAGACTTGCTTTTTGCTTTCCAGGACAGGATTTCTTTTTATAATAGACGATATTCCTATTTGGTGTGGAAAAAAAATTCAGTAACCTTATTTCCTCTTTGGCCATGAAGTGAAAAACTGTATTCTTGAGAATTAACTAGTAAGGTGTTGTGCACAAAATAGAGGCTTGAAGTCAAAAAGGAGCGTCTTCTTGTTCTAAATGGTATTTACTCTGCTGGAAGAACATCATTGGCTTAACATGTGACTTTTTTCTTTTATGTCTTTAATTAATTTGAATGAGTGTTTCTAAGGTGTATGTAATATTCGGCTAAAAATTTTTACCTCTCAATAAGTTAAGAAATTATAAACTAGCTAACATGGCCATATTTCATTTCAAGAAAGAAGTAACTGAAATATAAGTACACTGATTTCTGTTAATAAATAGAAAAATACTATGTTCGTATCTGACACAGATTATTTTTTTTCCTCAGACAATGTTGGGAATCCTAACACATGGCAGGACTCACTGTTTCTCTTCATTGCTATCTTCTTCTTCTTCTGGTTGCTGAGTGTGTGAGCAGCACCTGTGCAAAGACCATCAGTTCCAGACTGACTCGGATTGTGTGGTACCATCCCACCCACCATATGTGCATACAGTACACTCTAGCCAGGGGGGAAGGTGGTGCTCTTTAAATGATTTTTAAGGATGCCGAATGGAGCAGTGATACTAAATTGAGACTCAACTTCAGTTTGAAGAAATTTAGTTGTATGATTTTTTTTTTATTTAAATAATGATCATAAATAAACATGAAAATGTTGAAGATATTGGTAATTTTGCACTCAAAATAAGGTAGACTTGCCAAACAAAGACAACATGGTCCCTTCCTGCATCTATTCTACAGTTGCAACTACAGTTATCTTTATCTTCATGATATTTTGATTCATGCCTACAAATCATTTTGTAGCATGAAAATAAAACAGGAATTTGTTATTCCACAACTAGTTGGAATACCTAAATTTAAGTCTAATGTGTAGTATACATTGCCCAATGTTAAAATGAGCAACGCTGTTATAATTTCTACTTTAGTTGCTCCGACAGTGCATCTGGTTAGAGGATTCTTTTTAAATAGTGTAAATTTGAGGAATTTGGAATTGACAGGATGATGTTTATTTCTTGAAATTCAACATGTCTTTGTAAAACCAAAAAGAATAACAAGTTGCATCATTTGTAATGCCAAGTACATTGTTTTCCGCGTGAACATCATATTACCTTTTAAAGACTAAATTGTTTGAATCTGATTGGTGGAAAGAAAAATGTTAGTTTGGTCTCCCCAATTCCATGTTAAGATTATTTTTTTATAAGTTTAAAAGAAAATTTATTGAAAATATATAATTGTAACAGTGTATAGAATGTAAGTAAGTATACATACACGTTTTTCATTGAATATGTATAATTCCTTTTGCCAATGTAAGTCTAAAGTGTGTAAATTGTATGTTTATGCTTCTATAATTTGTTACAATGAGAAGAAAAATTATTACAAGATGAGAAAAGTTTTGCGTAATTCCTGATATTTATTGGGGGCTTATACCTGCCAGCTCAAGGTAGGATAGCAATTAATATTTTTATATTTTAGAGTTGTGATGATTGTAGACTGTCTGAAATCAAGCTGATAATGCTGCAGGACACAATATGATCTCACATTATGCAAGTTCATACGTTTTTGGCTCCACAGAGAAATCTTACTCCTAGGTCAATACACCACCGCAGCCTCTTACCAAAGTGTGTTTATATTCTATACATCATGAGCCACGACACAAATGATCTACCTTACCAGGTTTCCTACTGCAATACTCCTTGCACTCTCCATTTTGTTTGTGTGTGTGGGTGTCTATGTAAAGTCATTAGTGCATTGCATACTGCAACTTCTATGTAAAAACAGTACCTGAACAATTTTCTTTTAATGCAAAATTTTAAATAACCTAGATGACTGTGTAACAGTGATCTTTTTATTTGGGTTACTGTTCCTCCAACAATTGATAAATCTGAAATTTGGAAAGTTATCATGAAATTAGTGACACAAGTGTTGAGGTGACAGTTGTTTCACAATATTTTTTTTCTTTTACTATGAGGAATACCTCCAAAGAATTGTGTGGCTACACAAGAATGCCCAGAACAGAACCTTTGTGTGTTTTTGTTAGGTGCTTTTGTCATAACATAAGATTATATGTAAAAGCTTATAGTAAATGATGACTCCTTCTCAAGGTATTTTACTAGAGAATATGCAGAAGTGACTTTATTGTGAATATTTGACTACATTTTAGTTAGCTGGAGAATTGGCAGCAAACTGTGATGTGTGACATTTTACACATTAAATTTCTTTATGGGTGTTCAGCATTTTGCTGTTTGCTATTACATTCATGTTCATGTAACTACTACTACTTCTTTCGGCTGCTCCCGTTAGGGGTTGCCACAGCAGATCATCTTCTTCCATATCTTTCTGTCCTCTGTATCTTGTTCTGTTACACCCATCACCTGCATGTCCTCTCTCACCACATCCATAATTCTTCTCTTAGGCCTTCCTCATTTCCTCTTTCCTGGCAGCTCTATTCTTAGCATCCTTCTCCCAATATACCCAGCATCTCTCCTCTGCACATGTCCAAACCAACGCAATCTCTCCTCTCTGACTTTGTCTCCCAACTATCCAACTTGAGCTGAACCTCTGATGTCCTCATTTCTAATCCTATCCATCCTCGTCACACCCAGTGCAAATCTTAGCATCTTTAACTCTGCTACCTCCAGCTCTGTCTCCTGCTTTCTGGTCAGTGCCACCATCTCCAGCCCATATAACATAGCTGGTCTCACTGCTGTCCTGTAGACCTTCCCTTTCACTCTTGCGGATACCCGGCTGTCAAAAAATCACTCCTGTCACTCTTCTCCACCCATTCCACCCTGCCTGCACTCTCTTTTTCACCTCTCCTCCACAATCCCCATTACTCTGTACTATTGATCCCAAGTATTTAAACTCCTCCACCTTCGCCAACTCTACTCCCTGCATCCTCACCATTCCACTGACCTCCCTCTCATTTACACACATGTATTCTGTCTTGTTCCTACTGATCTTCATTCGTCTCCTCTCTAGAACATATCTCATCTCATATTTCAGAGCTATGGACAAAATATATCAATCTAATTACAACTGGGCCCTTATTTACAAAAATATCTTAATCATAAACAGGATATGCACATTCAAAAATATACAATTTTATTCATCAAATCAGCATTTGCTCTCATTTAACCATGTTTTTGCTATCATTTGAACATATTTAATTGTTACCATTTGCTACATGCACCTGTATATTTTTGTGTCATACCACCTGACGAGGTCCATCTTATATGCCAATCATGGTCCTGTAAAATATCATGACGAGCACTATACCTAAACAATAGAGGTCAAACAAATAGGAAACTGCTGTATGCTTATGTTAGTGTTGTACTAATACCACATGACAATGTGACCACTAAGTGCCAGTGAGAATGGAAAATAAATTGTCAGTGGTTGGCTAAGAGTCGAGACTAAAATTTGCTAACCTCCCGCCAGTCCTCTTTCAAATTGAGACACAGTATTAATATAGCAATCGTATATGTATTATAAACTGCACTAATTTGTACTTGAAAAAATATTTCCAAAAAATATAAAATGATGCTAACTAGCTATTGAAAGCATTTGGCCATAACATCCACTTTCTTAATCTGCATTTAAATATTAAATGGAGAGTACTGAATATTCAGAACTACACAACAGTTTTCAGTTGTTTTGTATAGCCACCCACATTCTCCCAGAATTCCTCTGTCTTCATACAATTTTAATGTTAAGGGCCATCTTATGGTACCGTGTGTGTGTGTGTGTGTGTATATATATATATATATTATATATATATATATATATATATATATATATATATATATATATATATATATATATATAAATAATACAATATAATATAAAAAGATGAAACTGAATATCCTTATGTTTCAACTTACCTTTACAGGTTACTTCTTCCATTTATAAAAAAAGAAACAAAAAACTAAGGAAACAAACCACTGTGTTGACTAGTACAGTACAAGTTTTCCTTTCTTTCTACTATTTGGATGCCATGCTGTACAAATAAACAGCATCCCAGTGGTTAAGTACAATATTGTGTTAAGCAAATTGGATTGATTTGCATTTGTAGTGGACTTCGTTACTCTCTTCTCTCATAAAAAGTATTTAAAGTTTTGCTACCCTTTTAATGGAAATGTATGCATTTCTAAAATTATTTGCCAAAGTTGTTTTTCAGCTTTATGAACAATTCCTTTTGACGTGCACTCCATTTTTAATAGCATACATCAGGGTCATATTAAACAAAGACCATGTCATGTCACTGATGATTCTGGTCTCTCGGTTTCATGCTAGCATGTAGTTTTGAATTCAGTCTCGGTTTTGTAAAGAACTTCACTACCATATTATATCTTATGAAATGAAACCCCTGACGGTCAAGAGAGTCTGCTCTTGAACACCTAAATATTAACCTGTTCTTATAAAGCAAATTACTGACTGACTCCTATGACTGTCACCATTATTTGATGTAATGAAAATTTGCATATTCAAAATGTATGGTTTAACTCGCATCATGTGTTTCAGATATGGCTTAACAGTAAAATGATGTTAAAGCCAGTCTCCAGTAAATTAATGAAGTTGTAAGAACCATTTTTATGTGTTAGATTACAAGAATCCAAAAATGAATTCTGTTCCTATGTGATAATAAAGATTAAAATGACTGCTTTGAGAGATGAGGTGGTAGAGCTGTCAATTCACGTGTCCTGAGTATTAAGAGGGTAATTATTTGCCATCATAAAAAGTAATGTATCAATATCTGAAATTTTAATGAAGTGGACAAGAGAGCATCAAGTGTACTAAAGCCAGACATGTTCTAATCATCCAGGCAGTGACCAATTTTAGAGAGGGTCTCAGATATGGAGAATTGCAGCTGCTCAACTGCAGAGTTGGTGCTTTAGCCTCTGATGATGATGATGATGATGATGACACACTTTTTATATCCACTTTTTGAGAAAAATAACACTTAAAAATGAAAGGGCTAAGAAATTTGTAATTTATTAATATGATGATTAATGTAAAAATAAGAATAAATAAATGTTTGTTTGACCTAGCTATTGAGGTCTGTATTGATTTGAACATGACATGTCAACTACAAAAAATGTATTACTGTTAATGTAAGGTCTGTGTTCTTGACTGTGCGTATAACTTAACATCCTGGCAAAAGTACTTGTATATGTCTGTTATTCAACTAATCTGCTTCTAACATCTCTTAACTGTGTTTTGGTAACAGCATTTGTGTATAAATGTGCAAAATGTTTGCTGAGGAGAGGCAGAAATCACATCTGAAATTTCTTGTGAAAGAAAGAAGACTCTGAGGCTCAGATAAACTGTAAATATTTCATTTTTTTGTTTTCCTTACAAACATTCTTTGTAGTATATAAAATATAATGAATATTAATGAGGCTCATTAACTAAACTTGTCAATACAGTTTCTGTCAATGACGTGTAACATACAGCAGTAAAGGAACAGCGCCATATACTGCGACTTCATCAGTGTTCAGTTTCGTTAGAGAGGTTTATCCTGAAAATATGAAAACAGAACTTCACGCAGCATAAGGTTTTTGTGAAATTACTGAAATGAGTGACCCCAAAATCAAAGTTATACATTTTTTTTTCATGTTTTCTAAAGCTTCTTGTTTTATATGGTTTCTTTCAATGTTGCTTAAGTTTCTTGCATTTAACAGTTTTTATTTATTACTGCTAAATCTCTGTAACGGAAGGGTTACTACAAATAATGCTGCTTGGTAATGGTAGGTGAACCAGAACATAATTGTGAACCCCACCCAAGCAGGATTTCTGTGGCTGGGTGTCTTGCACTTCAGTTTAGTGAGTGCGCCATTCCATCTTTATTTCACATGGAAGACTTGCTGTAGCTCAGACCTCACTGTAAACACCAAGGTAGACGTGAAAAGTGACCTACTGCTGTGCTTAAATCATTGACCAAAATTTTTCATTTTATAATATATTCACATTTAACATCACACAAATAATATGAAATGTAGAATAGCAATGGAAGATAATAATCCTTTTGCTTCAGTGCCTGTTATCCTGTTGTTCAGTGTTTATAGGATGAATGCAAGAAAAAGTTGACCACCATCATGTTGGAACGTACTCGAGACCATCCAGATTGTGCCACAAACAAAATCATGTTCTATGTGATCAATAATGAAAAACAAACTGAAGGTGGTTGCTGGTAGTAAGTGCTGGTGAAGGGAAAAAAAAAATCTGCAAAATGACTAATTCTTGAGTTTTAGTCATTTCTCACCAAGGTAGTCCTGAGGGGGGAAAAAAAACACCTGAATTATTTCCTTCCTTGACCAATCATACGACAGAGTGGGGTTACAGTGTGGCCCCTTACTCCTTTGAACTATCGTGTTCTCCTGTTCTTTTACCACCTCCTTCCATTTCACTTACCGTGGTGCAATTTTTATCCTCTGCAAAGTCTGCATTACCCGCCTCAACACCGTTTAAAACTACATTTTCTTCTTTTGAGCCTTGAGATTTTCTGTTTTAAACAAAAGGGAAGGCATTACACAGTAAAAGAGAGAAATTGGTACATGGAAATTTTCACGGAAAGGTAAACAGTAATACTAGAAGACAGAAGCCATATTACATTAAGATAGGGGAGGGAAGTTGACATCATGAAATCAAAATGATTCTATCACCGTCTTGCCAGTAAAGAGTTTTGCTTGTGCTCTGAAACTAGAATGATAAAAGTGATGAGTTTCAATTTGCAGCTACCAAATGTTCAGGTTAACTTATCCTGACTGGAGTGATTATCGTCTACTCGTGTGTTATAACTGTAAACTACTAAGAGACCGGAAACTCATTTATTAGCCAAATATTTGCTTCACAAAAAATGAGAACTTTAAATGAGAAGGTCCTGCCTGTCACTTCCATAAAAGTGCGGAATTGGCCGACCATGATAACTGTGTCATTTGTGTTTGTTACTTAAACTTGCGTACCCAAATAAAAATATCTTCATAATAATAGCACACAGTTGAGAATTTTAATTAACACCACAACTAAAATGGTACAACTTTCCCACAACTAGGTTTTTGAACCAAGTTGTATTTTTTTATTTTTTAGGTCTGTTTTTATACAAAACAAACATTGCACTTGATGTCGAAGAAACTGAAAGCACTTTAATTAAAGAGAGGGTATAGCTACTGTATGTAACAATTTGAGAAGAATTTCTACAGTATTTATACAGAGATGAGATACGGGTTCTTTTCTATGACATCTTTCTCCATTTTAGGGTTGTGAGGATCCGGAGCCCAGTCTGCCACACATTTCCACAACTCTTAATGAACATCTTTATGGTAACATAGGAACTTCACATATTCCAAGTCATTCAGTTTCTGTAGTTGCTTTGCCCAATTCAATGTTTGAGGGATGCTTGGAGCCTATCCCAA
The DNA here is from genome assembly GCF_900747795.2 of Erpetoichthys calabaricus. Lineage (NCBI taxonomy): Eukaryota > Metazoa > Chordata > Cladistia > Polypteriformes > Polypteridae > Erpetoichthys > Erpetoichthys calabaricus. The sequence continues at coordinate 63,059,927 of NC_041394.2, forward strand.
GTGAATTGAGCACAAGGGAGGAACTAATCCTGGGTAGGACACAAGTTAGTCTCAGTGCCCACCGCCCACCCCATCAGCAGTTAGTCTAGTTAGCTTGTATTCAAAATGTGGAGAGAAACCAAACTACCAGTAGAAAACCTGGGGGTCAGACATCTGACTTGTAAGCCATACCTCACTTTTATGCTATTTGTAAAGTTCACTATATAGTATTACAGGTCCAGTAAAGGCCAACATGAATATGCCAATATTTAGAGCCCCTGTCTATTCATCGATTCTTTACTTTCAGCGTAGCAAGTCATAAAATGTACAAAATTGGCCTCTGTTTATAAAACTGCATACTGTCCTGTCTCTGCAGATGCATTATGGACTCTGTCTGGAGTGATTTGTGGATTATGCATCAGCAACAGAGTGTAGCACTTACTTCTGATGGTAGCACAACCAGTAGACAGCTGCCAGGATGAAGGCTACTAAGATTAGTGCCCCCAGAACTCCAATGATCATTCCAGAGCGATTAAGTGAGCTGCTTACAGAGGATTCTAGAAGCAGAAGGCAAATGAGGTGCGAATAGGTTATCTTTGAGCTTAGGAAACTGACTTCAGGGTAGACATTCCCAACATATTGGAAAATGCTTTGAGTTCTACTTACCTGGCTGGATCTCTTCGTAAGAGTCAAGATCTAGGTGGATAAGAAAAACCCATCTTTAGTGTTGATAGGAAGTAGTCATTTCATAGCCCCAAAACAGGCAGATAAAGTGGCATTTATTAAATATTGACTAAACTAGAACAGTTCCATGATAAAGAATAAAATAATGTTCATATGCATTATTCAAAAGCCAGCCTATTCATTAGAATGCCTCTTAATGAATCCCACACTGCAAATGCCATCAGACTTATCAAGAATGCGCGTGGGACGGTGCATGGGGGTCCACAATTTCAAGTGCCCCCTATAAAACAGGCTTCTACAGAAGAGTAGCAAGAAAGAAGTCATTCCTTAAGAAGGTTCACATAAAATCACATGACATTTGTTACAAAGCATGAGGAAGACTCCATTAAGATGTGGGCAAGGTTTTATGGTCAGTTGAGGTCAAAATGGAGCTTTTTGTGCAGACTTCAAAGAGGTGTGTGTGGCGAAAAACTAACACTGCCCATGGCTGAAGAAACACCATACCTATAGTGAAATATAGTAGTGGCAGCATCATGCAGTGGGGATGCTTTTCATGTGCTGGGAGTGGGAATCTTGTTAGAGTTGAAGGGACAATTGATGGACACATATCACACAATATTGCAGGAGAACTTGTCCAGTCTACTGTGAACGTACTGCTTTCAACATGACAATGACCCTAAGCGCAAGGACAAAGCAACACTGGGATGGCACAAAAACAGAAGGGTGAATGTTTTGGAATGGCCGAGTCAAAGCCCTGATCTTAACCCGATTGAGAATCTATCACACTGTTTGAAAACTGCTGTCCAGAGGTGCCATCCCACCAACCTAGAAGATCTCTGTAAATTCTGCCAAGAAGAATGGAGATGAATCACTCCTGAACATTGTGAAAAACTGGTACATACTTATCCCAAAAGAATTAAGGCTGTTATCGCAGCAAAAGTGTTCTTGACAAAGTATTAAATGTGCACACTTTTTCCATTAAATACAGAAAATGGTTTAGTTTGACTTTGGAAATGTATTTTTACAACATAAGAGTTCACATTAAAAATACTGAATGGATAAATATGTGTACAAATCTTTTGTCATGAAGAAAGTTATGATGACTTTCAAGGGAATTGAATACTTTCGCACGCCACTGTATCCGTTAAAAGAATAGTAACAGAGATTCAAAAATGTCAACTGTTTCCAGAGGAGGAAATCGGCACAAATATCAGGTCAACAAAAGAAAGTAAAATCATGTAAACAGAAGATCTGCCATTTGCCAACAATGGAGGGAGGAACAAATGTACAAGTCAGTAATGTTTGTGGAAAAAAATATTCGTAGAAGGAAATCTGTGAGAATAAGCAAAGATAAAGTGTGATAGAACCAAGCCAGCGTGCTTCCTCCACAGTGACTGAGCCCATTACTCTGTATGTGTGTGTGATTATGTCCCCTTGATCCTTGAATTGGCCGCAGCTCAGATGGTTGTTAGAAAGTGAGACATTGGCCATTTTGATAGTAAGGAAGACTCCAGATTCACCAATGAAAGCCAGGTGGGATACAGTATATACAATAAACAGTCTAATAGCCACAATTGGACTACCCAAAAAATATAAAATTAGAAGTCATACTTGCAATTTTAATGATTCTTGTTTCCTGTCTTTTGTCTCCTGTAAATGACATATGCTGGTATTGTTAATTTTGTCCAGCAGAAACATAACTGATGTCACCGAAAGCTAGAAGTGGCTGTGATTTCCTTGAGGTGCCCTTCCTTACCTACTGTGAATAAAATTGAGCCACTGAGTTCAGTGAACTCCTCATCTGTAGCCACGCACTTATAATCGCCAGCATCCCTTTTTGTTATAGAAGGGAAGACTATTGTCTCATTCTTGACGTCGAGGTACACCGCCTAAAATGTCAAAAGACAACACACTGTTAATGAGCAGATAAACACTCCACCCAGCTAGATCAATGTGTACCTGACTCACGTCTTTAGTCCACACAAAGCTTGGCAGTGGTCTAGCATCAGTCTTACACTTCAGAGTCACCTTGTCCCCTTCCCTGATATCGTCAAAACCAGAGTTTAACAGCAGGGTGATATGTTTCAAAGGATCTGCAGGGAGATATTTTTGTGAGATGATACTATTCTTCCTAAAAGATGACATCCATTATAAAGAAGGTAGTGCACTAATGATCTAATATGTTTTCTAATGCCTATGACAACTCACGGATGAGCTCCAGGGTGCGTTTATCTGATTCCTGAATGCTGATTGGGTCGGTGATGTCATAGCTAATGTGGCATTTGAAGCTAAGCTCCTCTTCCACCTCCCTCGGAGTGTAGGACAACACTGATTTCATTGACGACAGCTGTGTCTTCTGATCCAGTATGATGAAGTTCTTGATGCTGACATCTGTGACGAGACAACAGTGCTCATTCTCACATATCACCTCTGTCAGCCTGTAATATTTCTCCACAACCACACTTACCTTCTTCTGTTCCTTTCAGGATTCTCCCGTTCTTGTACCAAGTTAAATTTCCTGCAGGGTAGCCATCTTCTGAAGTGCATATCATCTGCAAGGCACATTCCAGGTATTAGCACACAGCAGCTTTCAAATTAATGATCGTCATTTGTATATCATCTATAATAATAAAAGGCAAAGCCCTCACTGACTGACTCACTCACTCACTGACTCACTCATCACTAATTCTCCAACTTCCCGTGTAGGTGGAAGGCTGAAATTTGGCAGGCTCATTCCTTACAGCTTACTTACAAAAGTTAGGCAGGTTTCATTTCGAAATTCAAAGCGTAATGGTCATAACTGGAACATATTTTTTGTCCATACACTGTAATGGAGGAGGCGGAGTCACGTATCGCGTCATCACGCCTCCTACGTAATCACGTGAACTAAAAACAAGGAAGAGATTTACAGCACGAGTCACACGCGGGAACGAAGGTAAATGACGTTAATTTTTGACTGTCTTTTAATACTGTGTAAGCATACATATTAACACGTGCAATTAAACGTGTGCATTTACGGGGTGATTTCTCAGGCTTAAAAGCTCACCTTTTATCAAACGCGGGAAGAAAGGTAACTGACGTTGTTCACTGTCTTTTAATACTGTGTAACCATACATATTAACACATGTCCAATTAAACGTGTGCATTTACGGGGTGATTTCTCAGGCTTAAAAGCTCGCCTTTTACTAAAAAGGTAAATGCAAAACTATTTTCAATCAGTTTATTGAAACGCTCCCGTTAAGGATTGCAATAACATATTCGCGAGATAAAAGAACGAAGTAGGGGGAAATGGAGGAACAGCCGCAAACAGCGAAGAGCAAAAAATTAATTAAACAATTGAGAACGGAGCGAGTTAAGCATACAAGCATGTTCATAAGGGAAACAAAGCACGGTGTAAAACGTAAGTTTCAATTAAGTTTATAGAAACGCTCCCGCTGCGGATTGCAATAACATATTCGCGAGATAAAAGTTTAATGAGAAGACACGAGGTATAAACTAACCACACGCCGTGGCGCAACGTTAGGGGCAACAGTTTCAACCATTCTATGATCTGCTTCTCGCAACTGAAAGACGGCACATGGCGGATGTTAGCCGACTTGCTGACCGCAACGTTAGGGGCTTCAACTATGGCGCTGACGCCACATCTCAGTGCCAACACTTTGCAGACTGTACTTAAAAGACACGCCCTCCTCACTGGACAGTTAAAAACACCAATCAAACTAACGATGACATCAAGTATTACCCAATCCAAAGTAGGAAAGGAGGCATCTTCATAAAATGCGTGTGGGATGATTTGCATGAGACGCTGCTTTAAAAAAAAAATGATAAAAAAAATACGGGATAAATCCCGTCCAGTATTGATTCAAAACGGGACGCGCAATTTCATTCTCAAACGCGGCACGATTCCGTATTTTAAAGGACGGGTGGCAACCCTACAGTGCCAGGTAACCACCCATACAATCAGATTGTGATTCAGACTAGGAATGCAATGAATGTAATTACCCCGATTTACATACAAGGCAAAAGTCTTGCAACATTCAAAGATGATGGTTTGGGATAATTAGTACTTATTAAGTACACCATGGCACATTAAAGAGCTTATGAAGCCTTGAACCGAAAAAAGCAAGATCTCAGAGATCGTAAAAAAAAAAATAGGAGGTAATGTCGTTTTACTCGCTGTAGATTTTAGTCAAACATTACCAGTTATTCCACGAGGGAGACCAGCAGATGAACTCAACGCGTGTTTATAATCCATGCTTCTCCCACGCTCGGTTATATCTCGCGTGTTCTCGGGTAGGTGCACCAAAAAATTTATACATTTAAGCATGTAATGGGCAAACAAAAAATGAGGTATACCCGAAGGCACTGCAGTAGTACTTCATGTAACTTTACTTCTTAAATGTTAATGTTTTACTGTTTAATAATTTATATGCTTCTTATATGTTGTTCAAATTCTTTTATCAAAATAACACTGACAGCGCAATGCACGATAACATGGAGTGAATACACCATACGCATCTGCCCACGGCTGCCCTACTGTGCGCAGATAGGAGTTGATTCTACAATAAAATAAAATAAAGATAAAAAGAGTAAAACAATCATCACCCATAAAGCGTGTGTGTGTGTATATATGTGTATATATATATGTTGATATGTGGATGTGTATATGTATATATATATATATATATATGTAGATATGTATATATATGTGTATATGTATATGTATATATATGTTTATATGTGTGTGTGTGTGTATTTTATATATATAAAACACAGCAACACTCATAACAATGACAACACAATTACATTGACAATCATGTTACGTTATTTTTAAAATGTTTCCTTTTTTTTTTCATTCCCTCTTTAACACACTACTTCTCCGCTGCGAAGCGCGGGTATTTTGCTAGTATTTTATAAGCAGGAGTATTTTTAAAGAAATTGACAGTATTATACAGGGTGAACCAAAATGAAGTACCGCATTTCTCAACGTCGTTGCATGACGTAGAGGCAGCTGAATGAGTTGGGGTGGGGGGGGTCCTTTGATAGGCAATCCCTTGTAGTTTTCAGTAGGCAACATGCCTTGGTGTGATGCGCCCCATGCTTTCGCTGTCAAAGCATTCTTCAAATCCATCATCACTACACAACGCGCCTTCCAAATGCACTTCAGCATTCCTCCTAACATTGACATCCCAAATCAGAAAACAATTCTTGAGTGGGTAGCTAAATTTAGACAGACGGGTACAACATTGAACAGAAAATTTCCAGGCCGTCCTCAGACTGTACGAATGCCTGAAAACATTCATGCTGTAAGGGCATCAATTTTGCAGTTTCTTAGACGTTCAGGGTGCAAACATGCTTTTGTCTTGGACATTTCCAACACGTCTTTGAAGAGGATTTTGCATGAGGACCTTAATTTCCATCCATACAAAATGATGGTAGTGCAGTAGGTCTCAGAGAGACTGGGAGAGCTGTGCATGAACATTCTGCATACCGTTCATCGAGACGCCGTCGTCATGTGAAGCAACGAAGCACATTTCCATTTGAATGGTTCTGTAAATAAGCAAAACCTTCACTATTGGGCTGAAACCAACTCTCGTGAAGTTCATCAGTGAGCATGTTACAGTTTGGTACACCGTTGCAGAATTTGGCATTGTAGGCCCTTACTTTTTTGAGGAGGGGCAAGCAACAGTCCCCGTCATTTCAGAACGTTACATTGACATGCTACAGAACTTTTTGTGGCCCCAACTGTAAGAAATGGATGGGGTGGATGTCCATTTTCAACAGGATGGAGCAACATGAGCAATCCATGCAAGTTTTGCAGGAGAACTTTTCACAGAAGTTGATCTCCTTGGGTGGCCTTCACATTCACCTGATCTTGCTCCGTGTGATTTCTTCTTGTGGGGCTGTCTCAAGTCGAAGGTATACACACACCGACCTCAAAACCTTGAAGCCCTCAAGGACGCTATTCCCCTTGAAATGGCCAAACGAATCATGCGAGTGTTCAGAAATCGTCTCGAAGAGTGTATCGCTAATGGTGGCCACCACCTTGAAGACATCATTTTTAAAATGGTGAAAAAAATCAGTTTGTATACCTTTTCTTGTGTAGTAATGAAATTTATTTTATCTTGTAGCATTTTTGTAGAATAAATATTTGAAATGTGGTACTTCATTTTGGCTCACCCTGTATAAAGAGTGGCATTGGTAGTTCAGCAGTTGGCACAACTGCCAAGTCACATCTCAGCCATTGTGCGGTCTGTGCAGATTATTCTCCGCATCTGTGTGGGTTTGCTGTGGACACTTGGACACTCTGATTTTTTTCCTTGTCTATGTGGTGTTCGTACTTTATTAAATAAAGACACTAAAATGACATGGCTTGTGTCCTGTGATCTGCCAGCTTCCCATCCTGCCTTGTGCCTCATACGAATGAACACAGTATGGCTTCTCACAACTCTCCTGCCATTCATGGAGGTTTTCTATAAGTGCAGCAGTTACTTTAATAATTCTTTGCATTTATATAGCACTTTTCTCACTACTCAAAGTGCTCAGCAATTGCAGGTTAAGGGCCTTGCTGAAGGGCCCAACAGAGTAGCGTCCCTTTTGGCATTTATGGGATTCGAACCGGCAACCTTCCAATTGCCAGTGCAGATCCCTAGCCTCAGAGCCACCCTTTACTGGTCACTGCTGGACAATAAACCAAAATGGGCACAATCGGGCATACACAAGGTGCAACTGGCAAGCATGCTTGTGTTTTCTATTTCATTGATTCTGCAATAACATCCATGATGAGTAAACACACAGGCAAAAGTACACCAGCATTAACAAGTGTTTTGTACAAAGCATTTATTGTGCACACCATCCATACGCAAGATCTACCTTTGACTGGTCAGTTTACTAAATTTGCAACTCAGATAAATCAGTTTTGAATAGTAGAAAATGTATAAATTATATCAATAAAAATAAAGTATTATTAAAAAAAAACAATAGCACAGTAATTTGTACTGCTGTTTCAAAGAATTCAAAAGTGATGCCCAGTTGCTTTTGTTTTTTTTTGGGTAAACAAATGTAATAATTTTGAATTGAAAAAAAACTTTCACATTACCTTTGCCAATTTTGCCCACTTATCACAGCTTTCTGGCCTGAAAGTAATTTCATAAGGGTGCAAAACCAGCAATACACAAGTCTCACAGAGCCATACATCTCAAGACAACCATTAGTGAACCCGCCCTGAAAGTGGGTGGGAACAATCAGACAGCTCATTTAGTTTTAGATTTCTAAAGAAGGGGTCCCCAACTCCAGTCCTGGGGGCCGCAGTGGCTGCAGGTTTTCATTCTAACCCTTTTCTTAATTAGTGACCTGTTTTTGCTGCCAATTGACTTCTTTTGAATTACTTTTAATTGAATTGTTTTTTAAGATTTGCTCCCCTGAATTTCTTCATCTTTCCTCTGTAAACCCTAGAGATGGTTGTGCCTAAATGCATTGAGTTGCTGTCATATGATTGGCTGATTAGATATTTGCATTAGCAAGAAGTTGAACAGGTGTACCTAATAAAATGGCCACTAAGTATGTACACACACACACACACACACATTGGTTTGTGCAAGTTCATTTTGAGATATATGCGTGTATTAGTGAAGCGAGCAGGTATATATATATATATAAATATAAATAAAATCTATAGATGCTTAAAAAATTAAAGGAACACTTTGAAAACACATCAGATCTCAATGGGAAAAAATCCTGCTGGATATCTGTACTGATATGGACTGGGTAATGTGTTAGGAACGAAAGAATGCCATATCATTTGATGGAAATGAAAATTATCAACCTACTGAGGGCTAAATACAAAGACACCCTGAAAATCAAAGTGAGAAAATGATGCAGCAGGGTAGTCCATTTTGCCGAAATTTCATTGCAGCAACTCAAAATCATACTCAGTAGTTTGTATGGCCCCCACGTGCTTGTATGCATGCCTGACAACATCGGGGTTGGGTGGCCTGCTCCTAATGAGACAATGGATGGCACAGAGCTCCTGGACAGTCTGAGGTGCAACCTGGTGGCGTTGGATGGACCGAAACATAATGTCCCACAGGTGTTCTGTTGAATTTAGGTCAGGCGAGTCAATGGTATCAATTCCTTCATCCTCCAGGAACTGCCTGCATGCTTTCACCACATGAGGCAGGGCATTATTGTGCACCAGGAGGAACCCAGGACCCACTGCACCAATATCTAATGGCAGTCAAGGTGCCGTTGTCTAGCCTGTAGAGGTCTGTGCATCCACCACCATACTGGTCATGCTGAACGATGTTACAGGCAGCATAATGTTCCCCATGGCTTCTCCAGACCCTTTCACGTCTGTCACATGTGCTCAAGGTGAACCTGCTCTCATCTGTGAAAAGCACAAGGCGCCAGTGGTGGACCTGCTAATTCTGGTATTCTATGGCAAATGCCAGTCGAGCTCCACAGTACCGGTCAGTGAACACAGGGCCCACTAGAGGATATTGGGCCCTCAGGCCACCCTCATGAAGTCTGCTTCTGATTGTTCGGTCAGAGTCATTCACACCAGTGGCCTGCTGGAGGTCATTTTGTAGGGCTCTGGCAGTGCTCATCCTGTTCCCCCTTGCGCAAAGGAGCAGATATCGGTCCTGCTGATGGGTTAAGGACCTTCTACGGCCCTCTCCAGCTCTCCTAGTGTAACTGCCTGTCTCCTGGAATCTCCTCCATGCCATTGAGACTGTGCTGGGAGACACAGCAAACCTTCTGGCAATGGCACGTATTGATGTGCCATCCTGGAGAAGTTGGACTACCTGTGCATCCAGGTATCACCTCATGCTACCAGTAGTGACACTGACAGTAGCCAAATGCAAAACTAGTGAAAAAACAGATGAGGAGGGAAAAATGTCAGTGGGCTCCACCTGTTAAGCTATTCCTGTTTTGGGGGTCGTCTCATTGTTGCCCCTCTAGTGCACCTGTTGTTAATTTCATTGACACCAAAGCAGCTGAAACTGATTAACAACCCCCTCTGCTACTTAACTGATGAGATCAATAGTCCAGAAGGTTCAGTGACTTGATGCTATGTGTTCCTTTAATAACACATGCAGAGAAATGGCAGACTGTGGTCTTTTATGTCTAGTAGCTTTTCCAGAGCAGAGCCAACATGAGGCAGCAGTGACCAATCAGAGTGACCCTGTTAAATGTCATTTACATATCAGCGCCCACCATAGAAAACCTCACACTGTTCTCACTCCATCTGAACGAGTGTGGTGCTGAGGGGTCACCCACCACATGGCTGCACTCGGGTCCTAATCTGGGATCCTGAGTTGGTTTGTCATGTGGTGGGTGCGGCAATGCGCTGTATCAGTGTGTGCTCCTAACCTCCTCCTAACCTCCTCCTTCAGATGCGCTCAGTTTGGTGTTGCGGTTGACGTGCTCAGTCTTACCTCAGCTGGATCGTCCACTTTCACATGATTTCGAATCATTGTAATCTCTGGTTTGGTGGGAGGCTCTGGAAAAATCAAGTAAAACAGAAAGCAACACGTGAGTTTTAATTTTGTGTGATGACATTTGGTTTTCTGCTGTTTGATACACACAAATATATAATTACTATTTGTATAAATATTTCATTTGCTGTGTTATAGTCAGCATATAGAAGAGCAAACTATTAAATAAAGTCCATATGTTAAAATAGGCCTAGAATATTGCGTACGTTTGGAGAGTAGAATTTCAGCCATTTTCTTAGTTATTAATGAAACAATCGTCTTTTGCTTTAATTTTAACTGACTTGCTTTTTTTACGAATCAGAACCCTTATTTGTGTTTTTTTTTCCTTTAACCAGCACCCAAACAATAAAGAGACGGCCTGCTCCCATTTTCATCCAAGCCTTCATCTTCAATAATATATTTGAAATTAAATAGTGAAGGTCTGAGAAATACTGATCTGCTCTGGTCCACAAAATGTTTGAAAAATGATCTGAGAAATAAAAAAAGAAAATCAACAGTTTTGAAAATGTCTAGTGTAGCAGAATGAGAGAACTGACAATAAGAAGATTAAACAATCTACTCTATATATAAAATCCTAACCCTAAAAGTGCAACGATTTTATGTGATGTTTTTCTGTGATGTTTTTTGTCACGCTTTAAATCGGGCTTATTGTAATGTGATGTTATTAGATTTTCAGATTCTTATTCCGTTTTTAAATTATAAACTAAAAAATATCAAGAACTCACATCTCGCGAGACGAGACTTTGTGCCAGAAGATTTAATCACGACCAGGGACGGAAATAAAACACAAAGAGTAGGACAGCTGCTGTACAGGCGTCTAAATGTTCAAAGTGCCGCACGAGATGCAGATCACGTGACACGTTGTTTCCCATTGTATCATGGTTTAAGAGGGGGTTTCGGAAGAGCGACCGCATCTTCTTGGGGTGCATTCAGTCCCCTTCTTCACAATTCCAGTGGCTGACTGGCCGCAACTGGGGGCTGGGCACTGGGGGGCTTTCCCCCCTAGTGTTAAATAAAAACCAAAACTGGCAGTTTAGGAAATTGTTTGGTGTGAAAATGGTATCCCATGAGGAAAGGTGTCTGTGACTCCTGAGTTAGCTGGGCATCTGTTGGCGCACTTTGCTTCTCAATATTCTTTTTGTCAATGGTTACGGCTGATGGTTACCATTTTTCAATCTTAAAAAAGCCAGTCGGGTTAAATCAAGATAAAACAATTAGAAAAGAATTTGTTTCCATTTGTAGCATTAGTTGGTTATTAATTAAAGAAATACCAAGAATGAAAACCTGCAGCCACAGTGGCTCTCTGGGATCTGAGCCTGGTACCCCTTATGTACATTTAATATTACAAGGTAATGTAATCAACAAAAAGAAAAAATAGTCCATGTATAGTTCTTCAAATAGACAACAAAAGAAACTCTCCTTCAACTTTCACACTTACAAGTACAGTCAGCATGTAGACAACTACATGTGAATAACTGTGAATTTCCCATTGGGATTAATAAAGTATCTATCTATCTATCTATCTATCTAACTAAACACATTCATATTAAATCGGCTGCCAGTGCCCACCAGGAGACAAAACCTTTAATCTCCCGAGCTGCCGGCCCAGTGCCACTGGTGTTGGATTGCTGCAGAAAGTCCGTGTAGCAGCCATAACAACATAGCTTGGCAACACAAAATGGCAGCATGAGTGATAGAAGCAGCCAACCCTGGCACTAAAACTGGCACAAAGTACTGTGGTTAGCAGTTTATACACAAAACTATGTATTTTTGTCAAGCGTATTTGGTTTAATGACATACAACAACTAAACAAAATAGTAAACTATTAATAGGCTATGCTTAACATATCGACACATTATTAGACCTGATTTTTTAAGGGCTAGGGTCTATCCTAGCAACATTATGTACATGGAAACCCTGGACAGGATGCCAGTCCATCACAAAGCCCACTCTTACTCACATACACACACATCTTGAGGTCACTTTAGAACAGGCATGTCAAACACGTGGCCCCCGGGCCCGCAACAGAAATCTGTGCGGCCCGCATGACAGATCCTGGTTAGCACTAAACTTGTACAAAATGATTACTGTCGTTTGTGATTGAATCATTCAGCATCTTCGGCGTTACTTATTGACTTTTCTTACTTCTGCCTTACCGGATACGTCATCAGCCAGTGTAGCCACGAGCCTTGTCCAAAGGTAATGAGCCGCGACGTCGCAACTGAAGTGCAGCCTGCAAAGCAGGGGCGGCCTTAGGCATGTGCAAACTGTGCACCTGCACAGGGCCGCCACGCCAATACTGTATATGTTGAATATAAAACAGAAAGACGGCAATGTGCCCGAAAAACATTGTGTTTGTTAATTAGTACGCTGTATTTACTAATGTCGCTCGAGTCGGAGCAGTAAGCTATATGTAGTATTATAGCGTTCTGCCGTAATGAGAATATCATGGGCCGCCACTTGGTTTTCAAGTTACGGACACGCGTATATAGAAGCGTGTCATGAGCACGAGGCGGCTATGCAGTGTCCGCAATCGACGTGGCCATCCGCCGTGCATAAGATGGCATATTGACATTGGCGGGCGAAGGGGCCACCGATTCTTTCTCTGCCCAGGGCCGCCACGAGCCTACAGCTGCCCCTGGCATGCTACACTACTGACTGGGCTGCTGAGACTGGCCACTGGGCAGAACTGACCATCACGAGTAGTAATAGCTCGCATATTTTCACGTTTTTTTTGCTCTAGTTTCATGTAATTTTGGGCTAGTATTGTAACGAACAGTTAGTGCAGACTACAGCTGAAGATCTGAAGTGGACGCGAGAAGTTAGTGAGTTGTTTATTAACAAATGTTTGTGATTTTGAGTTTGTAAAATTAGTGTAGGTCAGGGGGCTTTTTGCATATCGGCTTATTTTACAATAGAAACTTTGAAGTCAACTTAGTAAAGTAAAATTTGATTTTTAGAGGATTTGTTTTTCAACTTGAATTACTGAGCAATGAATTCAGTGAGCGTTTTCGTGATTTCAGTTCACACGAACAGGGCTTTGTGCTGTTCTCTTACAACGTTGAGAATGCGCCTGAGAATATCCAAATGAAATTGATTGAACTGCAGTCAGATTCTATTCTGAAGACAAAATACAACTAAGTTGGTGTGCCAGGCGTGTATGCTTACCTGCCACCCTCGTATGTGCAGATCCGTAAGTTGGCATCGAGAGTACTGTCTATATTCTGAAGCACTTACCTTTATGAGCAATTGTTTTCATTAATGAAAACTACCAAAACCCCACATCGCTCAAGACTTGCTGTCGAGCACCTTTCATCCCTCATAAAAGTTGCAGCTGCACAAGATTTCAAGCCTGATATTGACGAACTGGTTACTAACAAGAGATGCCAAGTGTCGGGACAAAAGAAATAAATCTCAGACTGTAAGACTCCTACTGTATGTAAGCAATGAATATAATATAATGAATATAATAATATAAGGACCTAGCTAAGAGGCTAAGACTCTAATTGTACGCGGTTGTACAGAGATTGTATGGAAATAAATTGCTTTTCTTTAAACTTTAAGTGTTACATTTTTTAAAGTTTTCAGTATTGGAAAGAAAGCTACAGTAACTTTGTATAATAGTATTTGTTGCAGTGCGGCCCGCTGATGCACGTATGGCAGTCGAAGCGGCCCACCAATGGCAGTGAGTTTGACATGCCTGCTTTAGAATGAACTGAACATGGAAATCTTTTGAGATGTGAGAACGACGCACTAGCTGGTAAAGGACAGGCGCAGGATTCACACCCAGGGTACTGCGTCCATAAGTCAGTATTTCTGACAACTTCACCACCAAGCAGTGATCATAATTACATTGACTGCTGGAAAATTTAAAATTATGACTGCCCTTGCTGACTAATAATGCAGTTTTAGATAGAATGATACATGAGCCATTATTTGATTTGAGCAGATCTTTCCGGCCCAGTCAGTGTTGGCTTCCTTGTGTCTGTGTTGGCTTTCTGACATGTCAGTAGTGTGAGTGTGTCCTGTGTTGGACTGCTGTCACATTCATGCCTGATTCCTTCTTTGTCCCCCATTGTCCTAAAAAAGGACTTTGGCTCCTAATGGTACTAATTGATAAAGGGTTCCGAAAATACTGAATTGTGTCCATTTAAACAATTGTAGTCATCTACCTAAAATCTCCCAGCTTCACCCATCAACATGTCTATACTGTATGCTCATAGCACTTACTTTGGAAAGACTCAATATAGTCTAAAATGCTAACCCTAATACAATACCAGTAATGTTTATAAAAATAATTGTCCAATTGTCTAGCAAAAAAATAAAACTTTCCTTTTTAAGGAAAACATTTTTGTGTTTCTTTAGGGTGATAACTGAATACATTTTCTATTCAGTAATCGTATATTTGTATAGATTTATATATATTTATTATATTTATTTTATTTATTTGTATATATTTATAATTTATATCTATTTATAAATTTATAGATTCATTATTTATATTTAATTTTAAATAATTTATTTATTGTTTAGTGTAAAGAATACAGTGAAATTCTTATTTGCTTATGTGTGTATATTTAAAACAGTTTACAAATAATCAAATAATAAGTGTTTTGAATTAAAAAAGATATTTAAAAACAAAAATATTGAAAATGTTGCCTGGCTTTCCCACACAGGTGATGTAAAGCAATGGGCCAAATGAGAACGTCTATAGCTCAGGCAGCGGCTATCAGTGATCTTACGTGAGATGTTGAGGCTTCGTAACGTACTCCGAGTAATCCAGGACATATTCAGTGAAGCCTGTATCGGAGATTGTATCATGTCAGACATTCGATGTAATCGATGGCATGTGAAGCCACCATACACATTATGCGACTGGCTTGGCCGATGGCTTGAATCACAGAACAGGATATCAGACTACTGGGAGAGATGGCAAAGATTTGGTATTAAGGATAACAAGCTAGCAATGGGATTTTTCTGTAGTCCAGCCCCATTTGTGCCCAGTGAATTAATTCTTTCTCTTTCCTTTGAGAATACCCAAAGAAAAATGCAGCCCTAAAACGGTTAAAAAAATTGTTTCTAAACAAAAATGAATAAATTCTTCCTTTAACAGGATTTATTTTTCGGTTTCACATGACGCTTCTCACCTACAGGTTAGAAAAGCACTTTCACTGAGCTTTTCTATGTCATTGTAAGCACAGACATACTGATCCTCTAGTTAAAGAATTCGGATGTGAGCGTCAGTAGGCTTTGTGCCCTAGAGACCAAGTTACCTAAACTACTGTATTCTATAATATTTTGGTAATTATTTACCACTCTGATGCTGATCTTTCTGATCATAAAATAGGTCATTGTGATAGCAATTGATGAGAAGAATTCATAATTAATTGCTGCATTTCGGTATTTGAGGGTTCCTCTTGAGTGCTTCTTTCTCTTACACGATTTGGCTCAAAAACTAATCAACACATCTTCATCTCAAAACAGGCTTAAGTTTCGAGTTTGGTATTTTTTCGACCAGCCGTTTTAGCTCACAACTGTCCTCAAAAAACTGTGACACACAGACAGACACACACATCCATCATTGAGATATCAGTGTTTTCGGTATCAGGGGATCCTAAAACATCGAGATCCATTGAAAACCGGAAACCGAAATTTTTGTTTCACTCCTCCCCCATAGACGATAGGTTATGGTGGGGGAGGGCGCAAAGCAAAGACAACCAAAGACCAATTATTCATATGCATTTGATGCATTATTAATAAATTGATTGTGTTTACAATAATATACAGTAGTTATTACACAAACAGTACATGATGCACAGTATCCAGACTTAGAAAGACTTATAATTATAAAAAACATTAATTTAAAGGCCAGGTGAGAAATAGCAAATCCTTGATTTGGCTTATAGCATTTTTCACATGCTGGCAACAGAGAGTGTGTATGACACATGAAGAAATGGACCTTTTTTTGAACCACTTTGACGGAATGTTTTGGTTCTTCAAGAAGCTTCACGTCACCATCACTTGTTGCTCTCATGCCACTGTCCATGCCCTAAAACAGACTTGTATGTTAAAAACTCTACTATGTATCCTCATGCCAAATCCCACTGGTAACACCATTAAAATTGAGGTTGAGTTGAGTAAGGACTCAAAACCGCTCTTCACCAACCTGAGGTTGAACACTGACTTCAAGTTCAGAACCCCACCACTAAGAGATCACATAAGAAACATAACTTGATTGATGCAAAGCAGAAGGTCCATGGCCTAGCAGCTGCATTATGGCTGCAAACTTGTATGTCAAATATTGTTACAATACAGTATACTGTATGAAGTCATGCTAAAAACTTTGAATAATATGGTTTTACATGGAAAGAGTATGAATAAATAATGCCAAGTGTTATGAGCATGGAGTGCAGAGCCACAAAAGCAGAACAATCAAAACGGCAAAACAAAACGGTAAGAGCAAATTCGAAACAAAGAACAAAGCAAAGGACAATCAACAGATTGAGGATCCTAACACTAGGCCCACTTGAGCAGAAAGCTACCTAACTCTAAAAAGTCTTTTTCATCACAGAGTTTATCCAGTGATGGATTGTGGTAAAGTGAGTGAGTGAGAATGCAGACAGCTGTAAGAAGAGCCCCTGAAAAGGAGTGTGAGGCCAACACTCGGGGGTAGTTAGAAGCGGTCACTCCTGCCGAGCTGGTCCGAGGAGCTAGAGTGATGCTGGAGTTTGGTCGGCTCACCATGTATGGCTGGGTTGGTAGCCGGGGTCAAGGAGGCTTGGGGGGAGAGTCCCAGTGTGAGTGCCCTGGCTGTTGGGGACCTGAGTCTCGGTCTGATGATGGAGCCTGTAAGTAGCCGTGGGATGGACGGC
Source organism: Erpetoichthys calabaricus (assembly GCF_900747795.2). Classification (NCBI taxonomy): domain Eukaryota; kingdom Metazoa; phylum Chordata; class Cladistia; order Polypteriformes; family Polypteridae; genus Erpetoichthys; species Erpetoichthys calabaricus. The sequence goes on from NC_041394.2 coordinate 63,076,959, forward strand.
AACTGGATGTGTGGAAGGTCAGCTGCGTCTGCAGATAAGACGCCTCCTCTACTGCAAGGCCCATGAGGGACTAGCAGACGAGCCACCAGTTAAGGATGAAAAAGGCGTCGGGTTTTTAGAAAGAACGTTCCTGCCAGTGGATTTTCACCTCGTTTTAATGATTATTTATTAATTTTTTTAACCTCCACCTTTTGCACATGTTTTAATGGATTATTTATTTAGCAGCTTTGAGCACTACACTTTGGACACTGTTTTTGATTTGTTTTTAATAAAAGCACTGAACACTTTTGCACCTTCCCCTTGCTTCATGTGGTGTCCTCATTGAACAGCTCATCCCGGTCATGAGTATCGACTGCTATATTTGTACTAGAAGACTGCACAAAGTCACGGATTGTGGTGAGATGTGACCAGGAATAGTGAACAAATTGGTTTCCCATTACAAAATAAACAAAACATTAAAAAATTAAATATCAAAATGAAACAAAGGAAGATAGTCAAAACCATACAATCACTATAGCATCATCAAATATGTTTTGTGTTTTTGTCACGTAGAGTTAGATATTCAGTGCCTTCAGAAAATATTCAGACTCCTTTACATTTTTTTTTACACATTTTGTTATGTTGCCACCTTATGCTAAAATCATTTTAGGAATTTTTGCAAATTTATTAAAATTAAAAAATAGAAATATCACAAGTATTCAGACCCTTTGCTTTGAAATTTGGCCCAGGTACATCCTATTTTATTGATCGTCATTGAGATGTTTCTGCACCTTGCTTGGAGTTCACCTGTAGTTAGATCAAATGACTGGACATGATTTTGGAAAGGCGCACATCTCCTTATAAAGGTCTCACAGTTGACAATGTGTATCAGAGCAAAAACCAACCATGAGGTCAAAGGAACTGCCTGCCAAGCTTAGAGATAGGATTGTGCGAAGGAACAATTCTTGGAAAGGCTACAGAAAAAAATCCTGCAGTATTGAAGGTTCCCAAGAACACAGTCACCTCCATGATTCTTAAGTGGAGTACGTTTGGAACAACCATGACTCTTCTTGGACCTGGCTGCTTGGCTAAACTGAGCAACTAGGGGAGAAGAGCCTTAGTAATAGACATGTCCAAGAACTTGATGGTCAGTCTGGCTGACCTTTGGAGAAACAAGGTGGAGATGGGAGAAACATCCAGAAGGACAACCATCACTGCAACACTCCACTCATCTTAGCTTTATGATAGTGTCATCAGATGACACATGAAAGCCCACCTGAAGTGTTCAAAAAGGCACCTAAAGGAATCTCACACAGTGAGAAGCAGGATTTTGTGATCTGATGAAACTATGATGGAACTATTTGGACTTAACTCTAAGTGTCACGTCTGGAGGAAACCAGGCTTATCATAAATATGATTCTAGTGGTGATACGTGGTGGTGGCAGCATCATACTGTGGGGTTGTTTTTCAGTGGCAGGGACTTCGAGACTAGACAGCATTGAGGGAAAGCTTAATGGAGCAAAGTACAGAGATATCGTTAATGAAAACCTGCTCCAAAGCGCCCTGGATCTCAGACTGAATCCAAGGTTCACCTTCCAACAGGAAGCACAAAACAAAAACAGATATGGACAAGTCTGTGAATGTTCTTGAATGACCCAGCCCCAAACAAGCAACTCTGGAGAGACCTGATGGTCTCCATCCAACCTGACAGGATGTACAGAGGAGAAGGACGTTGGGAGCATGTGCTGATTACAGCATGTTGCCGCACCCACCACACGGCCAGCCACCCGGATTGAGATCCGAGTGCAGCCACACAACGAGTGACACCTCAGCACCACACTGGAATAGTATGAGGTTTTTTTTTTTTTACAGTGGCTGGAGTGCCACCAAACCCCAAGTTTTCCATGCAAGTGTGAGAACCTGCTTGTGGGGCTGGATGCAGGTTCACGTCATACCCAGGACGGAACAACTGCAAGTTAAGAGTCTGGCTCAGGGGCCCAACAGAGTAGAGTCACTTCTGCCGTTTATTGGATTCGAACCAGCAACTGTCTGATTGCTGGCACAGATCCCTAGCCTTACAGCCACCACTCCATGCAGAGAAGAATGGTAGAAAACACCTAAATCCAGGTGTGTGAAGCTTGTCACATCAAACAACAAGAAGACCCCAAAGGTGCTTCAACAAAGTACTGAGCAAAGCATCTGAATACTTGTGTCAGATTCTTATTTTTAATAAATCTGCAAAAATTTCTAAAATTCTGTTTTGTCATTCTGGGGTACTGAATGTTGCTTGACGAGGGAAAAAATTAATTTAAATGATTTTAGTACAAAGCTGCAGCATAACAAAATGTGTACAAAGTGAAGGAGTCTGAATACTTTCTGAAGGTACCGTATATCATTTTAAGAACTGATGAGAAACATATTAGTTATGTAATATTATGTAACACCATGGAAGTGAAAAGGGGTGAATTTACTTTTTGACATAACAGTGGTCCCACACACACATTAAGGTGTGTCATGCATGTGCGTCGGTGAATCTCCTTACAGACTATGTAATAATCCACCAGGATGAGAGGGGGCGCCATCACTAACATTGTCACCACCTCTTTTCTCCACAGTGCCCGGTGAGGGCAACTGACTCCACCCCTTCCGGCCCACCTTTCATAAACATGCCAGAAGGAGGCGTCATTTTGTCAAGAGCAACCCTCTAGACGGAGTTCCCAAGCAGACTGACCTTAACTCATGGCTGGAAGCCGAATACATTTTTTCTTTTCTTTTGTAGCCCGAAACCCCCAGGGCAAATACAACAAAAAGCGTATCATTCGTTTGAGTTAGATATTAAATGAGACGGCCTGGTTGGCGCCCAAAATTTTCCGTTTTGCACCCTGTTATTCCTGCACCACCTGGCCACAGTTAGTAAGGATGGTGACCAAGACGCACAGCTCTGGCTCACAGACTATTGATACACCAGTTGATGCCTTACGGTAAGTGTGGAGGTAAATGATCCTGGTAGGCGTCTGACTTCCCGAAGTGGTCGAACACTGATAGAGACCTTGATCAAACCACTTGAGTGACGACAGGACTAGAGAGCCGTCCGAGCTTAGACTGATGCGCGTACTGTAGTTACTGTTTAAGGTCTTTGTCTCGCCTTTGAGGGAGGAAAAAAGCTCCATTCCTCGCGTGCCTGAGGTGTCCTATAAAAAAATGGAAAAAAAATGTTTCACTAATATTGCAATTCATTTTAACAGTAAACAGTCTCATGTCGCACACGCAAAAAAATCTTTTCATTAAAAAACAGTAATTCGTGGGAAAGTGAAACTTTACAACAAAACAGCATTTTTTAAGGTGGCACTTTCATTATGTCTGTTGCATACGCTGATCCTGAAAAACTGGACAGCAAAAGAGCTGAAAAAACTGCAGAAAAGTTCGCGCCTGCCGAGGTTCATCAAAGTCTTAGAATCCCCAAATTGCATACTAATGATGGGAAGGGTCCCGGAAAATAACAAACCAAATGAAAAAAAAAATCTAAGGAAATTTTGGATTTTAGAAATTGAACCTTTTCTCTTTTTCCATTTCAAGTCTCGTCCTGATAACACAGTTTGTATCCTACACCCAAAAAAGATAATCGGTTTAAACTCATTTTAACAAAAATGGCAAAACATGACAGAAGCCTGTGGCGTGGAGATCTTACTTTACATACAGGGCCGCACTCGGCCTAGTCATGTCGCTTAAATTTCGATTTTAGACTGGTGGAGTAGTTCACATTGGCATCAAGATGGAAGCCCAAAACTAGCTTTGTGACTTAAATGGCATATCACTAGAGGCCAGCACACATATACTAGACGCTGACCCATCACTTACTCCATATAAGCCCTCATCTGATATTCCAGTAATGTACACTCAATCACTTCAAAAGCAGAAAGGTGATAAATTTTGACTTACGGCTTTCCACTCCACAGCAGAGCCAGCTTGATGGCATGGAAGAGTGGCGTCTTCACCAATCCTAAGGGTCAGCATATGCATTGAACCTGTAGGAGTGAATGTTAAAAGGAGAGGCGGTCATGACAAACCTTCAGCTGGTAGAGCAGCAGTAAACCATCAACTACTGTAAGTTGTGCAATTCCAGTGGCAGACAACATCGAAAACAACATCTCGATTCGGAGAATGGCTATTAAGTGAATTCAGGCAGCGCCCCAGCATTTGCCTTCTCTTTCAATTATTTATCTACTTATGAAAAGATGACAGCTTCCAAAATAACAGTTGGCACACTTCTTACATCTTCTTGAATTCATCCTGCATTTATCATACAGCGGAGATGGGAAGTCAGAAGTTGCAATGGCATGATTTGTAACCTCGGAGTGTTCGTTCTGCCCAAGTGGGAAAATCAGCTGGTGTTTTAGCAACAAATGCTAACTAACAGTTCTATAGTCCAGAATGAAGAAGAAACTGACAAGAAAGAAAGGTGCAAAGGGTATGTGTCATGTCTAAAAAAGATTTGTATGCTCTTGGCCATAATAAATAGTACTAAGTTCTGCTTGGAGGCTTCATCTCCTTCTTTCAGCTGCTCCCATTAGGGGTTGCCACAGCAGATCATCTTCTTCCATATCTTTCTGTCCTCTGCATCTTGTTCTGTCACACCCATCACCTGCATGTCCTCTCTCACCACATCGATAAACCTTCTCTTAGGCCTTCCTCTTTTCCTCTTGCCTGGCAGCTCTATCCTTAGCATCCTTCACCCAATATACCCAGCAATATCGCCTCTCTGACTTTGTTTCCCAACTGTCCAACTTAAGATGACCCTCTAATGCCCTCATTTCTAATCCTATCCATCCTCATCACCCCCAATGCAAATCGTAGCATCTTTAACTCTGCTACCTCCAACTTTGTCTCCTGCTTTCTGGTCAGTGCCACCATCTCCAACCCATATAACAAAGCTGGTCTCACTACCGTCTTGTAGACCTTCCCTTTCATTCTTGCTGATACCCATCTGTCACAAATTACTCCTGACATTCTTCTCCACCCATTCCACCCTGCCTGCACTCTCTTTTTCACCTCTCTTCCAACTATACAAAGCAACCATTGAACGTGATGTACAGTAAGCGTTTATCAAGCTAACATTGGTTAGTCCATTGCTGTTCGTAATGTTAACGTTTACATTCTCAATATTCAGCATTATGGGTTGAGGTGATTCATTTAAAGTAAATTCTTCTAATAAATAAATTAAACCTAGAAAGTGTTACTGTACGACTTATTCACGGTTTATACATCGCCATTGTGGATTCACGTCATAATCAGACAAACATGGACTTGACTGACCAGGCTGGAGTGTGTGAGTAGGAATTCCAACATTTCTTTCCATTTTCTGAGTAAGAGGATGGCAATCACGAGTTCCGAGTTTTAGTTGAATGCAGTATTAGCCAAGTGGTGTTGTTTGTCCCCAGCTGGCCTACAGTACAGTATATTATAGGCATAAGCCATAAATCTAAATATGAATAATATTAATAATTAACTTGTTCAAAACAGTCCACAGGCTGATGTTACTTGATTACGTTGGCCTCCTTTGTAAGTAGCTTTGGATGAAAGTGTCCACTAAACAAATATTAATTATTTTAGGAGTTCACCGTGGATGGTTATGATTGTGATACCAATGACACCCCCCACCCAGAGCTACTCAGAGCCAAGGACAGACTTCAGCCCCCCATGTGACCCTGAACTGTCTTCAGCAGGTTTGATAAAGGATTATTAAATTACATTCCAGTTGAAGTCACTGGTTTGGCTGCTGTTAGACTAACCACAGTATTTGAATTACAGTACATTGTTCATTCCTTTGGAATTACCCAAGTCAGTTACACAGAATGTGTTGACATAACCGGATTAAGTCAATCTAGTCTTTTTTTTTTTTTTGGGTGATAGAGCATGACACTATTTCATCGCATTCCACAGAAATGATTGTGATTTTATAAGAACTTTTAAAAGCTGCAATGTTTACAAAAGTTCAGCTCTGAATAACAATGTGCCGCTGCAATGGCCATTCCTAAAGTGGCGGGTCCGGCTGTGCTAGGATTACAGGCCAATGAGAGATTTTAAATAAATAGAAATCACGCCTGTTTATGTGCAGTCGGCTTTACTTATCCACCTAGGGGACTTGTTGAGAATGCTGCTGAAATGTGCTCCAGTTTACTCACATGCCCTCGAGATGATGACGTTCTGTTTGTTGAGTTCTCAATAAAGTACGGCCAAGTATGTTAGCTTAAATATTGACAGAGTATTTTTCACTGGATAGATTGTTTTGTCTTTTGAGTAACAGGTCAAAACAATTCAAGTCTGAAAAATGGCTGGCTGCCTCATCTACTGCAAATCATTTACGCTAACAGCTCACCATGGAGGAGAGCAGGCCACATATGCAGGTCGTCCAGTTTTGGCCGGAGTATTACACATAATGAGGAGCAGCAACACAGACTTGTCTTGGATCGTCATGTTCAACAGTGTGGTGGTTCATTTATTTTCTGTCTAAAATAACAGATTACCTACCAAAGCTGTTCAAATTAGGTCAGGCGTTAGAGACATTCTCTTTAAGCAGATTCAGCCCCTTGCATCTGCCGTGTGCCACGGGATAATAAGGGGTAACAGCAACAGAGTTAAATTATTATACGTCTGAAGCCATTTATTATGGCTTTTTTTATCACATTTTTAATGCCAATAGAGTGTAGTGCAATCAATACTGAATCATTAAAAACATCACAAAGTAAGAACATCCACATCACTGCCCTGTGCTGCAAGAAATTAAAATAATCTGGACGAGAACAGGCCTCTCAGCCGAACAAAACTCAAAGTTCCTATCCACTTAATTCTTCCAAAATAACATCAAGTCGAGTTTTGAAACTCCATAAAGTCCTACTGTCTACCACACTACTTGGAAGCGGTTCTCTGAGTGAGGATAAACTTCCTAATGTTTGTGTGAAATTTACCCTTAACAAGTTTCCAACTGTGTCCCTGTGTTCTTGATGAACTCATTTTAAAATAACAGTCTCAATCTACTAGACTAATCCCCTTCATAATTTTAAACACTTCAATCATGTCACCTCTTAATCTTCTTTTGCTTAAACTGTATAGATTCAGCTCTTTTAATCTTTCTTCATAATTCTTCCTCTGTAGCGTTGAAATCAGCCTAGTTGCTCTTCTCTGGACCTTTTCTAGTGCTGCTATGTCCTTTTTGTAGCCTGGAGACCAAAACTACACACAGTACTCCAGATGAGGCCTCACCACTGCATTATAAAGCTTGAGCTGAACCTCCTGTGACTTGTACTGCACACATCAAGGCGCTATATAACCTGACATTCTGTTAGCCTTCTTAATGGCTTCTGAGCACTGTCTGGCACTTGATGGGGTCGAGTCCACAACTCATAAATCCTTCTCTTAAGATGTACTTCGATTTTGGGAATAATAAATACATAATAAATAGTGAAAAAGATCTGAATGACCCATGGAGAGAGGCACAATTGCAGAACAAATAAATAAAAATAGTTATGTACAACAAGTCATGGTTCTCGGCCATGCAACTTTGTGACTAAGCAGACTCGGTTGAACTTGTAAGGGTAAATCTCACACAAATGTTAGAAAGTTCTTCTTCATACAGAGAGCCATAGACACATGCATTAAAATCACCAAGCAGTGTGGTAGAGGAGCAGGGGGTCAAAGTTATAAAACGTACATTTACGGCAAGTCAAATTTTGGAGAAACTGGGGAATGACAGCACAGCTGATCAAGTCAAGAAAGCAGACAAATCAGGGAAATGACGATGGCACACATACCGTATGTACTCATAGATAGGTTGTCCCACGGATAAGTCCAAGCTTGATTTTACAGTATAACTTCTGGTATTTTGTAATGTCAGTCGTATAAGTCGAATGCAGAAAACTCACGCTATTGGTCCAAGATATTATGATATGCTAACGTCCACCTGAGAGAGTAGCCACAGGGCACACTGCCTTTTTTTTCTATGTATTGTGCCTACGTGCCCACACAGTAATACCCGAACTATTCCGAAGCGACGTTTGCACTGATTTGTGTTTTTTTGTATCTCACACCCTCATACACCTTTATCTTAAGAGCATCCCTTATTTACGATGGAGCATTCGATCAGAAGAAAATATGAAGCTGGTTTTAAAGTAAACGTTGTTGAAGTAGTGAAAGAAATTGGTAACTGCACTGCTGCAACAAAATTTGATGTGTCTGAGAAACTGGTGCGAGATTGAAGGAGGCATGAAGAAGTAAAAAAAAAAAAAAAAAATTAAGTGTCGTATTTTTGAACGGGTGTATAAGTCGGGGTCTGATTTTATGATCGATTTTTTGGGTTTAAAGACCCGACTTATATGCGAGTATATACGGTAACATTTCAGATCACCGAGTTGTTATTATAATGTGCGTTAACATGACAAATTTAAAAAGTGTTGAATATGATGTACAGACTGTATTTTAGTTCTGTTTTAAGAGGTTCAATGTTACGCCTTTACACTGAAGAACTTTTCTGGGTTTTTTCTGTCAGTTTATATTAATTAGTTACGCGTTGTCACTTCTCAGGGAACTGGCCAACAGGTCAATGGTATCCTGGCTAAGTTTCACTCCCATCATGCCCACTGAGATGGAAAGCTTTAACCAACCAGTAAGGCTCTAAATCAAGTTTTCATATGGTGTGGATGCACATACATAAAACAGAATATGTTTTTGCCAACATAAAAAGACAACTTGCATAGGTGTCCATTTCTCCTAATGTAATCTTGACACTATAATGCACTCATATTGCAACACCAACGCAATTTGTATATCATGAGAACATTGGTGTTGAAGATGCAGTCCTTTAAAGCTACACCAAACCCACTCCATTTTGGATGAATTGGGGGGTTATATGAGGATTATGTTTATTATGTAATTGCGTTCAACACCATCTAACCCTCTGTTCTTAAAGATAAACTGGAGAGGATGGTGATGGATTCCACCTTCATTTTTTGGATTCATGACTATCTGACTGGACAACTGTAGTATGTCAAATTGGGGAACTGTGACTCTGGGCTGGTAGTGAGCAATGGTGGGGCCCACAAGGGACTGTTTTGGCCCCCTTCCTGTTCACATTATACACGGCAGACTTTAAGTCAGACTTTTGCCACATTCAGAAGTACTCTGATGATATAGCTATTGTGGAAGGAATTGGTCAGGAAGGAGAATATCCATATTACTAACCGAAGGTTGTAAACCGGATGGGTGCAGGGCTCACCGAATGTACGGAAACCCCAAAGGTCCATGCTGTGACAATGCGCTTGCGAAAGGAGTCACGGCACACACCAACTGTGACAACGCGCTTGCGAAAGGAGTCACGGCTCAAACCAAAGGTCCATGCTGTTACAACGCGCTTGCGAAAGGAGTCACGGCTCAAACCAACTGTGACAACGCGCGCGCCTACAATGCACTTGCGAAAGGAGTAGCGGCTCAAACCAAAGAAAACACAGAAACGAGACTACAACCTGTGATCTACACCTCAGGTAAAGTGTGCACGCCAGGTTGTATGGCTGCCCAGACGCGACTGCCCATACCACCGCATATACCCTCCATGATATGTCTTCACGCAGCGGCTTCCCACCGAGGTGCATATTGCGCTGTGGCGCTCGCCCCACAGTCAGACGCAGCGGCTTCCCAGTCTCAGTAGGTGGCCCCCAAACAACACAACCTGTTCAAGCAGTCGGTGTCAGCGAAGGCAACAGACTCACGTCTCCACACAACAAAACCGCTTTAGTACAGATATACTTATTGGATTAAATGACATTTCCCCAGACGCACCCGCCCTCCATGATATGTCATCCATCCACATGAAGGACGGAACAGAAACTGATTGCCATTCTAGGATTTCCGATTCGCGGGCTTACTTGTAGGGATCTGATTGGAGCTTTCAGTTACTGGAGCAAGAAGAACTGCCTGGCTCTGAGCGCAACGAAGACCAAGGAGATGAATGTGGAATTCCGCAACTCTAAGCTTCCCCTTCAGCCTGTCAACACCCGAAGGGAGGACATTGAGGTGGTGCAGACTTAGAAATATCTAGGTGTCCACCTTGAAGACAGACTAGACTGGTCTGTGAACACATATGTCATCTGCAGGAAGGGGCAGAGCAGGCTGTTTTTCTTCAGAAGAGTTCGAGCATTCAATGTATGTAGTGAAATGCTGTCTTTGTTCTATCAGCCAGTTGTTGCCAGTGTGCTCTTTTTTTGCTGCCGTGCGTTGGGGAGGCAGTATGACTAATAAGAACACTAAGAGGCCGGACAAGCTGGAGAAGGCTGGATCAGTGGTGGGCAGGTTTGTGGACTCACCGGGAATTGCAGGAGGGAAAGGTGGATGGGGAAAAAGGTACAGGCCATCCTTGACAAGAGCAGTTACCTTCTCCATGACATTTTCAAGGGTCAGAGAAGCAAACATAGCAGTTGTCTTCTCACTGCGCTGTAGAACAGAACGCTATAGAAGATCATCTGTTCCTACTGAAGTGAGAGTTTATAATGTTGTTGTCTATACAAGTGATTCATGACCTGGTCACCACTCTACTTTCTAGCACTGTGACAACTGACCCATTTGTACTTTTTTTTTACCATTTATTTGTTCACCTTGCTTTTACAATAATTTTTAACAATTTTTACTGATGCGTTTGAGATACTGGATACCTGAATTTCCCTGAGGGGATGAATAAAGTATCTATCTATCTATCTATCTATCTGTCTATCTATCTATCTATCCGGGTGAGAATGAAGCTGATTTAGTTAACCATATGCCGTGAATTTCAAATTATGCACAAATTATCTGTGATGCCAAGATGCGACTGACAAACATTGCGGCTCGGTGGCCTGGGTCAACCTGTGATGCATTTATTTTGTGGCAAAGTAGTTTTGACAGATGTTATGGTGCTGTGCACAGTGGCAGGCTTGTTGGTAACTGGCTGAACCCTTGGTTTTTCATATGGCCTGTACCTGATTGTAACAGCAATCACGTTATTACATGTGCCAGATGATAGCAGCGGTCCTCTCAGTCGCTGGTGCCTTATGTCTTCCCCAGTCCCCAGTAGGTAAGATTCTGTAATGTGTGTCTTCTTGATGTGCTTAGTTATGGACTGAACCACAGGACGACTTGAACACACATGGCAGTGTCTCAGTGTGTCAGGTGGGAGGCTGCTCAACCAGCCAATGAAGGTCTGCTGCATGTTAATTGCATATGTATGAGGTTTGATTAGCATTCTTCATGTTTGGCTGTTTCATGGTGGCATCTGGGTGGGGTTCAAGGTACATTCACATATGCACATTTACAAGATGATTGTGAATTTTTAAAGGTAAATTACATAGAAATGTGCAAATGGAAGGTTTTATAAATCAGATTTTAAAAAAAATATATGCATAATTGTACGTTCCAATCCATGCAAAGTTTTGTAAATGGGAACACAAGACTTTAGTGACCTTCAAAAGTCAACTGGGTATTATTTTGTAGAAATTAGGTGAATGGGATTAGCAAGCCTTGTTGGACTGAATGACTTGTTTTTCTAAGCTACAAATCACACACTTGGCTTTCAGTTTGATATACTGGAGCTAAACACACCTGTGACAGATAAGGTCGCTGTCGACCCCTTGAACCCTCAGACCACACGTCAGACACCAGATAAAAGTCCAATAATAATATTTATTATTATAAATAAGTGCACAAAGCACTCTCCTCTCCACTATACTTCAATAAACAATCGATTATCAAATAAACAATCCTCCAATCTCCCAGATGCTTAGCCACCCTGCCTCCCAACTCAGCTCATCGTCTGGGATTTCCCATAGTCCTTTTATATTCCCTGACCCGGAAGTGTTTCCGAACCCTCAGTCCATGTGACTTCTTAGCACTTCCGGGTCAGAGCAAAACTCTTCTTTTTCATCCCGGAAGCACGTCATTCCTTCTGTCCATGACTGGGACGTACTTCCGGGGTGTAGGGAAAATAGTCGCTGTTCCTCCCTGCAGCACCTTCTAGTGGCCCCCGTGGTATCCAGCAGGGTTGTAAAGGAAAATTCCAATGTCCATAATTCCCTGCTGGAATTTGGGGCACCTCCATGCTGCAGGAAGGGCTCCACCTGGCGGCCTGGGGGTATTGGCCGGGATGAACGGCCGGCCATATCTCACACACCATTAGGACTTCAAGCAGATAAAGCAAATACGAGAAATTTGAAGAAGGAAGATTTCCAAAAATCGAGGGATAGAGAATCAGGAAATTTCAGACAGGAGGCTAAGGTTAATGTTGCAGCAATTGTGCCTAAAGAGAACAGTCACAGATGGAAAGAATAAAAAGAAAGAAGAACAATGCACGAGAATGTAGAATTAAGGAGTAAAGGGATGTCACAGGGGAGGATAGACGAAAGAGACTTGGAAGCAGCTGACCAAAAGGCAGAGACGTGGGACACTCCTAATATGTACTGCATGAAAAAATGTGCAGAGAAGCTCGGAAGAACAAAGAAAGCAGCAGGGATGGTGTGAAAGGTGAATAACAAAATGTTTATGGAGAATCAGATACAAACTGTGAATTAATTTTAAGTTGGGTGTATTGATGATTGAGGTTTTTAGTTGCAGCAGTAACCTTATTGAAAATCAGGTTACCTTCCTAAGCCACAGGGAGCCATGTCTTATCCTGGGAACTTCCAGCGCAAGGGAGGAACAAATCTGGGTAAGAGCTTGCATAGCATGAAGCAAACCCCATAATGGCCAATTTACAGTTGCCCGTCCTCATACGATGAATATTTGAGAAAATATTAGGATCCACACTGTGGAAAAGGGAGAAAGCTCCACAGAAGTGATTGGCCTGGAATTAAGCCCACCTCACTAGAAGTATGAGACAGCAGCACTAACCATTGTGCCCCTCTCTTTGTCAGTATTTCACGTCACGTCACGCCACCATTAAGGCGAATTAGGCATTTGGGTTAGCTACCAAACAGTCAGTTAGTGCACTAATAAGCTCAACCTAGGAAGCAAAATATATATGTATATCAGCGGTTCTCAAACTGGGGTCCGCGGCCCCCTAGCGGTGTCGGTGGGACCGTGAGAAATGATTGCATATTTATACTATTTATATTTTTATAATTATTAACCTTTACCATCCGAGGGGAAGTAAGTGACTGAGCTCTGTCGTTACCCCCACCACCTAGACCCGACCACTAATCCGCTGTTCCGTTATTCGCTGCCACCGCATTGTTTTCACACCGTTATCACTCAGCACAAACCAGCCCTTATTATTTTATCATAATCAAAAATTATCGATTCTTTCGTAGAATCAAAACACTTGCAAACAGTTTTCGTATATTTTAGAAGCAAATAAGAGTGTTGAAGGTGGATACAGATAATCAACAAACAACATATTTTACATTTTTTGTGTTTTTAAGTGGTGAAATTGCCCGTTCAACACAAACGGTTAAGGCAAAGCAGATGCATCCATCCCATTAAAATTTTAACTTAAATTTAATAACTAAGATGTACATAATATTTTCTGAATAACTAATTGTTAAATAAAACAATTGTTATTGTTAATAAAACTAAAAAATGTTTTATTCACAGCAGCCTGTACCTATGCAGTGCCGCGCAGTGCGTTTGTGGCACCCTTGTGCAAAGTATTTGGCGCCCCCAATTTTCTTGAAATAATATTGATTTTTAAATTTTTTAATAAAAGGGTCCGCGTGGTATCAAACAATTTTTAAAGGGACTGCCACGCAAGAAATTCTAAAGAAGTTTGAGAACCGCTGATGTATATGGTCACAAACATGCACATGGGAGGCAGTCTAAGGGCTTAACTAAAGGTAAGATGCAGAGTCAGGGGTTGCTGAACTGTACTAATGCCTTTTCTCCCTCTTCCACAGCCCATCAGAAGTAAAGCCTATCTAGAGTTCCCCCCCCCATTTCTGTTGCCAAACCACACCCTCCTGCAGACCTCACTTCCACCTAGGAACCCGCCTCTTCCTGTCCTGAGCACTCCACTCTCCAAACCAGTCTTTGTTGTGGCTCAGTCCTTTACGATTACTCGTTTACATAATTTAACCTGCTATATTGATAATATAAAAGGTGGACCCCCCCCCCCGCCCAAATCTTTGTTTACTCTGATCTATTTTACAATATATACACACACACATAAAATCTGACAGTAAAAAACTTAAACAGCATTGGCATGCTATGTAGATGGCAGTTGTACCCAGGACAAAAAGACACATCAGGAAAGGTCCTGGCATGTCTAACACAAAATACAGTGAAGAGCCAGAAGATAACCATCGTACCCATCATGAGGCCTGTCGAGATGCATATTCCTACTTGGTTAGTTCACAATTGCCAATTAACCAAGTTAAGCACCTGGAGAAGTCATCAGTGATGTTAGAGGAACAAAGCTAAATGGAAAATGTGAATTACATTAAAGCACTGCCGACCTTATTGTGGGCTTGGTTGCCCTCACTGGGCATGTTTTCAAAATCAGAATTCACCTTATTAGCCAGGTACACTAATGTGAACTAGGAATTACTCGTGATAGTATTGGTGCAACATACAGCAGGATTAGTAACAGTGAACAATAGCCATGATAACAAAACATTTATTTTTTAGAAAGGTGCCTTTCTCCCCATCCTTAAGTATACAAACTAGGTATAAGTAACCGATGGCAGATGGTTAGTTAGATGATGTTGATACTAAGATCTCTGGAATTACCAAGATCACTTCTGACAATTTGTGGAGCTGATTCCAAGCCCAGATAAATAGGGAGGGTTGGATTTAGGAAAAGCGTCTGACTGTAAAAAACACAGCAAAACCTTTATTGGAGAAGTGTAGTCAAAAATTAGCAACCCCATATAAAAATGGAAATAGTTACAGAAGAAGGAGCAGTAGTCGCCCTTTCCTGATTCGTGCAGATGTGATTTAGGATATGCGCACCCTACAATGCAAATGTAAAAGATATGTTGGAAAATCTGAAAGAAACACAAAGGCATTTCCTGTGTCTTCTCTGACATAGAAATGATTTTTCATGGATGTGTCCATTTTTATTTATCTTAACATATTCCAGATAACACTAAAGTTCTACAAGATACTACTTTCTATTCAAAGTATCAATGGCTCTCTACAGGAGAAAAGGGTTTTCATATGTATGCACAACTTGCTCAGCGGCTAACAAACTTTTCTTGTGTCTTGTCATTTAATCCAAGCTGTCCTCCACTTTTTTCAGGACTGTTATGCTCTCCTTCCAAAACAACAAAAGACCATGCAGTATTCTCAGTTTGGCCTCACAAGTACTTTATTGTGTGTGATGTTGACCTGTTCCACAGCATGTGTTATATGGCCTAATATCCCATCAGCCTTTTCAATTGTTTAAGTCTGCACTGGTTATAGGGTGACACTGGACCAGTTGGCTATTCATTTATTTTATTTTATTCAAGCTAAACTCCTGCAAAAAATTTAAAAAATAAATATATATAT
Source organism: Erpetoichthys calabaricus (assembly GCF_900747795.2). Lineage (NCBI taxonomy): Eukaryota > Metazoa > Chordata > Cladistia > Polypteriformes > Polypteridae > Erpetoichthys > Erpetoichthys calabaricus. The sequence goes on from NC_041394.2 coordinate 63,092,436, forward strand.
ATATATATATATATATATATATATATATGAGAAGAGTCTTTCTTCTGAAGGTCTGGAATGCTGGGACTAACATCTGCCAGCTAAGTTGGTCATGTCATGTGGAACGAGTGGAGTCATTCAAGATGTGGATCACTGCTAAAGTCGTCAACAATGACAATAACCCCGAAGCTCACCTTGATGGACAGATGTTACTGTATATACCAGTTGTCACCTAAAATGAACCTTTTCTGATTTATTTTCCTGTCCGAATGTTGTCCTTGCTTTGTATGTGCTATTCCATCCATGAGCCCCTGCTGTTGACCAGTACAGATCTGGCCACAGACAAAAAAAAAAAGGAAGTCTTGATATACTCCGAGGTATTCTTCCTTGGATTTTCCCTTAGTGTGCAATGTTTTTGGATTTCTCAGCCTGTTTTTTGCCTACCATTTTGATCTGATCATTCTCCTTTTTTTGGTTTGGTTTTGCCTTGCTTATTCCGTGTGGTTCTTATTATTCAAGTCTGAATTCTCACTTTGGCTCTCAGAGTAGTTCAGTCACAATAATGGCGAGTAGGGCAGTGACTGGAGTCAGGAATCCAGTGACAGGTCTTAAGAAATGGCTACAAGTGTACAAACATGAAGGATGTCTTTAGTCGACGTTTTATCGAAGAATTGTGGGAAATATCTTTAGGGCATCGCCTGGGTGTTTCTATAACGATAACGGATAATTCAAAGAATGAAAACTTTTGTAAAGTCTATGTAATAAACTTTATTTAAAAACATTATAAAAAATGAAAACCAAATATGTAGATATTGGGGTCTTGGAGTGCAGAGGGCTCCACTAGTTACTGTGCTGCCACTAAACAATAAGAATATTCAGGGGTGGTTTCTTAAAGCCTCTACATTTACTGAGAGAGGTGCACTAATCAACACTGTAGATGACCAACAAGAATGTGTGGAGTTGGCGATTAACACTGAGATGTTTAGAGCTGACGGTGACCAAAAAGAACATGTCAGGAAGTCTCTTAGCGTTACTTTTTTAGGCCTTGTGCCTAACCAGTACTGTAGTTGTCCATTAATGCTGCATTCACACGCTCTCAGAGAAACAACAAATAAGAGTTTCCGAGTCAGAAATTCCATGTAAATGCCCTATGAAATCAGAGCTACAAGTCAGACAAACCTAGCCGAATTCTCCAAGTAGTGATATAATGCTGACCTCTCGACTTAGTCAAATGTATAAAATAAAAAAATATAACGCAGTCAGGCAGAAAGACCATTTTTGTGATTGTTTATCACTTTGCTCCAAATGCAATTCAATTAAAACATTTTGTTTGTATATTTTTAATGAAAATAAAACAGACCAAGTAACAAATCAACAGTGAACTTGTGTTTCGCTGAATCGTTCAATCGGAAATTCTTGCAAATGCTCTGAACTGGGAAGGTGAAAAGTCGCAACTCGGAACAGCAAATACTTCGACAGGAACGTCAATGCAGCAGGACATCATGCAGATGAGGGTCTTAGTGTGTCGGTGTTGATTATGCAGAATGGTAAGTGACTGGGAAGACAGTTGAGTTCTTATGCACTTTTAGAAAAATTGTAAGGAATTCAATAAAAAAAATAAAAAACATTAGCAATAGTGTGCCCCCCCCCCCCCCCCCTTCTCTTTACACAGAAACCACCAAATTGGTGAACTGGCTCAAGAAACCCCCTAAGTGCCAATAAACAGCCATAGAGCTGAATGATTTGTTCTTTTATGAGCATAACAGCTAAACCTAGTGAATTAATGTTAATAGTAAATTCACATAAGTTTTTTTTAATTTGAACTGAATGCAAGTTTCACACAGCTACACTATAAGCTAACATGTTATTGGAATTACAGGTACTCATATTTTTGCCTTATTCTTATACCATATTTAGAGAATAGAATGATCTCAAACTGTTAGAAGTCTAGTAAGAAACATGAATTGTTAGAAAGAAATAAAGGCTTATGGTTTTCCGACCACAACTATTTATGTCAAAGTGTAAGCCATCGTGACTATGAGATAACATGTAGAGGAGGAGGAGGAGGTTAGGAGCACACGCTGATACAGTGCATTGCCTCTCCCACCACATAACAAACTAACTCAGGATCCCAGATTAGGACCCGAGTACAGCCATGCAATGGGTGACACCTCAGCACCACACAAGTTCAGATGGAGTGGAGCAGTGTTAGGTTTTTTGTGGTGGCTGGAGTGCCAATTCTGCCACCAACCCCCAGGTTTTCCCTGCAGGTTGGAGAGCCTACGTGAAGGGCTGGATGCAGTTTAACGTCATACCCAGGACTAAGGGCCTTGCTTAAGGGCCCAATGGAGTAGAAACGTTTAAGAAATGTAACCAAGACTCTTGAGCCTTAAACGAAACATAGATGCAAGGGTTTTTTTTTTTTTTGTTCAGTGAGGCTTACAAGCTGGGCATTGGACATTAAATCATAAGGTTGCCAGCTCCATCCAGGGTGTGGATAAATGTAGGCATTGTCCATTGAATTAAAAAAAAAAAAAAAAAATACAAATAAAAATTTGCAGATTTTGTCCTTTTGTTTCCCTCTCCACTCTATCCTAGTAATGGCACCTGTGCTCTAGAACTAACAGAAAGTGTAATGGTCCTCGACCTAATCAGCCATCTTAGGTGAAAGGCTCTTCGTCCAGTGTGACCCTGACCTGGGGTTAAACAGCCCTGGAGACGGACAGTAATTACAAACAGTCAGTCAGTAGATGAACCTTCCACTTTCTCTAAGTGTAGATGCCATCCCCGCAGCCTCCTTTGATCTGCGACTACAACTCAAAAGCCCACGTCCATTTGAGCGCAGCCCACGCCTCACTTGGTTTGTTTTGACTCCCTTTTGTGTTTCTGCGGTACAGCAGGAATAAACAGGATGAGTAGCACATACTTTCTGGAATCGGTTCACCTGCATGGTTGTAGGCGGCGTACGTGTGGAGTTCTAGGGAAAGCGGCAAAAAAACAAAAAAAAAAAAACAACGACGACAACACAGCCCCCATGGGTATTAATCATCTTGCTTTGAAACTCTGAAAAGAAAAGGCAGAAAGTCAGATTATAATCAGGACTCATGCTGGACAGCCTGTCAGGGAAGGTACAGCAATTCCAAGATACGACCATGAATCACAGCACAGTGAGTCACAAGTCAGATGCTTCATAGCTTTGTCTTGGCCAAGAGCAGTTTCAGGGCAAAGGATAATGTTGAGCAATGCTACTGTGGCAAGGAAAGAAAGAAGAATGAAGCAATGTGGCTGCAGCCAGTGAAGGAAGGACACCCTGTGTTTATAGTCCCAGCGCATCCTGCCCTGTGTTGCTCACCGTGGCATGTCAGGTCAGGTAAGATTCCAGTCTCTCAAGGCCTCAACACACAAACATCTGTCGAGTAAAGACGAACAAAAGAGCATCCTAATGCTGAGCTGACATGTAACTGATGGGAGGTGAAGCCATTGGACAGAAATCGGACTCGAGGTATGTCAGTCCTGACGTTCTCATCTGTCTTGGCTGATTGCCTGCTGGCGCTCTTAACAGCCTACATGTCTGCACAGGAATTTTGTTTTCATTTTTTCCTGAGTAGCCACTGTGGTGGGAGGCAAGGCGGTGAGAGGAATTCAGCCTTGTGCCATAATGTAGAAGGACTGCAAATTATCCCAGACCTTCAACCTTTCAATAGGCCCTTTGTTGATTACGCAATTGAAAGAAGTTAAATATATATATATTTTATTTGTTTACTCAATGGTCCTTTGTACTTATAAATGAAAATAGGAAGAGGCAGATATATTTTTACAGCATTAGCATACACATCTGGGTATGTCACACACACACACACTATACATGATCTTATCCAGCTTCTACCCCACCGATCCAGTCAAGGGTCACAGGGAGTGGGTGTCTATCTTGGCAGAATCAAGCACGAGGTAGGACCTAGTCCTGGATGTGGTGTCAGACAATTGTAGGGTACCACTCATACCCCATCAATTTCAAGTTACTCAATATGTCCATGAAATTCTTTGTAATGTGAGAAACAAATTCATGCAGACTTTTGGAGAGCCCATACAATCTTCAAACATCCAGAACTCAAAATGTTGTGAGGCTGCTAACCGTGGTGCCATTGTGCCACCCTCACATTTGCCCATCCAGCTAGTGAACCTTCTTATTGCAGTTTTAGGGTAACCGAGCACCATGTCCACCCCAGAAGGTGTGTGTAAAAAGCTGGAACCAAATGGCGGTGAGACGCTAGTTTATAAGAACTACATATGCAGATGTCCGCTACGCTGCCAGTTTAGGTATGATACTGAGGTGGCACAGTGATTAGTGTTGCCATCTCATTGATCCAGAATCCAGAGTTTGACCTTGTTTACCCCCCCCCCATGTTTGCATGTTCTCCCTGTGGCTACATAGGGTTTCCTCCCAAATAGGTACAGGTTAGGTGAACTGGTCATTCCAAATTGGCTCTACACTGGACAAGTGCCCCTTTCAGTGGACATTGCTGTGTTAAATCAAACGCTCTGGCCTCTGCAACCCAGCTCAATGTTGCCAGAATGAGTTCCATGTCCATTTACTCTGGACTAGACAAAATACGCCCCATTATGGATGGAGATAGATGATGGGATGCTTTTTTCCTGATACTGCTTAATCCAGCTATGGAGGAGTGCCAAGGTAAAAATCTACTACAGTGGCAGCACTGGGCACAGTTACATCTACACACACACTGGGGTCAGTTTGGATTCAATAATTGACCTAACCTGGTCTGTTTAGAAGACCCAAGCCAACTTAAACCACCACTGAGAGAACATGCAAAATCTACATAGATTCTACTCAGTCCCTTGGAATTGTGGACCAGCAGTGCCGACCATCACACCATTCTATTAGATTAGATTGAGAACATACATAGAAATACAGAACCCTCATTGACTGCTCTAATTCCTCAAACATTACATAAACTAATACAAATGAAATATTATTTTCCGTTACTAAAAATGGAACCCCATTTGCTAGCAAACTGAATATCCAGCTTCATCATTGAGGTTAAATTAACAGCCTGCCACAGTGAAATGTTCATTAAAATCTACAAACAAGTACCCCCCCACCCCTAAAAGCGGTTAACTGTCTATTCAGCAGAGGTCCAGCCACATCTGGACAGACGTGAGAAAGACCATTTCCAAGGCAGCATCTGAACTTACCTGCACATGAGATGCAAATCCAGGCGATGAGTGCCGTGATCCTAAGTGACCCTTTCATCCTGACGGACCGGACAGAGCAGAGCAAGGTGAGTGCGATCAATCGAGGGAGGCACAGAGACTTTGTCAGCCTCAAGAATCCCCTGTCAAAGGCAAGTTTGGGACTGGCCTCAGACTTCAAGCACTGCAATCAGATTGTAAATTCCTTGGAGAGCCTATCAGATTGGTACAGCCAGGTGGTGGGGGATGTCTGGGGCTTTAACCGTTTTACTGCCAAACTCCAAAGTGAAGCATTCCATCACCTGACTTCAAACTGTAATGCCAAGGAACACATTAGGCTGATTCATAATTAAACAATGCACAACCTCAGAACAGGTCTTCAACTGAAATATCTGGTTCACTCCAGACCAGTGAGTGCAGGAAATACAGATACAGGGCAAGGAACATCATAATCTACTCAGAATTCAAATACTTATATGCAAATAACCTTTAGATTTACTTATTTGGCAGATGGCTTTATCTAAGAAAACACAGAACATTTGAGATGCATACCATATCATCTTCCAAGCCTATGATCCTGAGCAGGGTGACAGGGGGCTGGAGCCTATCCCAGCTAGCATCAGGCACAAGGCAGGAATAATTCCCTGGACAGGGCACAATTGGTTACATTTCCTTTGTTTTTCCAGTTGGAATGCAGGTTAGTGAAGTGACTTGTTCATAGTCACACAGTGTCAAGCAGTTTTTCAATTTGTATGTAAATAATATAGACAATATACACTTTATTGGTTAAATCAGAGGGTGGCTAGGTGATTCTTCACAGACCCAGACTCGCTCACCTGCCAGACTAACAAAGACATTTGTCTGAATGCAGCAGGAAATTGGCACATTCAGGGGACACCTGGGGAACATATGCAAACTGCACACCAAAAGCAAGACGTACCATTTAAAAAGAATAGGTGAGGGTCATGGAGGATGAAGAAAGCCGCAAACTTCAAGAAGCTTGGGTTTGCCAGAGAAGAAGTACACAAAGTGAAAGCAGGTGGCCAGGAAGCTGAAAAAGCCTCAAGGTGTCACCGATGTGGGAAGACAAAGGGGAGACTTCTGCTCCCAACTTGAAACCATTTCTCCCAACAGGGTAGAAAGTAATCAGGCAGAACAGATACAGTTGGCAGAAGTAACTTGGGTGCAGTAAATGCCATATTCTGTGGTGGGTGAGTGCCTTTATTTAGTTCTATACCAACCTCTGACACAGCCAGACTGCTTCTTGCTTGGATTGTGATAAGGTGGGCTTCCTGCAGACAGTCTAACATACGTACCAAACAGAACCACAGTCATGGATTCAAAAACATTTACGTTTCTGCTTATGCTTTTTGCTTTTTTCTTTCTTATTTTAGCTCATTCAGAGTTTACCTTAAACTGAACTAACCAGTCAAAAAATTCACATGTCGCCAGTTTACACTCAGAGGTGATGCTGTGCATTGTGTGCATGCTAAAAGTAAGACTCCATTGTTACTCATTTTTATGGTCTCCAGGAGGAAGGATATACAGAAGTGAAAAGAGGCAACATGCATAAGCTAATAGTTTACTTAAATTATCCTTTATTTATAGTATTTACATAAAGTATTTAAAATATTTTATCAGATCATAGACTTTTTTTTTTGCAATAAACAAAGATATGGCAAAACTTGGAACATGAAACAGACATGATAGTGCCGTTTCTGTCAGCCGACTGTAATCCCATCATGAGAAATGAACAAGTGCAGAGGTAGAACCGCAACATTCAAGTGGTGATCTACACTCCCGTTTTTTAGATAATGTACTCACAAATGGACACTCGTACAGTACTGGTTGTTCAATCCCTAACATGGAGAACACCTCTGCTGCTTTAGGGTTGAATATAATTCAGACTTCCACAAACAAGCCATTACTTAAAACAAACAAAAGTTACCTTAAAAAATTATTTGAAATCTAAAACTGGCTCCCGAACAGCCAGATGGTGACATAATTGAGACACTTAATGACAAAGCGTAAATGGATATGCATTTGCCTGTTAAACTGTATAAAAGAAATTGATAATAATTTTGAAAATTTTTAACAATTAAAACCATCCATATAACACCCCAGCTTTAGAAAGGCACTAAATGTGTACTTTAAACACATTAATCTCCACATAAATTAAGGCATGTTTTTGTTTTTTTGGAGTCCCAGACCACTCCATTTCAGATGCTGCTTAAAGCATCTTCACAAAAGGCACTTTCTTTTTGTACTTTGCTTTTACATCAACTAATTAATGTTCCAAAAATGTTAAAACTACAAATATTAGGCACTTTAAATGTATATCATAAAAAAATCATTTAAGGACAAAACAGTCATTATAGATTTTCAAAACATTAAAAAATGTGACACATACAGTATATACTGGCAAAGTGAATTACCAGGTACAGCATTGTTCAGTGTGACTGTGTGGCTTGGAACCGTAGGTGTCCAGGCTCTCAGCCATAAAGCAGAAAACTTTAAGACGTCATATGAGTCTCATATGTACAGTGCAAACTCCCCGACCCCTAATTCCAAGCATTAAAGTGCAGCATGTTTGAATTGCTCCTTCTTTCCCCTTTCTTCTTATTCATTATGTCTATATGTGCTTCACTTTTTAAAATGCTTTTTAATTTAATCAGTTCTTTGTGTGCTCCTTGAGTTTCTTGATCCAAGGAACTAGTGAAAGATATGACTTCATTACACACCATTGAAGTAGCAGCAAAAATAAAATGGTTCAGTCTCCACTTTAAATAAGTAAATTCTATCATTGCTGCAAACAATCCAGACCTACTTAGATTTAAGACAGCAAGACAGCTAAGGCAACAAAGCAGTGCAGTGTGCCTCCGAGTCGACAGAGGGCTAGACTTTGCCAACATAAAAATAATAATAATAATAATGTGGTCTAAAATTAAATGATCAGTTTAGATTAGTTAAGATAAAAGTTAGTGTGAAATTTACAGTGATCACATACACACCTATGACACATCCAGTGCAGCAACATCCTAGAAGGACAGCTGTGATACAATGCTAAAATTTGAAAGAGAAATTTTCGGTGTTTACAGAGATTTAAAAAAAAAATGTAGAGTGGTTTGCCTGTTATTAAAACAGATTGCAATTTTGAGATTCACTCTGATCTAGGTGCTTAAAAGACAACATTAAAAGTCTTCAACCACTTCACATTTTTACATCTTGAAATAAGAGCTCAATTTTTGGAATCACTTCTCCAAATGTAAACTTGACATGGGCACCATTTTTAGTGGACACATTGGGAGGTAGTTCTAGGAGATATTTGCTTGTTGTCGGTGCTATTCTCATTACCAAAAAGAAAGAATCTTACATACAAGTTAAAGCTAGTGAAGAAGAAAAAAGTGGGATAGATCTGTTCAGATTAAAAACTAAGTGAAGAAAAGTGGTTTCCATCACTTCTTTTCCTTTGGCTGTTTGTTCTTCTTGTTCAGGATCTTCATGAGCGACTTGGACATAAAATAAGGTTTCTCAGCAGAGCCATCATTACGTTCCAAATCTTCCACTGCAATACAGATACATTCCTTAGAAAGGACCTTTGTACAAAATATGCTGTATCAAGCTCAAAGAAAAATTTCACTCATGCCACTTTGTTACAGTCATGTTTGCCTTTCTTACAAAGATGGAAACAAACAAAATAAAGATGATAATATGGTGTTGTACTTACAGAAACAAAGGAACAAGGTGTCGACACACATGCTGTAAACACTGAAAAAGCCCTGGGATATCATGTAGGAACCCACAATCACAGTCTATAAAGGGAAAACAAACATGTCAGTATGTTAAACAAATAATTCTGATACTGCTCTGAAACTGAGTAAGTTAAAAGTAATTTTGTGAATGTGTAATGTATCCATCCTTTTCCACTTATCCGAGGTTGGGTCGCGGGGGCAGCAGCTTGAGCAGAGATGCCCAGACTTCCCTCTCCCCGGGCTACTTCTTCTAGCTCTTCCGGGAGAATCCCGAGGCGTTCCCAGGCCAGCTGGGAGACATAGTCCCTCCAGTGTGTCCTGGGTCTTCCCCGGGGCCTCATCCCGGTTGGACGTGCCTGGAACACCTCACCAGGGAGGCGTCCAGGAGGCATCCTGATCAGATGCCCGAGCCACCTAATCTGACTCCTCTCGATGCAGAGGAGCACCGGCTCTACTCTGAGCCCCTCCCGGATGACTGAGCTTCTCACCCTATCTTTAAGGGAAAGCCCAGACACCCTGCGGAAGAAACTCATTTCAGCCGCTTGTATTCGCAATCTCGTTCTTTCAGTCACTACCCCATAGCTCATGACCATAGGTGAGGGTAGGAACATAGATCGACTGGTAAATTGAGAGCTTTGCCTTATGGCTCAGCTCCTTTTTCACCACGGCAGACCGATGCAGAGCCCATATCACTGCGGACGCCGCACCGATCCACCTGTCGATCTCACTTTCCATTCTTCCCTCACTCGTGAACAAGACCCCGAGATACTTGAACTCCTCCACTTGAGGCAGGATCTCGCTCCCAACCCTAAGAGGGCACTCCACCCTTTTCCGGCTGAGGACCATGGTCTCAGATTTGGAGGTGCTGATTCCCATCCCAGCTGCTTCACACTCAGCTGCGAACCGATCCAGAGAGAGCTGAAGATCACGGCCTGATGAAGCAAACAGGACATCATCATCTGCAAAAAGCAGTGACCCAATCCTGAGTCCACCAAACTGGACCCCCTCAACACCCTGGCTGCACCTAGAAATGATGTCCATAAAAGTTATGGACAGAATCAGTGACAAAGGGCAGCCCTGGCAGAGTCCAACTCTCACTGGAAACGGGTTCGACTTACTGCCGGCAATGCGGACCAAGCTCTGACACCGGTTGTACAGGGACCGAACAGCTCTTATCAGGAGGTCCGGTACCCCATACTCCCGCAGCACCCCCCACAGGATTCCCCGAGGGACACAGTCGAATGCCTTTTCCAAGTCCACAAAACACATATAGACTGGTTGGGCAAACTCCCATGCACCCTCCAGGACCCTGCTAAGGGTGTAGAGCTGGTCCACTGTTCCGCGACCAGGACGAAAACCACAGTTCCTCCTGAATCCGAGGTTCGACTATCCGACGGACCCTCCTCTCCAGAACCCCCGAATAGATTTTTCCAGGGAGGCTGAGGAATGTGATCCCTCTGTAGTTGGAACACCCCCTCCGGTCCCCCTACTTAAAGAGGGGGACCACCACCCTGGTCTGCCAATCCAGAGGCACTGTCCCCGACGTCCATGCGATATTTCAGAGACGTGTCAACCAAGACAGCCCTACAACATCCAGAGCCTTGAGGAACTCCGGGCGTATCTCATCCACCCCCGGTGCCCTGCCACCAAGGAGTTTTTTGACCACCTCAGTGACCTCAGTCCCAGAGATGGGGGAGCCCACCTCCGAGTCCCCAGACTCTGCTTCCTCATTGGAAGGTATGTTAGTGGGATTAAGGAGGTCTTCGAAGTATTCCCCCAACTGACCCACAACGTCCCGAGTCGAGGTCAGCAGCACACCATCCCCACCATACACAGTGTTGACACTGCACTGCTTCCCCCTCCTGAGACGCCGGACAGTAGACCAGAATCTCCTCGAAGCCGTCCGAAAGTCGTTCTCCATGGCCTCCCCAAACTCCTCCCATGCCTGAGTTTTTGCCTCAGCAACCACCAAAGCGGCATTCTGCTTGGCCTGCCGGTACCTATTAGCTGCCTCCAGAGTCACACAGGACAAAAGGGTCCGGTACGACTCCTTCAGCTTGACAGCATTCCTCACCGCCGGTGTCCACCAACGGGTTCGGGGATTGCCACCACGACAGGCATCGACCACCTTACGGCCACAGCTCCGGTCAGCCGCCTCAACAATAGAGGCACGGAACATGACCCATTCGGACTCAATGTCCCCAACCTCCCTTGGGACGTGGTCGAAGTTCTGCCGGAGGTGGGAGTTGAAGCTACTTCTGACAGGGGACTCTGCCAGACGTTCCCAGCAGACCCTCAGAACATGTTTGGGCCTACCAGGCCTGACCGGCATCCTCCCCCACCATCGAAGCCAACTCACCACCAGGTGGTGATCAGTTGACAGCACCGCCCCTCTTTTCATCCAAGTGTCCAAGACAATTGGCCGCAGGTCCGACGACATGACCACGAAGTCGATAATCGAACTGAGGCCTAGGGTCTCCTGGTGCCAAGTGCACATATGAACAACCCTATGCTTGAACATGGTGTTCGTTATAGACAATCCATGACGAGCACAGAAGTCCAATAACAAAACACCACTCGGGTTCAGATCGGGGGGGGGGCCATTCCTCCCAATCACGCCCTTCCAGGTTTTACTGTCATTGCCCACGTGAGCATTGAAGTCTCCCAGCAGTAAGAGGGAGTCCCCAGAAGATATGCCCTCTAGCACCCCCTCCAGGGACTCCAAAAAGGGTGGGTACTCTGAACTGCTGTTTGGTGCATACGCGCAAACAACAGTTAGGACCCATCCCCCCACCCGAAGGCGGAGGGAGGCTACCCTCTCGTCCACCGGGGTAAACCCCAATGTACAGGCTCCAAGTCGGGGGGCAATAAGTATGCCCACACACGCTCGGCACCTCTCATTGGGGGCAACTCCAGAGTGGTAGAGAGTCCAGCCCCTCTCAAGGAGATTGGTTCCAGAGTCCAAGCTGTGCGTCGAGGTGAGACCGACTATATCTAGCCGGAACCTCTCGACCTCGCGCTCTAACTCAGGCTCCTTCCCCTTCAGAGAGGTGACATTCCACATCCCAAGAGCCAGCTTCTGTAGCCAAGGATTGGACTGCCAAGGTCCCCACCTTCGGCCACCACCCAACTCACACTGCACCCGACCTCCTTGGCCCCTCCCATAGGTGATGAGTCCATGGGAAGGGGGACCCACGTTGCCTCTTCGGGCTGTGCCGGCCGAGCCCCATGGGTGTGTAATGTATGTTTCAAAAAACATCTATGATGTGCTGAACTTGCCACCTCTTCATGACACTGCAGCCTCTACTCTGCTTCTTTTGACAATGACTGACATTTCTTCGACTTTGGAACTTTACAAGTTTTTATTATGAATTTCAAATCTCAGCAGGTGTCTATGTGGTACATTTAAAATAATGAAACTTTGTTCTCTTCATGCATTTATTTTTTTTTTAGTAAGTACTATCAAAAGATGCTTTAAATCCAGTGTTTCATTTTCATTGTAGAGTAACTGAATCTATTAAAAGAGCGAGGATTAAAATGTAAAAGAAAAAAAAAATGTACTGTATCCTATTTTGCAAAAGCATTATGTCTCTGTAATTGTAGTTCTTTGTTGATCTTCACTGTAATAGCTTTTCCCCTTTTTATTATTTGTTCCCTCTTAACTCTTAATCACTGAAAAATGTCTTGGTTAAGAAATCATACTCACGATGATTGGCACCCAATAGTAATTGAGGTTTCCAGCTTGAAAGACATTATTGGGAATCTGGATTCTGCCAGAGAAGAAAAAGAATGCCAGAACACCTGAAACAATAAAAGGCCAAAATGACTGATAATCCAAAAGAAATTAAAAACTGCAGCAATGTCCACTTTGGAGGTAGAACAGGTTTACTAGCCTATGCTCACATTTCAAGCCATAACCTCTTTTAATTTCAATTTTTAAAAGTAGTTTTGAATTAAGTAAAAATTCTGTTGCAATCCCTAAATACATCTTAGGTAAATTATACAATGCTTATTTATTTTAAAACTACTGTAGTTCTTGCAAAACTCAAACCCTCTTTGCAAGGTGATGCCATGAGCATCAAAAGGCATGTATTCAATGTAAGCATTCCTAATACAGTTTCTAAAATATTTCTCTATATACTTTACACAGAGGTGGATGTTCATCCTGTAAACTTCAGTTGCAAAAGAAAATGTTTTAAGAAGAATAATCTCAATCAGTTTGTGTAAGGAATATGCGGTGCAGATCTAACTATTCCATATAGTGTTATTTTAAACATACTCATCAGAAATGTGAATACCCCTTTTCAGGCAAATAATTGACTGCTCTAAAATACTGTTAATGAATCATAGCAATCTGTTGTGATTTATTAATAAAACCAGCATTTGTATTTATTAGAACTAGGGGGCTTTAACCCCTGCTCGCTTCGCTTGCCCAAACACCATAAATCCCCCCCCCCCCACCAAAACATCACCCCAACCTGCCCGGAGCACACTATGCGCCAGCCACCTCGCGTCTCTGCCTCTCGCATTGTGAAGAGGGGGACTGAACACACGCAAAGGAGATGCAGTCATTTCTCCGAAACCCTCTCTTAAATGGTGATACAATGGGAAACCGATACATTTTTTTTTTTTACCTCCTCTATGCTCGATCAGCTGGCTTGCTGCTGCGGTGCTGCGTGATCTGCATGTCACGCAGCATCTCGAACATTTAAAAGCCTGTCCAGCAGCTGTCTTTTTGTCTCACAGGAAAAATCACATCTCGTCTCAAGATTTTTTTTTTTATAACAGAGAGATATAATTTTATTCAAGGCAGACAATGAGGTGTTCTTCTTCCACAATAAACATGCCACGCCCCAGTTAACTCCTTTCTCAGTGTAAAATATCTTCAACCAACTTTCTTTAATATTAAAATGCATTTGTCACTTACCAACTCCTCCTACAACCAAAAGCTTGCCAAAGAAGAGCAGCAGATCAGTCACTTTATCCAGAACAAACACTCTGCAAAGATACAGAAAGCACAGGCCTCACTAGATGCTTTTTTGCTGAAACAGCAGATCTGTGACCAGTCCTCATACATTCACATGGGTAGGAATTAGAATCTCAAGACATTTTTGTTGTTGTGAAGCCTATGCCACTGTAATTCTAATTGAGGTTTACATGATTATGTAATGCACCACTGTATTTAAAAATTAAATATGATTTGATGATCTATTTTAAGAAAACTGTAGAAAGTGCCTTTAACATAAAGGAAAATCTGAAAATTTGACAATCTGAGGGTAACCCCTCAGTTTGGGGAAAACAAAAAACTGGCTTTTTTTTTCTTTTTTGTTGGCTTTATTTTCTCTAATATGGTATCTGGCAACAATTGGACGTCATCAATTATAAAAAAAAAAAAAAAAAAAAAAAAAAGCACCAAGGGAAATCGTCCAGAGTGTGACTTTATAAAACTCATGAGACTTCTATAGAGTGCAAGGGTAACACTCCTGTCATGAGCTTTTCCAATTTGGGATGTGAACTCAGTCCTTATTGGCTAGGTGACTAATTGGGCTTCTGACTGCAAAGGTATTTTTTTCTCTTAAGCTGGCTGGTTTCACTTCAGACCTGCTATACTAGCATTGATTAACATTCTGCACACACTTTAAATTATATTTCTAATAATCAGAAAGGTTTTATTTGACATAAAATTATATATCATCACTCTTTCTAGTTGAATACAGAAAAACAATAAACATTCAAGGAGGAGGAAAGTAATATTTATGGCTGATGATTAGCAGCCATACCCACCTTAGAATATTCCTCATTAGGAGGGAGAATGCATTTTTGGCGGAAACACAGAAATTCTTGCCATAAATTGCAATCTAGAAAAATGAGAGAAAGCTTGTTTATAACGCGGGCTGTTCCATGAAAATCCGTGGGTGTCTGGACACTTCCAAATCACATATGCTTAGACAGAAACAATGTGGAATTACCTTGGAGTTGGAGACAAGTGTAAAAGTGCCTTACCATAATGTAAGCATTCCTATTGAGGAATTTGATGAATTTTTCCAGACACCAGAAGCAACACTTTAGGCAACACAAAATGAATCGTGTGCATGGATTGGCAGCACCTGAGAGCAAAAGTAAGTGATAAATCACACAGATAACAACCATCCTGTGCATAGGTCTGGCAGAAATGGCATTGCTACTAAAAATTGGATGGGTGATTTACAATATAACTAAGTAGCCCCATTTTCTACTGAGGAATGGCTCCATGTTACACAAAAGACAGAGCATACTGCTTTTACTTACTGAAAACTTAAATATGTGCATGAAGTTCAAGTTTTCATTACTTTTAATTTTTTTTATTTTGTTTTCTTAGTTATAACAACAATAAGCTGGGACCTAATTGTAAGGAAATTCTCTGTATTAAACCTTATAATGAGTGTGTTTATTTATAGACTTTAAACTTGCATAGTTTTTGGCCAACACTGTCATTTGGCTTATGTTTAAATGCTTTGGTTTTCAACTGACCTTTTAACTTGTGGTCAAGATACTCGAGGATGATACGGATTAGCTGAATAATGGTCAAAATGAGAGCTCCAAATGCAAGGGATCCAACATGATACCTGCAAGAGAAATATGGATATAATAGAATGAATAAAGTTGCTGTAGACTCCTAAAAATTTAGTGGTTAAGTAGCAAGATCAATTTATATCATAAATCTGGTCAAGATTACAAGGGCAGTTATTGAAATGCTGATAAAATAAGACTAACATCATGCAATTAATCACTATAATTCAATAATAATAATATACAGTTAATTCTGTGCAATGTCATCAGTCTAGCTGACACCATGCTTACAAATTATATTTAGTTTAGATGGCTTCAGGTTACCTGAGTGCCCTCATGAAGCTTGCAGTTACTGGGAAATAAGGCATGTCTGCTGGCTTATGGAAGGCCCAGTAGTACGAAGCAAAGGCACCAGCAATTGTGCACTGTCCCAGAGCAATGACAAAATTCATGCACCACAGGAAGCCTATGATATTGTAGATTTGTAGATTGAACAGGTTACGCTGGAACAGACCCTCGTTGTTGTATTTGTAGAATATACATCTGACACTCTGACACGAGTAGGATGATGTATTAAAATTCTAAAACACAGTTAAAAGAAAACTGGTTAATTCTCCCATTATTACCTTCTAATGGATATCTCTGTGAACACAAAACGGAAACACAAAGGACACACTTTCTGGCACTGTCTGTGTGACATGGTTATGAGATTACAAATCCAAGATGATTAGGTGAATTACATCTCCTCCTTGATCTGTTATTACTTACAATATACTAATTTAATATGATAATGGGAGATATTGGTAATATCACAATTTTAAAACTGCATACGGGACTTTTGTAAAGAAAGTTATAACATAAAAACTGTTTGACTAAATTAGAGACCAGTTTCATAAACTCTTAAAAAAAATAATCCATTGGTTCTGAAACAATTTAATTAGCTATATTCTTACCGTAGGATCACAAGTGTCATTTCCAGATATACTAGAACACCCAGGATCACTTGTATTCAATGCAATTACACGATAAAGTGGACTGCCAGATGTTGCCAGGTATCTGTAGGTCAGTAGTGTTAAAGACTCACTGTATCCTGAAGCATAAAAGTCTTTGTAATACAATTTAAACTCACTGTAGTGAACACGGGAGTAATTAAAATGCAGACATAAAAAATTACTCTAAGAACCAAACTATTTTACATAGTGCCTTTCTATAACAACCACCATGCCAAGAAACTACAGTAACTGTGCCAAATTGTATACATTTTTTTTTTTTTTTTTTTTTTTTTTTAAAAGTAATTTTAGCACAGGTAGTTAGATTTCCTCAGGGTGAAAAAATACATAAATGCAAGGATTTGTGTCCAGTAGGAAACCATTTATATTTATATTCAGAAAAACACAATTGTAGTTTGAACTGATTAATGGATAAGAGCATGGACAAGAAATGTTAATTCTCTTCACTTTCTTTTTGTTCAAGTTGCTTGAGGCAGGGTCATTGTAACTTTGCATTTTTCAACTAGCTCTGCTCATATAGGCAGACCTGGAGATCAGGCGTATATTTCAAAACTGATGGGACAGTACCTAAAAAATTGTTAGAAAACTCCTCCACTTATTAGGAAAGCCAGTCAATAAACACAACTGTGTGTGTGTGTGTGTGTGTGTGTGTGTTCAATTAACAGCAAAGACACAGAGGCTACCATATTCACTCATCCTGCCTGGTGGTATCTGCAAAGTGACAATAGCATTTATGTTTTTAAAGTGCTAATTTCACTGATTAAAGAGATTTTTTTTTTGCTTATTTACTGATAATGAAAGCAATCACTATTTCATTTATACCACAATATTGACACTGTGTTCACAAGTCTAATAGTATATGCAATATTCATTATTTTCCAACTATTTAGACCATCAATTATGTTGTCTGTTTTTTTTTCAGAATTTACTGTCTTAATCTTCTTTATTTATTTATCTGGTTTGTACAATGCTATATACTGTATATTCTGCCATTCTTTATTATATTCTGTAAGTGCCTTGAGCATGGGAAAGGCGCTATATAAATAAAGTGTATTATTATTATTATTATTATTATAATCCATCTTTTCTGGGTTTTCACAAATATTTTGTAGCATTCTGGGATAATGCATTTGCCCATCAATCTATTTTCTTAA